>NC_090449.1:1049214792-1049538751 GCF_031143425.1 Pleurodeles waltl | reverse complement strand
ACTGTGCAGCTGACTCTGGATTTTTAGAGAATTTTTTTTTACGGCCCATGTGTCAGATTTGCGCAAAAGTTACTCCAGAAAGAATGTCTTTTTTTTCCAGCGATTTCCAGAAATTCTAAGTGTACTCACAATGTACAACAGCACGATCGCAAGAGCTTTAGAAAGAGGAAAAAATTTGACTGCCCCCATTGGGAAAGACTATTGATTTTGTATTTCGTGGCCTCCACCTCACCTCTGTTTCTTTTACAAAAGAGCCGACCTCCTTTCTCCTCCTTTCAGGGCAGAACAGTTATGGCAGGGACCTGTGGAGCCTTTCTGGCACAAGCAGGGCGAAACAGATTCCTGCATGCGGGAGTCAAAAGTAAGGGGAAGTACTCCAAAATCACACCAAACCACGGAAAAGAGGAGGTAGGGGGGCTCCTCGAGGATCTTGGTGGCCTCAAAACTCCTTTCGCGTTCAAAGACGTGGCACGGCCATAATGCGTCCGATCCCGACGCACGTCCTTCCCTCTGAGCCTAGCCACGGAGCATGACGGGACGCAGCCGTTTTTCCACAAACTGTACAGTGTCATCACAGTATCAAACACCTTCTACAGACCCAAGACCGTGTCTAAAGGACTGTTGATAATAACATCAATTTAAGAGAGTTTGTTAATCAATTGATCATGTACTTTAATATAAATTCCATGAGTATTATCCAACTGTATGTGCTAGGTGAAAAATATTTAGATAAGAATTTTTAATACTGTCTACATTCTGTGTTACCTTGTCTGGTGGTCTACGGCCCCCACACACTTATATCATCCCTTTATAGGTGCAGAGTTTGAATTTCCTCATCCGTCTATACTTTTATACTATACTTCAGTGCATAGGTTTCCTATATGCTCCCTGGTGTAAAAAGTAAAAAAGCTCATTCATGCCACTATATTTCACTCACTTTCCTACAACAGGTTGTGCCCCAAATTTGCCATTTAAGATGTAACCTTAGTGTGCCATTGTTCCTGTAAGGGGCTTTTCTAATCTTGTAAATTATTAAGAACAGGTATATGATCTGGTGGGGTATCTCTCCTGTCAACCAGTTACCCACTTGTAGCCTAGTTAAAAACAATCAGATTAGTTACTGCCAATGGAGATAACCAAATCTTTTTCACGGTGCCTATGCAGGTGCATTACACATGGCATTAATTAATTACCACAGATCGCATCAAACCGTGTGGTAGGGGGACCTGTAAAGAACCCCCAATTAATGAGTCTGGTTCACAAACTGGATTTTGTAGAAGTAGTGCCACAGTAGTACTACTCACATACTACAAAATACAATTCACACATGTGCAGTCAGAGACCCACTCCTCTGTCTCACTTGCCTTTTCAGTGTAGAGACCTTTGCCATGGTGGTGGTCATCTCCACACACTTAGCTACATGTCTTAGTAGTCATTGTAGGAGAGACTGGGTGTGTGGTGGGAAAATGGGGAATATCCACTAACTGGGAGGGGTTTATCCCCATCGCACATAGGACATCAACTCCAACAACAACAAGTTGATGGGTGGAATGCTTGAATTAATCTCAGCCACTGGCAATCACCTAGGGCTGCATTCCATTGCATAATTTTTCACCCACAATGCCACTCTAGACAAAAAAACACTTTGTACAAATTAGTCCCAACCTGCCCCTCATCGGAACAATCCGTCTTAACTGCCAGGTGAGACACCCCTCAAGACAGGGCCGCCAGCAACCTCAGAATGGTTTTGCCCAACTTGGGGCTCATCAATAGGGGACAGCTTGATTCTTATGGCACAGTGAGCACTGAACCCATGTCTGGGCATACCCACCGCACTTAGAGCGTTAATTGCAAGAACAGCAAGGTGATGATGGAATTCTTGAATTAATCTCGGCCACTAGAAATAGCTCTATTGCCCTTTTGTGGGTTACTTTACTATCCAACACACTGTAAGAACTCTGTTCCATGTGCCCCATAGTTACTAAGCTGACTCACTTTTCCTGATAACTTGTCAGAGTGGTGGGAAGTTACACTTCTGCTGAAGCAGAAAAAGAATTTCAAGATAAGAAAAGCAGATAGTCTGCACGTGCCCCTGTGAAAAGGTGTGTAATCCAAATTTCTTCTACCCAGTGTGTGGTAGAATTACAGTTTTATAAACACTTCCTGGTCTGTGGGTATTTTACCTCTCATATTTGGCAAAGTGACCATCACAAATATTCAGTATGGCAAGTCACACTGGAATGCATGTCATTGCCTAGATTTTTTCTCAGTCTGGAGTCACAGTTATGGTTTGACTGCTTGTTATTTATGCAAAGGAGGCAAAGTTCAAAGTTAATAGTTTATTTAGTTTATACAAAAAATCTTATAATGATTCAAACGGATGACACAAATCAAATGTATTTCAGTCCTGATTTGCTTCTGCTCTGCGGCTGACACTGAGCCGCCCTCTTGGCAGTCAAAGTCCTATGACTTGATGCGCATCCTCTTCAGGTTCAGATCAGATGAACACCTGACTTCACAGAGGCCAGCTGGTAAACACAGGCCCTCACAACCCTCATCTCCAGAGCTCTTCAAAAACCTGTGTTCAAACAGGAATTACACAATATTGTGACTGGGTGATGTCCAGTGCAGGATGTGATTGCTGTGTGTCCCATGGTGAGGCTGAAGAGTTTGACAGATGACCCCTGGTGGGGCAGCAGTCACTTCACCCGGCCCATCCTAGGGGGTTCAGATGGTTTCAAGCAGTGACGAGCACCACCATTTGGGACTTCTTCATTAGTTCATCACTCAGCCAAACTTGACCAAGTGTCTTCACATGTACATGGGTTGTGATTCACTGTATAAATAGGAGAGCATGAATTACAAAAATACAAGCCTTGGACCAGCCAATGCCCTGCGTTGCACTACACAAAATTGACAGACAATAATAACATTGAAATTTACACTACAGTAATGACTCCGCTAAGATTACTGAAAAATAAATATACTTAAAAAAATACATAATTATTTTTACAAGCAGCAGTGCACCGAATTATAGATGCTTTAGCTCAAATCTAATTACTTGAAATGAGTCAAACCAGAAATAGCATCAGACTCTCCACTAATGGGAAGCTACAAGGAGCCAGGGCTTTATAAGATTTTTTTGTTTTGGGCACTCTAATTTAGCAAACATAATTCAATGATTGGCCTGGTATAATCCACACAAGAAATTTTAACAACATATTTTGCATATTTCCCAGGGTTCCAGAAGTAACGCACCTCGCCACATGCATTGAAAGAGATACAGTTCAGAGCAAAGGCAGCTGTTGCATATATGTTCTGATTGACAGCTACCTATTGCAGGGAGGAGGCCAGACTTGAGCTGTCTTCCAGGCACTCGATATCTTCCACCATCTCAATGATGGCATCAGCCTGGTCTTTGTGCAGCACATGGACAGCATTGGAGCGGAACTTCTCATGGAGCGAGTCTTGGCTGAGTGGCTTCCTCCAGTGTCCGTAGAAGGTATCGCACCGTCCCGAGAGGATAGTCCCATCCTCCAGCAGAAGGGCCACCTCTCCGTACATCTTGTCAAAGTTGGCCACATTGTCTTTGGGATGTTCCAGTATCACCTTCTCCAGCAGGTTGATCAGGCCAGGTCTCATGAGGTTGTCCTCGGAGAAAGAAGAGATGCCCACTTCTCCGTCCAGGAGGGCGGTGCAAGCGTTGAATTGGAACGAGTGTCGGGCCTGGTGTTCGGACTCAGGGAAGGGCCTGTTGATATACTTAGACACTGGGACCCTGAGAAGAATTGTCTGTATGGCGGAAGGATTGAAGGAACCCATGAGATTGACGAGTCTGTTCCTAACTGAGATGGCAGCGTCTGCGACCCAGTGCATGCCCAAGTGCGCAGGGAATCTCTTGAAGGCGATGTCTTGCTTCTCCAGGAGGAAACTGTAGTCCTCACCTGGCGTTGCCAGGGTTGAGGGCTGGTAGTTACCATAGAAAGCGCTGAACCCTGAGCAGCCGGGCACATCATCCAGGATGAGAGGGTTGGCCTCCATCCCACGGGCAGCCAGAAGTGCTGCTTCCATCCCAAGGCGGGTGGCATTGCCAATGTGTAGAGGCTTGGCAAGGGTAGCTGCATTGGCCATGGGTGCCCCTGCCAGGGAAGCGGCGATTGCCAGAGCATGGGTGCATTGGTCCTTATTCAAGGAAAGAAGCTTGGCTGTCGCAGCAGCACTGCCCATGGTGCCAACCACAGAGGGAGGGTGAAACCTGGAAGGGGCAGAGAAAAATCAGACTTTTATGCCTAATGAAGTAATGTGATTAGTGTCAATAGTGAAAACGCAACCAGATCATGTGAGGCCTGTTATGACGTACAGCAGTAATATTAAAGGTGAAATATTAAAGGAACCATCTAGTGGACAGCATTAGAAAACTTATCCTCAACCCAATCTTACATTTTAAAACAGTTGCTAACATTAAGTGTTAGGAGGTCCCTTTATATGATATTGTGGTTTGGTTGTTAAACATATTGTGACATCACTCACTAAAAAGCCCCTTTAGTGTTAGAAATATGTAAAATCAGATGGCAACTGCAAATGATAAAATTAGGTCCTAGCACCGTAGACTGAATGCTAAAACTGACCATTGAGTGCTAAAGATGCTGACATTGGCTGTTGTAGTTTATCTACATCCTGAGTGAGAGGCGAAGCAGAAACATGACCCAGAAGGGGGCAGGAGGGGTTTATCTTCTGCTAGGTGGCATTAGAGGGGGCTGTTACTAATAGCTTTACTGTCCAAGTGCTACAAATTATTAACAGCTCTTAGTTGCCCTTCCCCTTCATATGTGCCTTGCATGTGAAGTGGGCCGTTAACAGACATTAATGCACTGTGAACAGAGGTCAGTGCAGGTAAATGTCAGACATTTATTTCTAACGAATTATAGTCATGCCATCTATAAAATGCTAATTATGTCATGCAGTAAGACCAGACATGTGAACTAATGATATAGTGCAGTATTGGCAGGTTAAGAAAAAAAAAGTTTACAACCTACTAAGATCCATTTGCATGTGTTATTTGGTTGGCATCATACATGCCTCAGCGTGTATTTTGAGCGTCTGCTGAATATCAAATCCACCTCATGGCACTATTGTTGTCCTTTGTGCTCATAACACATTCTTTCGGGGGTATAAATGCCCACTGTGGTCATCCCACCGAGCTAGTGATGCCCTTTGTGGGCATTACATGTACTCCTTGATGATACTGTTGCCCTCTAAGGGATCATGGGTGCGAGTTAAGTAGATTGATGTCCCCTGTGGTTATTATAGAGTTGTCTTTGTTATTTAAGCACACTCTGGGTATCATGCATTGAGCCCCTGTATCTAAATGTCATCTGTAAACATCATGGATAACTTCTGGATATGTAAATGCCATCTGCGGGCATCACACATAGCTCCTCGATAAAAATAAAAACCCCTCTGTGGGCATCACACACAGCTCCTCGATTAAAAAACCCACTGTTGCCATTGCACATAGCTCCTCGAGACATAGATCCTCTTAGTGCGCATCATCTTACCTCTTTGGGATGTTGCTGGCCTCACTGGAGAAACTCATGAGTCTTCCTTGCACCTCGATGCCCACGTTAAATGCCAGCAGGAGGTCTGCACCACTGGGCCTTGAACCCACAGGCAGCATCTGAGAAGTAGCCAAGAGGGCGGGCAGCAGAGCGCCAGAGGGGTGGGTGGCAGGGTGCCAGGTGTCATCAAAGTCCATGGCATGAGTCTGTAAGGAGAGAAGAGGAAAGTTAGGGGACCTTTAAAGAATATTCAGAGACAGCACTGCTGCCCAGTCCTGAAGAGGGAGGATCCAAGGTCTGTCAATCAGCAGATCGACTATTCCATTGACCTGAAGGAGCTCAGTACAGCAGGGGAGGATCCAGGATCTGACATTCACACTGTAGAGAAGGGGGAGGAGACATGATGTCTCATTCAGCAGACTGACTGTTCCTCTGCCTTATAGAAGCATTTTACAGAATGGAGATAATCCCAAAATTCACAATTTGAAATGTAGCTATGCCATTGTCTTATAGTACCACCCACCAAAGAGGGCAGAGAGGGCAGAAAGAAGGATCTAGTACTGAGCAGAGAATCAGTCATCACCTTTTAGAATACTTTAGAGAACATATAGTCCATTCACAGAACAACAAACAGGGGACCAGATCCATGTCCGATCACTACGTACATGGAGCGTGCATGTTCACCACAGTAATATCACAGATCACACCTGGGGAGCTATTTTGGTGTGAACTCGTATTTATGTGAACCGGGAGGGGGGAAGTCAGCCTAAAGTGTAGAGCTGCATGATGTCCACTCTCACCCCTCAACCCAACAGTTGCATTGATCTTACACACAGATACATATGATAATCAGTTGATTGAATGATAGAGCCTTACCGCCACTCCATTGGAGTATGCAGCCAGGGTGGGGCAGAGCCGCAGTCCACGTCGTCCGTAAACGGAGCTGGTTTCAGAAGAGCGATACAGGTCCTGTTAGAGAGAAAGAGAGAATTCCCATATGAGGGACAATGCACCGACAGACACACACCGTGGGGGTTATCAGGAGCCGCTTGGGAGTATGGATAGTATGGATACCCCTACACGAGTCATGGACAGAACAGTACAAGGCAAGAGGGTACTCAGGGCGATACCCATCCCATCGCAAGGTGTCCTCCCCGAGCGCAAAGACAATATCCTGAGAGATGCTCCAACTCTTCCCAGCCATGTGGTGAGCACATTCTAGATAACCCATCCTTGATAACCCATCCTTGTCAACCCTACACGTGTCTTCACCTCTCCCTGTAAGAAGCAGGAAACCTTGTTCAACACGGCCAAAGAGAGATTCAATTTATCTTTATCTTACAAAACCAAATACCATTGGCAGATTGACCAACCTGGGTTTTTGGGGCCTTTCTTTTCTGAGGGTGTAAGGTTGTCTGAGACTGAAGTCTAATCTGAAAAACCTCAAATATGGAAGTATTTGTGTATAAGGTTCTACGTGGTATTGCTTAGGATGCAGTTGACTGATGGTTCAGCATTGGCAGTAAGGTTTTGTCTATGGATCACGTGAAGACAGAAGCTGGTGGTGGTGAAACTGATGACCTATAGCCGGTTTGTTGAATTGAGATCTGACTCTCTTTACTCTGTAATATGTCAGGTGAATATTTCACTGAAACATCTCACCTGCCTTTAGTTGAGTACTACTGGTATCATTAGGGGCTAATTTCACCTCCATAATAGATTCTGAATACACTTACATGGCAAAATCCTAGCCTGATGGTAAGCTGATATGGCTTAAAGTATTAAAACATCACTTGAGTATTTGGGTTCGTGCATTTGTGGTGCCTTTTTTCCTGCGCTATTTCAGAGTGAAATTAAACAACGAGGGCCAAACAATAAATTCAACAGCACTGGTGAATTGCGTCCTTAATCACACTTGGGTCCAGAGACTCCAATTGCTTTGCCCATGCCTAGTGAGAACACTTCCTCCTGGTGGGCAGTGTGGCACCACAGATCACTGGTACCCACACATTGCCAGCCCGAAGGAAGCAAGAGCCGACCAATCTTACCAGGGCTACAACGACTAAGGTACAAGACAGAAGAATAGCATTAAGAGAACTGGGACTTGAGAACATTATATATCCAGTGCCACAAACCGAGCCATGTTTCTGGTGAGGAGTGGTAGACAGGGAGGAGAAGGGGGGACAGAAGACCTGTACTAACCCATTTGTCGATAGGCCGGTGGGCAGGAGTTCACACTGAAGACATCATACCAGGCGCGGCGCCTCCGCTAGGGCGGAGAAGCGTCGCACGCAGCCAGCAGCAGCAGCTGCAAACCTTTTACTACAAAACGTTAATAAACTATGTGTATAATTGTTTTGTAGTAAAGGGGGTGGGGCATTGGGGATGACGAGCACTGAGGTGTGCACCACCCCCCTCATTGCGCATGTATGTTGGGCCGGCCGTCTTGGGCTGGCCAAACACACATGCGCACTGTGCTCGCTCCAGCCCGGCACTGTGTTGCCGGGCTGTAGAGAGCAGGCACAGGCTAACAGTATGCCTGGGAGTGCCCTGGCTGGGCGCTCCCAGCCTATCTGAACGCTGCTCTGAGCAGCGTCATGATTGGCCAGAGGGCAGGCTGGGCGCCTGTGCCTGCAGCAGAGGAGTGGCGAGGTGGTGGCGGCAGCGTCAGTGTATTTTTTATTTTTTTTAATTCCTCCCTTCTCTGTCCCCGCACGCCGCCCCACCCCTACAAAGTACCGCGAGACGCTCCTGCATCATACAATGCCTTCGGACAGTAAATCACTAGTTTCCTCAAACAGAAATTGTTACATTAATTATTGTGTACACTTTTGTCCTGCTTTCTAACATTTTATTCTGTTGTGTGACTGAAGTAAAGTACTTTTTTGTTTTGACTACAAACACTGGCTGGACACGAATACAATGATTGCTAACAGACGTTTCATTGAGTTCTGAGTGTCCATCCCACACCACCTTCTTGAGTAAGACTTGAAAGTGCACAACTTTTCTACCAGTGGGGTGAACTGCTGAAGGGTGTACTTGGTGTTTAGTGTTTTGGGTTGAGTTTTGTGTTTGGAAGTAAGGTTAAGTCCCAGGAATCAAGTGGTAAAAGACTTTGATTGTTAAAATGTTAACTCCTGACTGCCCGGAGACTCTGGAAAAAGTTCACACAATGCTCCAGAGAGTGTTTCCTGGAATGGTCCAGGCCTGATCACACTTTGTAGATCATGATTGTTCCATGGAGTTTTGCCTGGTGTGATCCAGACCTCATCTTACCTGACAGTACCGCAGGGCGATGTCGAACACATGCGTGGTGCTTCCCACCAGTCCAACTCCGATGCTGTCCAGGATCATGCGCTTGCTGCGGTGTCGCACAGCTTGGGACAGGTGATCCAACTGCACTCCATGGATGAAAGAAGCAAAGCTGCTAGTGACCACCTTCTCCAGGGGGGACCCTTCCAGGGCTTCAGGAAGAAGAGAGAGGATCAAGACTACTGCAAGCCTGGGCTGGAGTCAGAGAAGAGATCCAGGGGATCTGGACCAGAAACACAACAAGCCCAGGCGGATCCCAGTCAGCATCACGCGGACATGGAGACGAGGCTGGACAGAGACCTAAGGCAGGTTGGTAGCCACTGGAACATGTACCAAACCTTACAGATCATGTAACAAACCCTATGACATGGAACATTTAACAAACCCTAGGACACGGAACATTTAACAAACCCTAGGACATAGAACATATGACAGACCGTCCAGATCATGTAACAAACCCTAGGACACTGAACATTTACCAATCCCTATGACACGGAACATTTAACAAACCCTAGGACATAGAACATATGACAGACATTACAGATCATGTAACAAACCCTATGACATAGGACATTTAACAAACCCTAGGACATAAAACATATGCCAGACCTTACAGATCATGTAACAAACCCTAGGACATGGAACATTTAACAAACCCTTGAACACGGTACATTTAACAAACACTAGGACACAGACATATAACAGATCGCAGCACACAGAACATATAACAGATCCCAGCACACAGAACATATAACAGCTCTTAGCACACACAACATATAACCGGTCCTATCACACAGAACACATAACAGATCCCAGCACACAGAACACATAACAGATCCCAGCACACAGAACACATAACAGATCCCAGCACAGAGAACATATAACAGATCCCAGCACACGTAACATATAACAGATCCTATCACACAGGAAACATAACAGCTCTTAGCACACAGAACACATAACAGCTCTTAGCACACAGAACACATAACACATCCTAGCACACAGAACATACAACAGATCCCAGCACACACAACATATAACAGATCCCAGCACACAGAACATAAAACAGATCCCAGCACAGATAACATATAACAGATCCCAGCACACGTAACATATAACAGATCCTATCACACAGAAAACATAACAGCTCTTAGCACACATAACACATAACACATCCTAGCACACAGAACATACAACAGATCCCAGCACACACAACATATAACAGATCCCAGCACAGAGAACATATAATAGCTCTTAGCACACAGAACATATAACCGATCCTATCACACAGAACACATAACAGATCCCAGCACACAGTACATATAACAGATCCCAGCACACAGTACATATAACAGATCCCAGTACATATTACAGATCCCAGCACACAGTACATATAACAGATCCCAGTACACAGTACATATAACAGATCCCAGCACACAGTACATATTACATATCCCAGCACACAGTACATGTAACAGATCCCAGCACACACAACATATAACAGATCCCAGCACAGAGAACATATAATAGCTCTTAGCACACAGAACATATAACCGATCCTATCACACAGAACACATAACAGATCCCAGCACACAGAACACATAACAGATCCCAGCACACAGTACATATAACAGATCCCAGCACACAGTACATATAACAGATCCCAGTACATATTACAGATCCCAGCACACAGTACATGTAACAGATCCCAGCACACAGAACATATAACAGATCCCAGTACATATAACAGATCCCAGCACACAGTACATGTAACAGATCCCAGCACATGTAACAGATCCCAGCACACAGTACATGTAACAGATCCCAGCACACACAACATATAACAGATCCCAGCACAGAGAACATATAATAGCTCTTAGCACACAGAACATATAACCGATCCTATCACACAGAACACATAACAGATCCCAGCACACAGAACACATAACAGATCCCAGCACACAGTACATATAACAGATCCCAGCACACAGTACATATAACAGATCCCAGTACATATTACAGATCCCAGCACACAGTACATGTAACAGATCCCAGCACACAGAACATATAACAGATCCCAGTACATATAACAGATCCCAGCACACAGTACATGTGACAGATCCCAGCACATGTAACAGATCCCAGCACACAGTACATGTAACAGATCCCAGCACACAGTACATGTAACAGATCCCAGCACATGTAACAGATCCCAGCACACAGACCCCAGGAGTCCCGGGTGCACATGCGCAGTCACCTACCTTCCAGGGCCGCAGTGTGAGTCCGTCTGGACAGCGAGAGGACGGGCTTTGTTCTCTGAAACAAGAAAGTGGTTCATATTAACAAGTTGTTTATTTGTGTCTGCGGAGCTCTGGATGTCAGGCAAGGGCGCCTCTTCCAAGAAATGGTGAAATATCAGCTCTGACTGCGCATGGACAGACTGGCAGTGCCCATGCATCAGTGCCCGCAGCTCAGATGCAACACCCCCTGTGTGTTTTTTACAGCCTCGTGGGCAGCACTGACAGAGTCACAATAATTACACGTTTCCGTGTCCACGCCCACGCGGAAGACCCCGCCCACCAGAGGGTCGGTGTACAGACTCTCCCCACCCATGAAACCATAGAGCCATGCTGATAGGCTGCTTGTCTGGTGGGATTCCGCCTCTCATTGGTTGTGGGACACGTGGTACAGGTGTGTGTTATGGTGCAGTAACATTGTGGGATACATGGTACAGGTGTGTGTTATGCTGTAGTAACAGCACAGCTCGGTGGATTCCCCCTCATTGGTTGTGGGACACATGGGACAGGTGTGTGTTATGCTGCAGTAACATTGTGGGACACATAGCTAGAGGTGTGTGTTATGCTGCAGTAACAGCACAGCTCGGTGGATTGCGCCTCTCATTGGTTGGGGGACACATGGTACAGGTGTGTGTTATGCTGTAGTAACAGCACAGCTCGGTGGATTCCGCCTCTCATTGGATGTGGGACACATGGTACAGGTGTGTGTTATGCTGCAGTAACATTGTGGAACACATGGCTAGAGGTGTGTGTTATGCTGCAGTAACAGCACAGCGCGGTGGATTGCGCCTCTCATTGGTTGGGGGACACATGGTACAGGTGTGTGTTATGCTGTAGTAACAGCACAGCTCGGTGGATTCCGCCTCTCATTGGATGTGGGACACATGGTACAGGTGTGTGTTATGCTGCAGTAACATTGTGGGACACATGGCTAGAGGTGTGTGTTATGCTGTAGTAACAGCACAGCTCGGTGGATTGCGCCTCTCATTGGTTGGGGGACACATGGTACAGGTGTGTGTTATGCTGTAGTAACAGCACAGCTCGGTGGATTCCGCCTCTCATTGGTTGTGGGACATATGGTACAGGTGTGTGTTATGCTGCAGTAACATTGTGGGACACATGGCTAGAGGTGTGTGTTATGCTGTAGTAACAGCACAGCTCGGTGGATTGCGCCTCTCATTGGTTGTGGGACACATGGTACAGGTGTGTGTTATGCTGTAGTAAGAGCACAGCTCGGTGGATTCCGCCTCTCATTGTTTGTGGGACACATGGTACAGGTGTGTGTTATGCTGTAGTAACAGCACAGATCGGTGGATTCCGCCTCTCATTGGTTGGGGGACACATGGTACAGGTGTGTGTTATGCTGCAGTAACATTGTGGGACACATGGTACAGGTGTGTGTTATGCTGTAGGAACAGCACAGCTCGGTGGATTCCGCCTCTCATTGGTTGGGGGACACATGGTACAGGTGTGTGTTATGCTGCAGTAACATTGTGGGACACATGGCTAGAGGTGTGTGTTATGCTGTAGGAACAGCACAGCTCGGTGGATTCCGCCTCTCATTGGTTGGGGGACACATGGTACAGGTGTGTGTTATGCTGTAGTAATAGCACAGCGCGGTGGATTCCGCCTCTCATTGGTTGGGGGACACATGGTACAGGTGTGTGTTATGCTGTAGGAACAGCACAGCTCGGTGGATTCCGCCTCTCATTGGTTGGGGGACACATGGTACAGGTGTGTGTTATGCTGTAGGAACAGCACAGCTCGGTGGATTCCGCCTCTCATTGGTTGGGGGACACATGGTACAGGTGTGTGTTATGCTGTGGTAATAGCACAGCGCGGTGCCTTCGCTGCGCATCAGTTCCAAGGGATGCGTGTCCAGTCTGGAAAGTGACCCTTGCACGGGTCCACCCCCAGCCCCCAACAATTCTAAGAAGTGTAAACAAAGTGCTTTAAATGGCCTTGAGACACAAGCTGGTGAAACAAAGTAGACAAAGTCTAGAATGAACCTTTGTTAACCATCTGTGCTTCACACAGCGGCGCCAGAACAAGGGGCGCAGGAGGCGCTACACCAGCCTCATAAAACCTGAAATATTTTAGATAAAGAAAGAACAATTAAGAGGCCATTTAAATGTGTTTCCTCTGGCTTGGGGATTTCCCCTAAGCCTTTCTTTAGTGAAGCGCACCCCCACTCCAAAAATGGCTTCATCACTAGCGACTTCACTGCACGCGAGATAAAACCTCGTTAACATGCATGGAAGTCTGAAAGGAGGAGCCCGGCTCCCTGTCCCAGAGGCAGGTAGCGCCTTGAAAACAACAGGTACAACAGGTAAACACAGCGACTGAACGATGGAATAACATGCAGCTTGTAACAGAGCCTGACCTGGAAGGTAGACAGCAGCATTGTGCGCCTTGAAGTCTTCTTATCCTGAAATAGCGTCGGTCACTGGTCCTGACAGCCGGCTGCTGTCTCTGGTGCTGGCAGGACGCGGGTGTCTCTCGTGCTTAGAGGGGGCAGCTAGCTTGGTTGTAGAGGGGTTTGTTATCTTTGGGGTCTCTGGGTCTGTAGAGGACTGCTGTCTCTGGTGCTGCGGGGGGCTGGCGCCACTTCTATTGTCGGGGTGCAGGTGTCTTGGGGTTGCAGCAGACAGGTGTCCCTGGTGTTTGGTGTTCGTGTCATCTCGTCCGTGGTTTATATTCACTTCAGATGAATGGCTCTGGAGGAAGAGACATCCCCGGTGACGTCACTTGTAGGGGGCGGGGCAAGGTGTGCCGGAGACGAGCATCCGCCGGGAAAAAACAGGGAAATTCCTGGAGGAAACACCGGGCCAAAATTCCGTTTTTTATATGTTTTTATGTATTTACTTGTGTTAAAATCTGCTTTATGAAGACAAAGAAATGGTCGGACCATTTTACAAACACAAAGAAGAAATAGCTCAGAGTTCAATCATTAAACATTAATCAATCTCTTAAGAAAATCACATTTCTAAAAAAATATTAACATTGATGCAAAACTCAAGAAAATATGTGTTTGGAGGAAACCGGTGGGATAACTTCTAAAGCCCAGGGGATTGCAGGAGTAATGGCCCGTGTATTTGGAAATATGTGCTTTAAAAATTCCCATCCATTGTGGTAACATATTCTGGAAACTTCTTTGATCGGTAACAAAGGCACCCACACACCGCCCACCAACAATATCCCCCCACAGCAGCAAACATGTATGTGACAAGAGCTTAGGTGAGCGTGTGTACGTGTGTCTCTGTATGTGTGTATGCGTGCGTGGTTGTATGTATTTATGTGTGTTTGTGTGTGTCTTTGTGTGTGTGCGTGTGTGGTTGTGTGTATGTGTGTATGAGTGTGTGTATGTGTGTGTGTGTGTGTGTGTGCGTATGTGAATTGTGTGTATGTGTCTGTTTTGTGTGTGTACTTGTGTGTGTGTGTGTGTCTGTAAATAACAGAACTGTTATCTGCAAGAAATGTGATATCACCTTGAGAGATCACTGCCACCATGTGCCTCAGATATTTCCTCCCTCAGTTCCACCTGCAGTTTTTAACCCAGTGCCCCATTGTATGTCCAGCAGGACTCACAATCTCGCGCCAGTGTCATGATTTCAGCAGGTGCAGTAGAACCGCACAGGTCTAAGCACAAAGTTTGTAAGGTTCAAGATGGCAGAATATCTCTAGGGGAGACACCTCATCTTCAATCGGAATAAAACACCTGACTTTACCACGCTACCCCCATTCCGTGGTGCAGAGCTCAGCATGGTGCGGTAATACCACACCTGGTGAGTACTGCGTATGGTGGTTTCAGGATTTACCAGAAGCGGTATTACTATCCCAAATAATAGAAATCTTGTGAAGAGGCTCTTGGTGTTCTATTAAAAACCACAGCAATAGATGTGTGCATCCACATGTTCTGACGTCATGGCATTAATGAGCCATCCAAGGTGCCGCCTCTGCTTGTAAAAGACCCACACCTATGTTTTATCACGGTGCTTAATTTGTAAAGTAATATCTGCCGGTGCCCAAGGTTTTCTCAGAGAGCTGCAGCCAGTGCTGGTGAATGTCAGGACTGCAGACTCCCAAGGCTGTGTGGTCTTGAGTCTACCTCACGCCTCTGTCTTCCACCGCCCACACTCTCTGCCCCTTCATTCCACTCTCGGGGGCTCTTTTTCGTCCCGCTTTCCCCCTTAGAACTCGGGGACCACCAGCAGGCCCTCACCCCAACACTGGCTATAATTTATTTTGTTGGAAGAAGTTTTATTTCAACTTTTCACTTGTTAATTCCATAACACACATTTTAGCCATAAATCACTTCAAAGAAAATTAAAAACATATTTACAATAACATAACTGTAATCATAAATGTCAATCTGTAACCATAAATCATTGTGACAGGATCCCTTCCTGTCCTGAACCTCCCTTGGACCTCCCTTGGACCACACAGGTGAACTGCACCTCACCTGTATCCCTAGGGGGGGCGGCTCCCCTGACTTCACCGTTCCTTGCCCACACGCTCAGGGTTCTGCCCCCTCTCCAAACACCAATCTGCCAAGGGGTGTTACGGGGCGGCCAGGCGCGGGAGCCCCATGGCCACCCCAGCGATCTGGGCTCCCTACCCCCTAATCTGGTGTGTACATCCGCAGGTTGGTTCAGGACTTCAGGGTCCTACCTCTGGTGTTATACCGGGGCCCCAGCCTTGGGGACCCCTCTGGTGCTTCTGTTTACTTTAGTACTTCCTCTCCAACCTAAAAGCAACGGAGAGGGTGGGTGGGACAACGCCAAACCGTCCGATCATCCACCGCCACGCCACCAACAAGGCCGAGCCTTTCTGGGGGGGGGGTGCTTAAGTAGCCCCCCACTGGCACGTGGCGGCAGAGACCGGATCGGCGGTCATAGCCGCAACGTTCTCCTTGTAAAGTTACTTCCGCCCCCCCACCTCGCGAGGTGTGAGGGCGTAAGTACCTGGCCAGCCCGATGCACAACTAGTGCAGAGGGTCCGGCCCACGGAGGCCCCGATTCCTAAGGGGCCGCGCTCCCCCCATATGGGGGGTGGGGGGGGTTTTCCCTTGTCCCTGTGTTTATTTCTCTCCCTCCCCTCCTCCTCCTGTGTTTTTCTCTCTCTTGCATTGGGTCAAAGTCTGATGAGGAAAAGGAAGTGTTGGTTCCGGGGAAAGAGCGCCGGTGGGCCCCACCTGCCACCACCGGCTAAAATTAGGCGCTGCTTTGACGTCATTTATAGCCAATCAGTAAAGATAAATTCCCCTTGGCTGGACATCATCTATCCCTTTCAATCCCTTAGGTAAATGTCCTAACTGTAAACATAGAAGTAGGACTGTCTGTAACGCAAGTAGTGTGCTATTGCGCAATTACTAGAAATTACAACTAAATTAAGCAAGATTATGGTGACTGCCGCAAAGAGCGTAACCCAGCTATTAGTGCTCTTTTCTTAGCGTAAAATGCACCTTTGCATCCAAAGTAGACCAGAGGATGCATTTTGCGCAAAGACAACAGCACTAAATGCAACACAAACAGCAGCAGCCGCTCCTGCTTGCTAAGGATTTTTTCTGCCGAATTACCTATAATTTTGCACACGGTTATAATTACATCATGTTCGGTAATTTCACATTACAAAAGTAACGCAGCATTACTCTGAATACTTCGGCATAATTGCAATATCGCCCCGGCCTACCTACAAGAGGGGGGAGAAGTGCCCCTGGATGGAAGTGTTACTTATAAATATCTTTAGGTGCATTGACTTCGAGCAGCACGTGTGGTGTTTGACGTCTGGAGAACTCTTAGGGATGCAATAAGCTCAGTGGGTGTCGCAGGATCCTCCCCGGACCCCCCAAAGACTCTGTCCCACCCACCTTTGGGAATACTGTGTAAAAGTCCACAGAGCAGCAGCACAATGAGCCCTTTCTGTGTCCCTGGATCTTTGCAGGTTCCTTCAGGATTATGTTGTGTTCCTTACCTCCCTCATCAGAAGGCCGCAGGGTAAGGGCACGTACACCATTGCTCCAGTGTCCACAGAAGATCTATATATTCATAGGAGGAAGAGTTAGGGATCTCCCTCCTTCTATGCATTGGAAGCACAATCAATCAATCAATCAGGAATTTGTAAAAGCGCACTACTCACCCGTGAGGGTCTCAAGGCGCTGAGGAGGGGAGAGGAGAGGAGGGGGGGGGGGAGGGGGTGCTGCTACTGCTCGAACAGCCCACAGGAACAGACAGGAGCCAGCCAAGCTTAAATCTATAACCCCAGATGTCTCTTTATCTGACGAAAGAGCGGATGATATACTTTCACATAACACTCTGCATTTCTGTTTCTAATAATATTCAGGATCCATTTACTAAGGATACCCGACTGGGTTTAAGGTTTTCGATATTTGTATTAAATATGCAAGCGTGATCAGTCTGTAATTCAGAGTCAGCAATATTGTGTTTCTGGTCTGAAACAAGTCCTAGAGCCTTCAAGATCCCCTCCCACCCCCCACCACTACCAACACACACACACGCACACACACACACACACAAAACTCACACTTTTACGAACATTTACAAACAGGTGGTTGGATCTTGTAAACCTAAGGCCTTAGAGAAGCCCAGACATGTACTGAGTAATTCCTTTGTTTTTACATAGTTGATTTTAATCCCTTGCCTTCTATTTACCAAGGATGTCACAAGATCTGTTATTTTGGGGGCCCTGCCCTGCCCCCAGTAACAACTTGTTTTTGCAATAATAACAGAAGGCTCGGCTTGTTCCTTCTTAATGCAGCTAACGCCGACCTACCGCTAGGTGGCACCAAGCACCAGGATTTCGTGTCCGCACAGCGCACATCTTCATAAATATGAGCTGCTCCTTAGATCTGGAGCACGAGAGGGGCTTCGTAAACGTTTAGGACCCCGGGCCCCACAAACCTTAGGACATACCTCCCTGTTCTTCTTTCTTATCAGTTAATTGTATATTTTTCTTGGCTTCATGTTTTTGTCAAATGCCAATTATGTATGAACCCTCAGAGAAGACCTGAGCAGGGGAAGTAATAGGCGTCTGCACCTCCTCATAGTCTTGAAGAGAATCTAGTGATGTGATTGGTGCAAGAAACGGTCGTCATAAAGTGTAAATTTGCATCTTCTCTTTGCTCTGGGACCTGGTCTCAGTTCACCATCCAGGAAGATGCCCTCTTGTGTGCTTTGTGACTCACAGACTATTCATGTTTTCAATAAACTCTTTACCAACTCATCCTAAATGTGAGGCAAAGTTTACTCCGATGTCACTGTATTCTCTACGGTTACTTCACCACTCAATGAACTCAGTGGTTACACTAGTGTTATCTAAGCCAATCACGGCACATTCCTGCGACAAACACCTGGGAGGTATTCTAATACTACAATGTCTTTATGTTTATTCTGCTGACACAATACTCCCTATGAGTACTCATCGGCGACTACACGTTCTATGGTCACTCAACTCCCGTTGTATCTGTAGGTTTACTCTCCTGCTACAAGACCCCACTAGTTTCGCTCCTGCCACTGTGCCCCCTGTACACACGCGTGATACTCATGAGTACTCTCATGGTACTCTGCCACTCTACCCACTTAGTCTACTGCCAATATAAGGGCAAAGGTAATTGTGCTGAAACATATGTCCCTGAAGGTCACTCTTTGTCCCAAACACCCCGTAGCTACTCTAATGTAAAACTCAAAATGTTGTGAGTTAATGTCCCAATGAGTGTTATTTAAGCCTCCGCCTCCAGTATTTTCCGTGGGAGTGAGTTACACTCGCTGTGAGTGGCCACGTGTGATGATAGACTTACTCTAAGGTTGGGCTAGAGAGCATTAATGCCTGTCTCCTGACGTCTGGGGCTGTAGTAACTTTAGAAGTGTAGTTTGTGAATAGCCGTGGTCTTATCATTTTGTAGATACGTTTGTCTATGTCCCTTCCTAAGCCCCTCCTTACATTTCACTAAACTCTTCCAATTGCGGAGTCATTATTGTTCATTTTCCCACCACTCCCCAGATCCCTTCCACACTTACACCTAAGTTGTGCACTTAGATGTGGAAATCTGCCACTTTTATGAGATCTCCACATGGAAAAAACAGGTGAGGAGACGGAGGCAAAGGTCTCCGCATGTAGGTTTGTGGATAGCATTCTGGAGTACTTGTGGATAGTAATCTGCTTTACATACTACAAGATGCAGTTTGTGAATAAGTCCCAATGTATCTTCTCGCGTCCTTCGTACATATACTACAGTATGTGTACTCCGGCAGCGACATGGTTGTTTTGCTGCACGTATATCACAAAGGTCGCTCATCGCCACATTGTCATTCATGGCTACTGTTACTCTTCTGCTTATGGTCATTCAGCAGCTACATTTACTCATCGTTCTCTGAACTGCCTCCGTACACACTGAGGTGGTTTTACTTCTACTCTACTCCTATGGTACCTGTACCAACCCTGTCCCCCTGTGGTTATTGTGTCCCCACTAAAGTCCCTCATTTGTTACTTAACGTTACTTGAAGTATTTCTGTAATCTGACGTATCCCGTTGGGCAACAGTGTGTTTTCCAGTCCGTGCAGGTGTGGGAAGTTGCACAAGTTTAGACATGAGGGTATTACATGAAGGATCATGGAACCTACCACAGATGCAGGTATCACACATCATTCCTGGAAGCAGGAACTAACCAGGAGGGTTTTAGGAGTTCCTGACGGTGAGATGAAGAGACAGGTGACTCCATAGGAGTTTCACACCCTCAGGTGCGCTGCAGGAAAAATCTTAACTTAATGCCTTGGATTTTATCACTTTGGTGATCTTCATGTTAAAAAATGATTTTCCTCACTATATTTTTATGTTACCACTACGTTTACCATGTATTACTGCTGTGTATAATTGTCCAGCATTCCCATTAAAGCTGAGATGTTTTACAATAAATTAGCAGCTGGCCTAGTGAATATGGAAAAAACACCTTTGTAATAGTGAATGCTCATTTCAGATCTGCCAGTTGCGTCAGAACCATCGTCGGTTCATAAGTAATAAACGGTTCTCACACGTGCATGTGTTTTCCAAAGCAGTCAGTCTTTGAATCAGCGTGGATCATTCAAGGTCATGTATGTGCTCCGGACATTGGTGGTTCACACCTGCACAACTCACTTTGGTTCTTAAAAGTACAAGCACAATCGAGGACCGCAGGAAAAAAAACATTTCCACAAGAGACCTCCTCTTAGAGTTCTTCTGAAAGGTGCCCAGCTCTACATTTGGGAGTTTTAGCTTCTGCAACTTTGGACCATCTGGTGCCAGACCGGAGGAGCTTGTCCATCCCGAGGAAGTGGTTCCCCAGCATCTGGATCCAACACCTGGCCCTGGTGCACCTGGTCCAAGACCACTGGACCAATTCAATACAGAAGGTGATGATGTGACTGAGGTGGCGATGGCCGCATCTTTCCACAGATGGACATCTTTGGTACTAAAGTGTTTCTAGCCTGTGATAGGGAGTCAGCAATCACATGGTACAAAAGAGAGGTGCCTTAGGGAAATACGGCGCATCAGTAATTTTAACACAACCTCCTCACCCTGGCACATGTGAGTCTGGCATCCATGTGCATTGACAGTAAAAGCTCAAAGCACCACAACTTCACCGTCAGTGCACACAGAGCACGGTGCACATGTCAATTTCTAAGGCAGTGAAAAATATGAATGCACATTGTGAACATTGATGTTTGTATGACTGTAAAGTAGTTTTGAAATAGTTTACAGCTGAAAGAATATTACAAAGAGTGCGAAGTATTTGAAACTATAAACATGTGTCCATCACCTACAAGGCACCACATCTGAATGCAAGGCGTGGCCTTCAGCCATGTTCTGTGTCCAGTATACCTGGCCCAGAGTTTACTGGTGTAAGCTTCATTGCCAAGCTTTCCAGGTCCATGCATGACTAGGTGCCACAGTCCAGGATTTAACTTTGCTTTTTGTGACTTTGGCTTCTTGTTTATAACATCATAAAACCTGCAAACTACAAGTCCTAGAATGCAAAGACCAAACTGGACTGGAGCCGCTCATCACACCTGGATCTGGGATACGTGGCATCGATGGGAAGGGAATAGCTCCAGGAGTCTGGAATAATTCTCCAGTGCCAAGAAGGAGAGGGAGAGACTATGGAAGGATGGAGTGCGCAGGAGTAAGTAGGGAAGAGGGACTCCAGAAAATCAGGAGGGAGGGAGAGACTGAAAATCCAGGAGAAAAGAACAGAGGACTCAGAGAGAGAGACAAGAGGGGGGAGGAGACAAGAATGTCCCATTCCTTTACCCCTCGCGCCCCAGTAAATATCCCAATATGTAATGAGCTGGATTAAACTCCGCCCCCCACCTATACATGAGTCCACCCCCCCTGAATGTAATCCATTCATATACACTAGATAGAGGGGGGCCCAAGCCAAATACTTTTGTTAATAATTAACAAAGAAAATACATCATATTGCTACTTGGTTCTGCAATCATTAATTATGCATAATTAATTAATTAAAGTAAAAGATGAAGGAATGCAGAAATGAATGAAGTTTCCATGGACGTTTACAGGGGAGCAATGGAGTGTTTGATTAAAACGGACCACAAATGCCCCAATTTACACCTGTGATTTGGTTCTGTTGTAACTTTTAGGGGATTACCAAATGCGATAGGCTTTTTCATGGCACTACAGACACAGGGACACATTGGATATGAAAATCATTTGAAATCTGTTGATGTCCACAAAGTGACAGATGTGAGATCTTTTAAGGCAGTGGTTCCCAACCTTTTGATTTCTGTGGACCCCCACTTTAACATTAGTGGAAACCAGGGACCCCCACTGAATCATCATTGGAATCCGGGGATCCCCACCTGAGTCATTACTGGAAGCTGGGGACCTAATTTGTCAATATTAGTTAATATTTTGTAATTTTCTAAGCAGTCGCAGTCCCCCTGAGAAGGGTTCGCAGACCCCTAGGGGTCCCCGGACCACATGTTGGGAACCACTGTTTTAAGGCATTTATCAGTCTACTGACCAGAGAAGTGAGGACCCTTTGCCCCAGATTTACAACAAAGTGGTGCAGCGAAAAATAGCAGCACCGCGATGCACCACTTTTGAGATGCAGGGATGCGCCCTATTTACAGGAATACGGCGCACCCCTGTGTTTCCCCCTGCACCGGCGCTGAATTAAGCTGCCTGCGCCCAGGCAGGCATCCTTGCACCATAGTGCAAGGGTGTCTGTGTTGAGGGGGATAAATTGTTCATGTGCAGGAAGGTGTCCTTTCCTGCCCGTAAAAAATCTACAATGGCGATTTGGCACTTCTATGTGAGCTGCCTCCTTGTATATATGGAGCAGTGAAAAGTGCCACTGGAGCATCCCTGAAAGTGATGCCCCGTTGGCGCGAGGGCCTTGCAAATTTACCACTTTGTGTCCGCTCTCCTGCGCCTTTATCTGTTGCACACACAAGTGCCACACTTCCAGATATTCTGCAGTGGTGCATTCAGTCTGTGGGAGTAAGTACCCGCAGATCCAGATGTGGTGAATCAGGACCTGTCGTTTGTTCACCTCGGTGGCAGGGGCGTAACAAAGGCCCCCGCAGCCCCTGTGAAGCGGGGACAGGGTGGCGGGCGAGCTCCAGGGGGCCCCCTCAGCACAGCACCTGGTCTGTCTGAGTCCAGAGGAGGGCCCCCCTCCATGTTCTGTGCAGGGGGGCCTTCCAGTTTCATTAAGCCACTGATGGATGGCCCTTTACAGCATCTGTGTCTTGTTGTCCTGCGCAAGAGTTGTTAGATTGTTTTTGTAATGTTAGTGAATGTGCATCTGAGGCCAATCCTGCTGCCGCCACACTTGGTACCAGGTGAACTGCACAGATGCCTTGCTTAGGGGGCTAGGAACAGTGGTTCCCGGAAGTGATGTCACCCTGTGACCCCTGGGAGCTGCCTGGCGCGCACTGCTTCTCTCTCCTTTGGTGGGGCCTCTGATGAGCAGCGCTTTGTGTTCTTGGCAATGGAAGTGTCCGTGATTACAACATACATGAAATTAATAACATCCAGTGATCTCTCCCATAAATTACACTCTCCAAGGATGGTCACGCACCGGTTTGCACAGATTACGCTCTCGGTGGCCGCTTCTTTCTCCATCGAAGGTGACGCATCGCTCGGAGGAGGGAACCTGCCCGGGGAGGGGGCGCGAGCGCCGCAGGATGGGGCACGAGGGCGGATGGTTTGGTGCTGAAGTCAGACACGCAGACAGTTCCAGTCCGGGGGAGTTTGAGGACTGTAATCTAGGCACAGGGTCTCTCCCCAGGTGGGCAATGGGAGCAGATTGTGGGGGGACATCACTTGGGGCACATCAGACCCGCGATGGAGAATGACTGTGAAATGACATCAGGCCGGGGAGCAGAAGATGGTGAAATGACATCAGGCCAGGGAGCAGAAGATGGTGAAATGACATGCAAGGTGCAGGAATGCACGCATTACCTTATAGAAATGCCATTAGCAGGCCTGGAACATGGAGGCGTGCACGCGGAAGTGCACGTGCACAGATGGGCTTTTCTGCTGCATCCACGCGTGGAACAGAACTTGCTTCCCCACAAGGCCCCAGCCTGTCCGCCCCCGGGATCCACTGCAATTCGAGGGTGATTCTACCCCGGCACACCACACTGTTTTTGTAATCAATATTCTGGCATACAACCCTTTCCTGGAGATGTTTCTAATGTATTTCTTAATTTCTTTTTTTCTCTACCCTACAGAAGTGGAAGATAAAATACTGAATGGCATACCATCACCTTCTTTGATATTAGTATCATTGTACAACCTTCTGGTATTTCCTGTATGATGGGCATGGCAATTATTCCATGCAATTATGCCTAATTTGCTGATGCTCTTTGAGATGTCTTCTTGTAGTGACTGTGACTCACCTCTGGCCTCAGGCATGGGTGCTTTCCTAGCAGGTCCACATTTTCCACCTGAGTGATTACTGCACCATCTTCAGTCTTTCTTGGGTGCTAGTTAGGGTTCCTTCTGCTCTGGTACCTGGAACTACTGATCCACCATTATTCATTTCTTTCACCACTAGTTCAGGGTTTGTCTCCCCCTCTGGTTGCGTCACGAGTTGCTGTGCCTAGGGTGACGACCACATCTGAGATCACTTCTCATAGGGTGAGGGCCACGTGTGAGAGCACCTCCCATAGGGTGAGGGCCACGTGTGAGAGCACCTCCCATAGGGTGAGGACCATGTGTGAGAGCACCTCCCATAGGGTTAGGGCCACGTGTGAGAGGACCTCCCATAGGGTGAGGACCACGTGTGAGAGCACCTCCCATAGGGTGAGGGCCACGTGTGAGAGCACCTCCCATAGGGTGAGGGCCACGTGTGAGAGCACCTCCCATAGGGTGAGGACCACGTGTGAGAGCACCTCCCACAGGGTGAGGACCACGTGTGAGAGAACCTCCATCGCTACACCAAATCCCTTTTCCACGAGCCCCCTCTTTTTTCTGTCATTGTACAAAAGGGGAGGAGTAACACCATTCTCAGTTTTCCTCTCTTAACTTTGCTATTTTCTGTGAGACCTTTATTGGCAATCTGGTGAGTACAAAAGTTTCATGCGGTAGGCGCTTCTGTGCAAATTCACATGGTGACTCAGAGAAAATCTTTAGACCTATGAACGGCTTCATGAGGCAGAGTATGCAGAGAGTTGAATTTAGTCTGAGAAAGGTTAGCATGTGCCGTACTGCTTAGATCATGCCTCGAGGAGCTAGGCAATTGTTACAAATAGAAAATGAGGGCCTGATTCGCCACAGAGCATTGTCAAGTGCATTAGTGTCATAGAGTGCCATAGAGTGGAGCAGAGTGTCGTGGAGTGGCATAGAGTGGGGTAGGGTTTAATTTAGTGGGCATTGTAGAGTGGAGTTGAGCTTAATGGAGTAGGGCATTGTAGAGTGGAGTTGAGTTTAATGGAGTAGGGCATTGTAGAGTGGAGTTGAGTTTAATGGAGTAGGGCATTGTAGAGTGGAGTTGAGTTTAATGGAGTAGGGCATTGTAAAGTGGAGTAGAGTGGTCTAGAGTGAAGTGGTGTAAAGTACAGGGGTGCAGAATAGATTGGCATAGAGTGCACTGGTTATGAGAAAAGTGGTGTAGAGTACATGGTGTAGAGTGCAGTGACTTAGTACATGGTGCAGAGTGCAGTGATTTAGAGTAGAGTGACTTGGAGAGTAGTGGTGCAGAGTAGAGTTGTGCAGAGAACAGTGGCAAAGAGTGCAGTAGCATAGAGTAGATTGGAGTGCTGCAAGGTAAAGTGGAGTGCTGCAAGGTAGAGAGAAGTGGCATCGAGCGCTGTAGCATGGAGTAGATTCTTTAAGAGTAGAGTGAAGTGCTGCAAGGTAGAGAGAAGTGGCATCGAGCGCTGTAGCATGGAGTAGATTCTTTAAGAGTAGAGTGGAGTGCTGCAAGGTAGAGTGAAGTGGCATCGAGCGCTGTAGCATGGAGTAGATTCTTTAAGAGTAGAGTGGAGTGCTGCAAGGTAGAGAGAAGTGGCATCGAGCGCTGTAGCATGGAGTAGATTCTTTAAGAGTAGAGTGGAGTGCTGCAAGGTAGAGAGAAGTGGCATCGAGCGCTGTAGCATGGAGTAGATTCTTTAAGAGTAGAGTGGAGTGCTGCAAGGTAGAGAGACGTGGCATCGAGCGCTGTAGCATGGAGTAGATTCTTTAAGAGTAGAGTGGAGTGCTGCAAGGTAGAGAGAAGTGGCATCGAGCGCTGTAGCATGGAGTAGATTCTTTAAGAGTAGAGTGGAGTGCTGCAAGGTAGAGAGAAGTGGCATCGAGCGCTGTAGCATGGAGTAGATTCTTTAAGAGTAGAGTGGAGTGCTGCAAGGTAGAGAGACGTGGCATCGAGCGCTGTAGCATGGAGTAGATTCTTTAAGAGTAGAGTGGAGTGCTGCAAGGTAGAGTGAAGTGGCATCGAGCGCTGTAGCATAGAGTAGATTCTTTAAGAGTAGAGTGGAGTGCTGCAAGGTAGAGTGAAGTGGCATCGAGCGCTGTAGCATGGAGTAGATTCTTTAAGAGTAGAGTGGAGTGCTGCAAGGTAGAGTGAAGTGGCATAGAGTAGTGATGTAGAGTGCACTCGCGTAGAGTGGGGTGGTGCAGAGTAGAGTGGAGTAGCCTAGACTGGAGTGGTGCAGAGTAAAGTTAGGTAGAGAGTAGTGGAGTACAGTGCAGTGTAGAATAGAGTAGCATAGAGTGCAGTAGCATAGATTAGATTCTTTAAGAGTAGAGTGGAGTACTGCAAGGTATGACAGTGGTTTCCTGGGTGGGACTGCTGCATGGTGAGAATCCAGGACTGTGTGAGGGTCCTGTCTGCTCATCAGTGTCTAGGGATCCTTCACCAAGGTCTTGTGATGTGCCTCTGTCTCCCTGGAGTGCTGTGGCCATTAGGGTTGCATGGGTGGTGGTGTCTGTTGGGGGACATAGACATGTGTGTTACATATGCCTGAAGGTTTGAGGTGTACAGAACTGGGCTATTTTGGGCTGGTGTTACTTTCAGTGGCCTTCCAGGGTGCCTTTGTGAGTTGGACATTGCATTTAGTGGCAGTGGTGGGGTTGCATTGTGGTGGGGGGTATTATTCCATTGTGGGTACATGCAGGGGTGGGTGGCTGTGCAGAGCGGGATTGATGTGGGCCTGTTAGTGGGTTGTAGGTGATGCCGGGTGGTGGATGTGGTGGGTAATGGCTGGGTGGGGTGTGGGTCGAGGTGGGTGTGGGTGGGGTGGGGTGGTGCATGCATTGCAGATGTGTTGTATATGGGGTAATTGTAGATGACTTACCCGAGTCCATTCCTCCAGTGAGTCCAGTGAGTTCCTCTGGGTGCAAGATGGCGAGTACCTTCTCCTCCCAGTCGGTGTGGTCAGGTGGTGTTGGTGGCGGTCCTCCCCCAGTCTTCTGCACTGCGATGTGGTGCCTAGATACCATGGCCCTAACCTTCCCCCGCAAGTCATTCCATCTTTTCCGGATGTCGTCCCTGGTGCATGGATGGTGTCCCACTGCATTCACCCTGTTCACAATGGTCTGCCTCAGCTCCAATTTCCGGGCACCTCGGACCCGAATATTTGTGGCTTCACCTTCAGGATCTCGTCCACCATGGTCCTTAGCTCCCTTTCGGTGAAACGTGGATTTTTTTTGGGGGGGACATGGTGAGTGTGGTGGATGGCGTCGGAACTGGGGACGGGGTATGGGTGCTCCTGTGTGGGTCGATATGTGTGTCCTGTATGCTGGTGTTTGCTGTCTGGCTCTGGTGCTGTCCGTCTTCGGTCCTGGTTTCGTTGAAAGGGATTGTGGGGTGTGTCTGGGGGTATTTTATGGGGTTCTGGTTGTGTGTCAGGTGTGTGGGTCATAGGCCTATCCAATGTGTGCACTTGTTGCTGTTGAGTCCACTTGCCGCCTGTGGCGGTCGCATTCTGCATTCTGCATTCTGCAGCAGACATAGAAGTAACAAATAACCATTATTTAATGATTGTTTATGTGCTGAAGGTGTCCCTTTCGTCACATAAACAATAATTTCCTGCAATGCCGGCACCCTTGCACTATGGTGCAAGGTTGCTTGCATTGGAACTAGGCAGATAAATTTAGCGCCAGCACTAGGGAGAACGCAGGGGTGCACCGTATTGCTGTAAATAAGGTGCATCCCTGAGTTTCTGAAGTGATGCAACGCTGCCAAATTTGGCGCAGTGCTGCACTACTTTGTAGTAAATGTGGTCCCATTTTCACTGAAATATTTTAAATTGCATGTCTCTGGTTCTACTGATTGGATTTTTGTCATTTGGGGTCAAATCATTTATTTATTTATTTTACTCTATTTTTCTATATTTGTGTGGGATTTTTCTTGTATTGTGTTTTTACCTTAATACTGTTTGAAGTGCTGCATAAATACTTTACACACTGACTCTAAGTTAAGCCTGACTTTGTGCAAAGGTATCAGGTTTGAGCACAGGTTATTTTGGGGTTTGCCTGTTTTTCACCCTTGCAGAGATTGTGGCTGCTGCTTGAGGAGGGTTTCACCCCCTCAACCAGTAACCCAATTTCCAACAGAAACCTTTTCAATGCATGCATTTTTTCAATCTCTCACTCAGATGCTTCCCCTCTCTATAGAGCACCAAATGCAACTATAAGAAGTACATTTCCTGCTTCAATTGTTTTGTTTCAACCCCTTTTTCTCAGGCCATGTCTGCGTTCTATAATATTTCCAACCTGGCAAGCACTCTCAACCCACCACTTCCTGCTAGCATCCACTGCAGGGTTCAGCCCGAGAGCACAGACTCACCCAGGCGCAAGCAGAGTTGGGTGCATCCATGGTTCAGAAAGAACACACCCACCAACTCCTGAGTTGTGACCTCATACACCTGGGTTCAGGAGTCAAACAAAAGGTGATGCACAACACAGAAAAGTGTCCTTTTGTCTGAGGTCAACATGCCTGAGCAGAGGTTTCATTATATTATATTTTATATCAAGGTTTTTAGGGGTGTGTTACATTACAAAATAACGTCAACGGAGATCGTCAACATTGCATAAGACCTTTTCAAACCTCAACAGTGTCTTTTACCTGATCCACCCAAGCCGTTTGTGAACTCAACAGCATATTTTCAATATTTGTATAAAGGGTGTACTGGAGCACGAATTAAATTCATATGTTACTTGTCGTACAATTGTGTAGGACAAACACATGAGCATCCACCATTTCACCCCTCATAGTCATGTTTGTAAACTCTGTGGTCTGTTTTCTGTGTTTATTGAATTGTTCGGAATGCTGGCTGCACAGGAGGGTGAAGGGGACACAGGTACCTTATCCAGGGAGGATCCAGGCCAGATCTTCATAATAACGGTGATCTGTGAACGTGTTTCAATTAGAAATGTCAATTCTCAAAATCAAAAATATCTGACCAGCGGTCACACACTGATGTCGTTTTTTGATGTGTTACATTGCACGAGGAGTCTCTTTTATGTTACATTAGAAAATCTCTTCAAACCAAATAAACATTTGCCCTTATCCATTTTAAAACTCACCATTATTTTTCCCACAGTTGTGCTTATCTTTTGTGAACTCCATAACACTACTTCCATTATTTGAGCTGTAGGGGAACAGCTACTAAATCAAATTCTAACTTTCATATAATTCTCCAGGACAAACAGGTGAGGCAGGAGCCACAGTTTATGGACTATGCAATCTGTTTTATGCATTAATTACATTACCTCGGGTGAACTTTAACTTAGGAAATAGCGTTTTGCCATTTATTTATGGCAGCTTACTTGTTCAGAATGAATACAGAAAACGTTTCTTGAAATCTACATGATATCATTAAGTGCAATTAACTATATTTTAAAGTATTTATTTACAGCTTTTTAAGAACTACAATCTCCATAATGCATTTCATTCAAACAGGAAATTACATCACAACATAACAGAGTTTGAAGAGATACGAGATCCATTAAGTGTCGTCTCTGCCTCTTTTCTTGCTGCTTGAAAGATAAGTGCTGCCCATATCTCAGCTCAAATCTGTTATTTCACTTTCTGGTATTTGCTCCCTAGTCGCGCGCTTTGCTGTATATTTGAACTTGTTCGGGTTTTAGCCTCTCACATTGCTTGTTTCATTACTGGTTTTGTTTTAATCTGCTTCTCTTTCGAGAGCGTCTTCATTTCTTTTGCTTGTTTGAAGCCTCCCGGTGTGTTTTTTTTTCTTCTTTTAATCAGCTTGCGGTAGGCAGGTAAGCCTTTAATAGGGGGTTCCCTTCAGCTAGGGAGGAAATAAATTGTTTACTCAAGTTAATCCTTCGCACTCGAATGTAAACAAATGATTCCCTGGAGCCTCTATTATTTACTTTTGACTTGTGAAGACGAGTCACTCTGGGAAGTTTATTGTGCGCTGCACTCAGCATTACTCAATGCACACTTTGTGGGGTTGAAATTGTCGCATTTCGTTTTTCTCTTGCGGGGAAAGTTCCTATAGTACTGCGTTATATGTATATATTTTCACTGAAAAGACCAAAGGTTACAGGGACGTTGGACGTTATAGTTAGGTTCTAAAATTACTGGTACAAAACCATGGAAATTCAGCAGTTAGAGTTCTTTCAAGTAACTATAACTCACGCCCTAAGGTAACTATAACTCGCGCCCTAAGGTAACTATAACTCGCGCCCTCGCCATGCACAGTTTTCTCATCAATAATGTTATTGGGAAGTTACAGTGATATCAAAGATGCCATACAAGATATCATCAATGACATAATATGTGGAGTAATTAGCTGTGCATGGCAAAGGAGTGAGTTATAGTTACTTGAAAGAACTCTAACTGCTGAATTTCTATGGTTTTGTACCAGTAAATTCAGAACCTAACTATAATGTCCCTGTAACCTTTGTTTTTTTTTCCAATTGAATTTTCATGTTTTTTTAACGTAAAATAACTATACTTTATTCCAAACCCTGCCGCGCATGGCGTTGGGGATTGGCTGCAGCCGGGCCTCACAACCAAGCCCTCATAACCATCCAACCCCGCGCATGGCCTTTGGCAGCACCGGCTGGCCACAGCGCCTGTCTCCGTCACTGGATCTGTGAGTGGGTGTGTGAGTGTCTGGGTGGGTGTATGAGTGGGCGCATGACCCTCTGAGTGTATGTCTGAGTGAATGAATTAGTGTATGAATGAGTCTCTGTTTTTTCTCTCAGATGGATCCATAATTGTGAATATTTTGCAAATAAATTGCGGAAATTTGTGAATATTTGTGAAAATTCTTGAATATAGCACTCTGTGACACAAAATTATATTAAACCTATAATTTGCCCCTAACACACACTTATATCACACCCCTGCGGTCAGGGTTCCTTCACCCGGACCCCTTATGCCACTTTCAGTTTTCACCTCCCGGGAGCGTGTCCCATGAAATACAATGGCAGTCGCAACTTTCTAGTCAGCCAATTGCAACGCTATTTTTCTCATGCGTATTCGTGGAAATTTGCAAACTTTGCAATTAATCATGGCCAGCGAGATACAAAATTATTTGCCTTTAAATATCTCCTAAACTACTGATCGGATTTACACCAAATAACAAAAAGCACAATCTGAGTACCGGCAGCCAGCTTTCTGCAATTCCATCCAGTGGTTCGGGCTGTAGACGTGTGGACGTCTTGGCCCCCGCTTGACGGATCACCCTGAAACCTCCAGTGCACAACAAGAAACACCTGGCCACTTTTCTTTGGAAAATTTAGTGAAGATTTGTCAAACAATGCCAAAGATATAGACAAGTCAAAAACTCATTTTCTATGGAAACATTGTCCTAACTATAACTACCTACTGGTTACCGCCTGTAGGTTTTGTATATATTTATATATATATATATATATATATATATATATATATATATATATATATATATATATATATATATATATTCAACATAAAAACAATATATAATAAGAGTATGACTTGTATCAAATAATTATGTGAGGGTTTTGTTCCCTAACAAAATAAAAGAAGAAAATATAAAAAAAGAGAGGAGAAAAAAAACTATGAACTTGTAAGAAGTGGACAGTGAAAGTTTAATAATGCATTCCCTTTCCATGCAGTGTATTTCCTTTTCCAACGGGGCTCGAGGTAAAGTGACATTGCTAATAGAATGGTGTATATGTCATCTGTGACGATGGTGGGTTAGCATTAGAGAGGTGAGGTCATCAGGTTCTGGGCAGTTGGAGTGGGTGTCGTAGAGGTGTCTGGTCTGACAGAGACAGGTTTATCTCTGCCAATAAACTCAGGAAGATTATACTTCAATGTCCTGGCATTCTTCCCTTTCCTTTCTATTTCTATGTTTTGTTTTTTATTGGGTTCAGTGAAATAATATTTTTAGGTATTGGTTTGTTATCTGTATCAAGTTTGTTTCTCTTCTATGTTTTGTATTATTCTCTGAATGAATTATCATAAACTGCTCAATAAAAAAAAAGATTATACATCTGAATGTGTTGTCTCCTTTGCAACAAATTATTTAGCAACTAAAGATGGGACGTGCCAGACACCCAAGAAGACAACAAAGGCAGGCAGATTGAAAACTGTGATGAAACTCAGTGAACTTTTCCAGAGTGAAGCACTATTTGTTCCACTCTAGAAAGTGCGACACACTTAATTCTGGGAGAATCCATATTTAACCCCATATTACCGTGCCGGGGGAAGAAAAAAAAAGAAAGGGGAAAACGTTGCTTCAGCTTGTGCCATGATGTGCGCACAGTGAAAGTGAAGTGAGTGAGCAGGATTCTTTTTGATTGCAGACAAGGGAAAGTGCGTGAGGAAGAGTGGTGCTGCCACGTGCACCAGGAGGATACAGAGTGTGATCTGAGGTGCACGTGTGAGAAGAGAAGCACCGCATGCACAGTTGAAGGAGTGCACAGCCTTATCTCATTATTATGGCACATGTGAGGGAAGAAAAGCACCGCGCGCACAATTGAAGAAGCGCAGAGAGAAAGAAGCACGCTAGGAGGGAGAGTCCTTACCAGCCCGTTAAGTTCATACTGACTCTTAAAGCATATTAGAACCAAAGCACACTGTTCAAGCATAACAAGCCTATGCGGGGAAGGCTGCACCCCGTGGCAGCAAATACATAACTGTACCCTGGTTATTTTAACATTATTAGGAGCAGTTGGTCACTGCAATAAAACTTAGCTCTGGATAAATTAGTACAGTTTTGCCACCAGTGAGAACTCAATATATTAATACCAACACAAAGTCTATACAGTTACAGTTATTTTTACGTGGTGTGGCCAATATTGCCTTATATTGTCAAATTACATTACTTACTCAGGTATTATTACAATCAATAAACAAAATGAATATGCTATCCATAACAGTACCACCCCCTTTCTTGATGAAACAAGATGATCCAGCCATTGAATGGGAAGATTGGGTTGAAATTATATTTAGCATTAGGAGGCACAAATGTTTCACCCATTCTGAATAAAGCGATTATTAATGGGATGCTTAGGCACAGAAGGGCAGCATGTTTTCAAGTATTTACCCAAGGTGCAGGAAGAAAATGGAGATGTAATTGAAGATGTATTTAAGGAAGCAAAACTCAGGCTACAAATTTGTTTTGCTAAAATGATTAATGTTGTGATGAGACGTCCTAAGTTTTACACACAACCACAAAAATATGGGGAACAATTGATGAATTTGTGGCATGTCTACGGGAATTGGCAGCCAAATGTAGATTTGGTTCAATGACAGAAGAAATGATCAGAAACCAGTTAATTGTCCAATGTTGTAGCAGAAAAGTACAAGAGAGACTGTGGGCTGCAAGCGACCCCACCCTTAAAGAAGCTATAAAAATTGCAAAAATGGTGGAAGAATCTGAAAATTGTACGAAAGAAGTGCAGAAACTAAATCTGATCAAAGCGTATCAAAGGTGGATTGCGAATCAGAGTTAATTAATACTGTGAAAAAGAAACTCCAATTACCTAACAACAATCAACTTAAAAGGAATTATAAAAGTGGGAGTCATTCAACATCATAGCCACAGAAAGCTACAAGTACTCGTTCATGCTACAAATGTGACACTGCACACATGAGTGACTCAAAGAATTGTTTTGCTGTTGGAAAAGAGTGTTGAGGATCACAGAGTGTTGATTGTGGGAGAACAACAAGAGAGTGAAGTATTAAAACTACGACCCAAAGCACAATTCAAAATTGATAATAGGTTAGTTACATTAATGGTAGATTCCGGCTTCTTGTACAGAATAATACCTAAATTGCTCTTTGACGGTGAATAGTCAGACAAAACACTGAAAAAAACTTGTGCCCTCTTGAAGGTTTACCAAGGCACTGATATTGGAGTGATGGGGTATTTTACAGCTGAAATTGAATTCAAGAAAAGAAGCACTGAAGGAAGAATGTATATAGCAATTGAAGGGCTTCCAATATTAGGCTGGAGCCATCAGTATGATCTACGTATAATTGTAAATCCATGAGCAACAGAACAAGTTTTGGCAATTAGAGATGAAAAAGTAGAAGCTTTACTCAAGGAATTCAAGCAAGCTTTTGAGGACAGAATAGGTGAAGCAAAAGGATACCAACATAAAATAATTTTAAGAAAGAACACCGTCCCTCTGAAACACTCTTAAGGAAAGTACCTTTGGCGGCTAGAGTTGAAGTTAAATCCATCCTTGATCAAATGATCACAAATGGAATCATTGTACCAGTGGAAACAATGCAGTGGCTCTCACCAGTAGTTATGACAAAGAAAGCTGATGGTTCACTTTGTTTTTGTGTTGATTTACACAGCCTAAATAAAGCGGTGGTAATGTATTGCTTCCCACTGCCAAACATTAACGAGATATTATTTCAGTTGTCCAGTTGTACATTTTTCTCCACCATTAGACCACAGAAGTGTATATCATTAAGTGAAATTGCATTAAGACTCAAAACATTTAACTGCATTCATTACCCCTAAAGGAACTTTCCAGTTTAACAGATTGCCATTTGTCCTGTCGTCAGTGGCTAGCATTTTCCAGAGACTCATGACAAATGTGCTGGCTGGTGTAAGAAATGTGGTCTGTTTCCAAGACGACATACTGGTATTTGGAAAAGAAATTGAGGACCATATCAATACACTTCGTGAAGTTTTAAACATAATTGATGCTTCTGGGATGACATTACGCAAAGACAAATGCAGATTTCAGTTGAATGAAGTAGACTACTTGGGCCACATGATCACTAGCAAAGGAATAAAGTCCAAAATGAATCTTGTCAGTGCTATTACCAATGCACAAATTCCAAATAACAAAGAGAAGCTGACAATGTTTATGGGCCTTGTATAATATTACATGAAATTTGTGAGAGACTTCGTGCGTAAGTCTGCCCCACTCAGAGAACTACTGAAGAAAGGGAGAAAATTTGAGTAGGGAGAGACTTAGCAAATAGCTTTTGATGAACTAAAAAGGGAGATTTCTCAGGCTGAAATTTTGGCCCCTATTCAATTTGGATTTAAGAGATTCCTTACTGTGGATGTGAGTGCTGTAGGTATCGGAGCTGTGCTATCGCAAACGAATGGGAAAGAGGAAATGAAGGTGGCATTTGCCTCTCATTCTTTGTCAAACACAGAGAAAAACAATCCTGTCATTGAACGGGAGGCATTAGCTGCAGCTTGGACACAAAACATGTTTGTGTATACTTGTGGGGTTGGAAGTTTATTATAAGAACTGATCACAAACCACTCCTGCAAGTATTAGGACCTACCCGCACCACAAATTTTACTGGTCGGTTGGCTAAATTGGCTGTAAAATGACAAGTTTACGACTATGAGCTAGAACATACAGTATACCAGGGTGAACAAATAAGGTAGCGGATTGTCTGTCGAGACTTCCTGACAAACTTGCTGAAGAATGTACATTAGAAACAGAAGAAGTGGTGGCTGGTATTAAAGCTGCTACTGAAAGTTTGAAAGGATGTGTGACTATGGATGAGTGGAGTAAAGCAATGGATGAAGACCAAATTTAAGAGCAGTCATATACATGCTCAAAGGAGAACCTAGAAAAGAGAACACATTAACTGTAGCAGTTAGAGGATTTCAGAAGGCTTTAAGTGAGTTATCCTTAGTTGCAAATAGATTGCGCATGACAATGGATAAGTGTGTACCACCAACGGGAGTCAGAGAAAGACTTATAAGTTTAGTTCATGAAGGACAACTAGGACAGACGCTCACTATCAAAAGACTTAAAGAACAATTCTGGTGGCCAAAATTAGACTTGCATGTGAAAGAATGGATTGAGAAATGTGTTGCATGTAAAAACTCAGAGAAAAGATTTAGGGTTGGTTTAGGAGTCAGTGCACATGACCAACGCATTGTGGAAGCTGTCTGGGACAAGATTTGCTTGGACTTTATAGGTCCATTTTGGTGCCGTCTAGAACATGAAAGATTCGCAGCAGTAGTAGTTGGTGTCAAGTCCAGATGTTTGGAGGTTGTGTTCATGAAATGCATCACAAGGGCTACTATAGCAGTTTTGAGTGAAATATTCAGAAGATAGGGAATGCCTTCAAAATTATTCACTGATAACAGCACTCATCTCACATCTAGTGAGATGGAAACATTTTTGTCTGATCTTGGCATAAAACGTGTGTACCTCTTTCTATAACCCTCAAAGCAATGGCCTGGTAGAAAGACTGAATGGCTTAGTAAACACACCATGGAATAAGCCATCAAAGCTGATTTAGATGTACAGATTGCTGTAAAAGATATGTTGTGGGCATACTGCACCACTACAAATGCAGTACAGGAAAGTCTTGTTTGAGATGATGCATGGCAGAACATCAGGAACAAAATTGATTCCCTCTTGGTTGAGAGAAAAGAAGAGGGAGAAGCTAGAAGAGGTGGAAAAGAACCGTAATGATAAAAAAATAATTGAACCAGGAGATTGGGTGAAAGTGAAACCCAGTGGTGTTACCTGTAGTATGTCCAAATTCCGTGGGCCCTATGAAGTTAGGAAAGTGGGTGGAAATTGGGTAAAGTTAGAAAATGGTCAGACATGGAACCTTAGGAGAGTAGCCTTGTTCCAGAAGAAAGGCAAATGGGAGGTTAATGTTACAGAAGATGTGGAAAGTTGTGATGGTTGGTTGCTGATCGATGATGATGATTTCGACTAGATTGCAGTGAGGAAGGGAAGTGATTAAGGTAATTCTGGCCAGAATATTGAGAACATTGGTCTATGCACAGCTCGAATAAGCAGACCCCCTGTGTGGTTGGGAGTTTATGTGTGTAGTTGACTTACAGGAATACAGTGATAATCTTTACTTTGTTTGTATGTAATTATGTCCTGCATGCACTGTTGGTTTAGAAAGATATGCAGTGATACCTGTTACATAGTCTTTTAGAATTTCTCATTGTATGTTTTCTTTAAAAGTGGGGGGGGTCATGAATTTCATTGGGTTTGTAATTTTGAAATTTTGAAAGGGAGACAATGTATTGTAATGTATTCCCTTTCCATGTAGTGTAGTTCCTTTTCTAATGGGGCTAGAGAGTGAAGAGACATCGCTAATAGAATGGTGTATATGTCATCAGTGATGATGGTGGGTTAGCATGAGGGAAGGGAGGTCATCAGAATCGGGGCAGTTGAGTGGGCATCATAGAGGTGTCTGGTCTGATGGACACTGTTTTATCTCTGCCAATAAACTCAGGAAGATTATACATCAGAATGTGTTGTCTCCTTTACAACAGAAAGTATATCAGAAGAGAAGACCTTTGAGTTCAGTTTACATAATTTCTTGACTCCTTAGTCTCTAAATCAATATCTAAAGCAGTTGCTATCACTTTTGAGGCAGTAGCTTCTGAAATGAGCAGCCGGTTGCTACAGCCACTTCAAGTTCTCTCTCCGAATCGGGAGGGAAGAAATTGGCCAAAATCAAGCAATGCGATATTAATGATTCCATACCTAATCATCAAGATGATTGCGATTTGGCTCTGCAGGGACATTCAGGATATATGACTAACATGGCTAGATTCACAGATTAATCCTTTTGTTAATCAAAGCAAGAGCATATTTGATATTTGAAGAAACTACAGCACATCCAAAACACCTCCGCCAGACTCATCCTGGACATTCCCTGCTGCGAACACATCTCCAGTCACCTAAGAGACCTCCACTGGCTTCCAAACGAGAAAATAATTAACTGCAAACTCCTCGTTCACGCATACAAGGCCCTCCACGACCTAGGACCCCCTACCTCAACCACCACATCACCTTATACTCTCCCACCAGACCTCTCCGCTCTGCTCAACAAGCACTAGCCACTGTACCCCGTACACGGAATACCTCGGCTGGTGGAAGATCCTTCGCCTACCTCACGGCAAAGAGCTGGAACACCCTACCCCTTTACCTCAGGCAGGCACCATCGCTACCTCAATTCAGGGAGGACCTTAAAACCTGGCTCTTCAACTGAAGCTCAGAGGACAAACCCCCTCTGCGCCTTGAGGCCCTTACAGGTGAGCAGTTGTGCTCTATAAATCCTCATTTGATTTGATTGGATAGGAACCATGAATTTTGTAAAGATTATGCTTTCTATGATATCTTTTATGGTAATGGTCCTCCCTAAAACAGCTAAATCTGATTCTCAAAGTGTAATTTTGGACATCAAGAGGAATGCAATGTTAAATCCATACCTGATTCAACATCCAAATTTGCCTGAGTGGTTCCTTGCCCCATTTCTGGATGAGTATGTGAGAACTCGCATCACGCCACTAATTGAACGAGCCACAACTGAGAGCTCAAGGTCTGAGGTCCACTGTCTAAGGGAAGGCCTTGGTTACGCCAATTCTGGATAATAAAATTGCAACCTATCTGTGCAGGAAAGAGAAAGATCCTAGGAAAGGGATTAACAAGGCCTTGTCCTCGTGCCAGGGGAAGTTGCTTGACGTTTTCGGGCCTATAGCACAGATTTCATGTACCAGAGGATGAGAAGGCATCTGTGGGAGTTTAAACCAGCTATCATTTCCAATTCAGTGCAAAGGGCAGTTTGTTTTCTTGGAAACACTAACGTGGGGCTCTCCTTCTATAGGAGAAAAAGCCCCACCTCAGGCATGTGATCATAGACCGGGTGCAGGCACCAAAGGACTAAAACAACTTTCAAAAAGTACATTTGCAGAATAGCAATTTGAAATCCGACTTCACCATACATTTAGATTTTAAATTGTGATTACAGACACACCAGACTTGAAGGGTGTATCTCTTCACAATTGGGAATTACACTTCTAAAATGTAATATGGTAATCCCAATATCATCCTATGGGAGAGATGTGCCTTGCAGTAGTGAAAAACGAATTTAAGAGTTTTTCACTACCAGGACATGTGAAACTTAATAGTACATGTCCTACCTTTTAAATGCATTGCACCCTGCCCTCTGGGTTATCCAGGGCCTCCCCCATGGGTGACTTGTATGTATAAAAATGGAAGGTTTAGGCTTGACAAAAGCTTTATTTTGCCAGGTTGCCATGGCAGTGTAAACCTGCACACACAGGTTCTGCAGTGGAAAGGCCTGAGACCTGGTTAGAGGGCTACTTAAGTGGGTGGCATAGTCAGTGCTGCAGGCCCACTATTAGCATTTAATTTACAGGCCCTGGGCATATGTAGTGCACTTTACTACAGATGTATAAGTAAAGTAAATATGCCACTTGGCTATAAGCCAATATTACCATGTTTTAAGGAGAGAGCACAAGCACTTTAGCACTGGTTAGCAGTGCTAAAGTTTAAAAAGTCCTAAAGCCAACAAAACAAATTCAGCAAAAATAAAAGGAGGAAGGCAAAAAGTCTGGGAGTGACCCTGCAGAAACAGCCATTTATACAATATGTACAGGTTTTTATGTCGGTGATAGTCGTGCTGGTGACACCTCTATGGCAAACCCAGCCTTGGTACCCAATTCTTTTGAAAATGTCAATGAATTATCCAATCCTTCTTCAACCGTTTCCCCAAATTTTGATGAATCCAGTGGCCAGTGCCGTGTTCTGGCAGTTAAGGGCACTTTACAGTTGATGATACAGATCCTTTCAGGGTGTCTTTCAGGGCAGATATAGGCATATCAGAACTGTCTGAGTCAGCTTCAGAATATATCAGGGCATCTTGGTCCCAGGGCACTCTTAGGTGCTTATAAGTCATTATGGGAGCCTGGTGGTGTAGCTAGTGTTTGGAAAGATGCAAGGATATTGTTTTGGTGGATGTAGTTGCTATCTTTAAACTCTTAGTGGCTTTAGCAGCCAATTATAAATCCTATAAAAGGGCCTCCTATAGAACCATTAATAGATTAGCTATATCAGCATGTTGTTACAAAACTGGAGATATATGGGTTGGTGAACATCCTTCAGCCTGTAGGCTGATAAAAGGGATAAGGTACACAAATCCCCTAAGCCCAATTAGAGATCATGTGGGATGTTAAAGTGTTGGAACTGTTTGAATCTTGGGGGGATAATGACTATCTATCACTTAAACATTTGTTGTTAAAGCTGGTGATGCTTTTATGATTGGTATCTTCAGTATCAGGAATGAGTATCACCCCTGATGTTGGTCTACCTAAATATTGCTAGACATACAAAGTGTTCTTCAACGAACATTCTCTTAACAAGCATTTGCTTATATCCTAAATTGTGTGTCTTAAGATGCCTGAAGAGATACCTAAAGGTGACTGTGAACTCTCAATTGAACCATCCTCAGTTTTAACTGCTTTGTGTATAGGTGATAAGCTTTAAACATGCATAATATGAGACTCTGGGGCTCATTCCGACCCTGGTGGTCCTAGGACCTCCAGGGTCATGGTGGCAGTCGGACTGCTGCATTACAACCGTGGCGGACTGCCGACACCACCAGGTTGCCGCCAGCCTGGCGGTCTCTATCCAGGAAGGCAGTGCTGCCCTGAGGATTACGAGTCCCCTTTCCGCCAGCCTACGCATGGCGGTAGCCCAGCCATGCAAAGGCTGGCGGAAAGGGGATGCCAGGGGTCCATGCACTGCCCATGCACTTGGCCAGGTGCAGTGCAGGGGCCTCCATGGACAGCCCCTTCGCACTTTCCACTGTCCGAATTACGGGCAGTGGAAAGTGTGACGTGTGCTGCTTCACCCGCCACACAGTCGCCGGCTTGATTACAATCCGGCGTCAATGTTAAGGCCCTGTGGTGAACTCCGAATAGGGCCTGCGGTGTTCTGACCGCAATGGCGGTCCACCGGCGGCATGAGTTTGGCGGGCGGCCTCCACCACCCGCCAAACTTAGAATGAGGGTGTCTGTCTTTTAATAACTTTGAAGATTCTTCTAACAAGATGGGAAGGACAGTTCTGATTTTAATAATGATAAGGAGGAGTTTCCCATCTTGATGAATTCTATTTCATCTGTCTTAGTGCCACCAACAAATCAAACCTCGAGCTGTCAGACCAACATTGGATTGTGGACGTTTGTATGTGGGATCTCAGTCAGAACAGACTTGAGATAGTGTCTTTTGATTTGATTCAGACTTTTGCTTTTGTTCCGACTCTTGAGACTTGTGCATGATTTCTAAAAGGGGAGCTGACATTTGATGGCTCTTACATGCCTTCTACCTCTGTTATGTTGTGATGTAATTTCCTGTTTGAAAGTAAAGCATGATGGGTATTGTAGTTCTTTAAAAACTGTAAATTATCAGTGTCAAAAGAGACTTATGGCATAATATTTGCGTCATTGTCTTTAATAAAACCAGGACTCTCCTTCACAGTTTCTTAAGATAACCTACAATTTTTACAGATATTCACATTGGACGCTGTATATGCAGGAGATTTAAAAAGCAAAACAAATGGAGCTTGTCCATGCCAGATCAAAAATATATTTTCAGGATAACCCCTGGCTATCAAAATGAGTTTCATTTAAGCCCCTTTGTGCTTCACTTATGTTTTTCAGGGAGTTTTGCAAATTTCCATGAAAATAGGATGAAAATGTGCATAATTTTGTGAAATGCTGAATTTCACAGGTGGTACCTTATCCAAAAAGAAGGGACACAATGCTGCAATTTGTGCATTAAAAACCAGAGCACGAGTGACATCCGTGGTCCTTGCTGCCTGCTAAGTTCTCTCCCACCCTTGCTACTCCAGTTTTATATTTTTTCCTGAAGTCTGTCCTTTTGTATTTTTCTTGTGTTTACTTTTTGCCCTGGTTTATCTGATTCCTGCTTTATTAGATTTCATTAGGTTTTTGGTTTGATTTACTCCGATCACCTGTCAGGCATCATTGCAGTAGGTAAAGTAGAGGGTCCTGGTTTTGCCAGGGTCAAGTGGGTGTCACGTCACACAAAACCTTTTGAAAAGGAAGATGTGGCAGCAATTATTTTTTTATATGGTACAACACCTCCCCCTCATGTTGGCGGTAGGCAGCTGTCCCAGCAAGGGGTACAGCTTGATGGAGCAGTAACTCCATTGGTGGCAGCTGTGCCACGGTGTGCACCACTGAGCCGGTGGTGGCTGCAGCACTGCTTGGAACACATCCTTGGACAGCAACAGGATCTGCTGGACTCCCTCGGAAGTGAGTTTGAGATGGGCTGGTGATGTTTCAATATTATATTTTAGTTTTATCACTAATTAACGTAATTTTAAAGGTATTTATTCGATTCTATTCTGCCTCAACACTGGAAAACAAAGTGTTGTGATGCTCGCGCTCATTGACACGGGCATTTTGCCTCTAACGTGTCACTGTGCCGAGCATGGCAACGGGGCAGAAGGGATTCTAAGCTCTAGGCAGAGATGTTGGTTCTGGTCACTTGTCGGAGGTGCAAGGAGCGTTGGGCGCCTTCTTGTGTCGGGGTGGCTTCTTTGAGAAAATAAACTCGCCTTTGAACTTACCTGAATCTGGCATTCTAAACACAAAGGTTGTTCTTCAGTTGTGACTTCACCAAGTGAAGTACTTCCTTTCTAGTCTTCCAGGTCTCCATCAATGTCTGCAAAGGCTGAAACAGCTGATGATGGTGGCTGGCCTCTCTGCCCCAATGCAGACCTAAGAGAGGTGGTGGGATGAGAGTTGTGCCCACTGGTGAAAGAAGAATGTCACTTCTTGCAAGCAAGGATGCGTTTTTTATCCTTCTCTGGTTGGAGCAGAGAATACGACAGTCGGATGGAGGGCTCGTCCAGACTACAAGATAGTGGGGGAAGATGTTATAAGTGGAAACCACTTCGTGTGGGGTAGTGAGATTCAAAATAATATTTTGACCAGTAGGTGACATTGCCCCTGAAGTGGCAAAGGGCAGCCTGGGTGACATTTATGGTATGGTAAGGTTTAAGTTTATGGGCAGGAAGTGCGATGGAAAGAAGTTCAAGTCCCAGGGGGTGGATTTGTGGCTCTCTCGTTACTCCTCTGCCCCTGCACATATTCTTCACCTTTGTGAGGAGCACATTTTGTGACCTTACTGTGATGACAGTGAAAATGTATGAAGGTAATGGAGGAGTAACAATAAAATTGAAGCTATTTGCTAGATAAAGTACTTTTTTAGGATTAGGATAAAGCTAGGACCTGGTAACAGGGGAGCTTACTGAAGCAGCAGGTTTATGTGACCATTAATTTGAATTTGTTTACTGTGGTCGATGCTACTACTTGGTGTCCTAATTGTCTCTCCTCCTTGCAGAATGACGTAGGTCAGAGCCTGGGCCAGTGCAACTGCCGCAGGCAAGACTTCTGGCCCTGCAGGACTGTCTGTTTTTGGTCTTTATTTTACACTGTTATTTCATCTGTTTCTTACACAGCATGGCCATGCCACTGGAGATGCAAAGTAACATGTCTAGCAACTTCAGAAATTGTTTTCAGATTATCTCAACATGCACATCCTTTGTGCCACACATTCATCCAAAATTACTTCCTAAACCATCCTTTAAAATGGTCTTTTCCTCCTATTATTAGCCCAACTGGTCCCTAACCACATCTGAACCTAGCCGATGCCCTAAAGTCATCTTTACTTAAGCCACACTGATTCTCATTGCCGCACAATTAGGAGGAAGATGATTTAGGTGGGTGTGGGCAGTGGAGTAGGGCCTCACCTGCGTCAGCAGCTTAAGTGGGGTGGCCACTGCACCCGATGGCACAGTGATCAGTGTCCCAGTGCTATATTTGTCCTCTTCCTCTGCAGGCCTGCTGAAAAAGTGCCTTAAAACATTCCAGGGTAAGAGCAGCGAAGGCTAAGAGGTGGGAGCCAAGTGCTGTTATGTCCCCAGGAAAAGAAAAAGAATTGAAGAGCACATTTAAAAAGAACCGAGAAAGCAGCAAATAGAGTAACTGGGAGATGAAAGATACTGTGAGGAAACAATAGCAGGAAATTACAAAATGATTGTAGATGGAATTTGGAGACAAAAGGGAAAGGAAGGAAGATTGAAAACAACAAAGGACAGGTGCAAGGATGAAGGACTGGAAGGATGGAATGATGTAAGGATAACTGTGAAGCTGCGAAAACATGGATCGATGTGTGACGGAAATGGTCATTGGACTGATGGGATGATGAAAGGATGTATGGTTAGATGGATGGAAAGGAGAAAGAGCTGTTTGTGAGTGAAAGTATTGGTGAATGAACCAATGAAATTATGGATGGAATATCAGTGGATTGCTAGAGTAACAAAAGGATGGCGTGAAGGATCAAAGAATGGATGAGTGGATGGGTGGGAAAATTAAAGGCTAGATACGAGGGTGTGGAGAACAACTTTAGGAAGTGTTGGGATTACTTGCTTCGTGCACTCAGTGTCATTAAAGGTTTGTTTCGAAGCGCTTTGGAGGTATTTTAACTTTCTGGCTGATCCCTTGGTTGTGGGTCAGGAGTCTTGAGTCAGATCGGGGAGTGGCACAGCCGCTGAAGCTATTATGTGGCAATAGATGACCAAATATATGTGCTGGGTTTATTAAAGTATGTGGCCAGAACGTAAATTGTTCAGCATACGTTAACGTGCCTCATATTTCCGTGTCAGTATAACTTTGCAGTTTGGTCACTTTGGCACAATTTAATGCTGCATGTAAAAAAGTTCCACCTTATCATTTGGTCCCAGTTCACCAGCACCTTAATACAGCAGCCATAGGGTTATCAATGATTTAATCCTTCCAAGAGTCCTGCCCCTGCATGCCACGAATATGTGATGCAAGTTGTGTAACTTGTAATTACTTTATTCTTTTATGCTGTAAACCTTTAAAAAAATATGCAGGTACTGGATTTATACAGAAAAATACTTGAATGCAGAATCGCATAATTCCAGTGGCCCCAGGGTAGAATAACCCACAATGTTGCCTGACTTTAGCAGACACATGTGTTTGCTGTGGATACTAACACTTAGGCCCTCATTATGAGTGTGCCGGTCTCAAGACCGCCACACTTGCGATGCCGGTCGGAGCGCCGCAGACAGGGCGGTCTGACCGCTCTATTAGGACCGTGGTGGAGCCGCCACGGTCTGACAATCGACACTGCCAGGTTGCAACCAGGCTGCCGCCAGCCTGCAGCCTGGCGGTCCCGGCGGTTATAATCCACCAGGTCAGCGTTGCAAGCAGCACTGCCCTGGGGGATTCTGAGTCCCCATACCGCCAGCCTTTCCATGGCGGTTACACTGCCATGGAAAGCTGGCTGAATGGGGGTGGCTCGGGGGCCCCCATGCAAGCCCCTTCACGCATTCCACTGCTTGAATTATGGGCAGTGGAATGCGTGACAGGTGCTGATGCACCCGCTGCACCACCACATTGCAGCCGGCTCAATTACTGCCCTGTTTCCCTCTGGGCCGGTGGGCAGAAACACTGTTTTCTCCCGCCGGACCAGCAAGAAACTCAAAATAGGGCTGGCAGGGTTTAGCCCGCAATGGCGGTTTGGTGGCATGATGAGTTTGGCGGGTGACATCCACTGCCTGCCAAACCCATAATGAGGCTCTTAGTGCCTTTTTTCAATAAATAATTTCTTTCCTAAGGAACATCTCAGGCTGCTGCTCCATTGGAGACCTGAAGGGTGAAGCCTCGCGGTGCAGGTCTGCCAGGAGGAAATGGCACACCTTTGGCTTGAAAAGCTTGAGGCCAGTGAGGTGGTCTTCAGTGGGCTGGTGAACCTGTAGGAAGTCAAAGAGGCAGTAGTGGCTCAAACCACCTCCACTAAGCACCAGCCAATAGTGGCATGGGTGCACCATAGCCACCGCAGCATCAACAAGCAAAGCCACAGCCAGCCAGTGTAACCAACTACAGCATCCCCCACCCAACACCCACAGAAGTTCGCCTCTGGAATTTGTTACCCTGGCACAGGGCCAAAAAGAGAACCTATGCAGCATCACCGATCTTGGGAATAGAGAAGATTTATTTGGACGATCTCTACTGTGTCTCATATTTATGGGCTTTGGCCAAGTCACCTTGCTGTGTTGACCTGCATAAAACGGAAGAGGAGAAATGTGTGGTATCTATTACATATGCCGCATTCCTGTCCTCTCCCCTGCTCTCGCGCCAAAGCAGGCATCCTTGCACCATGGTGCACGGGTATCTGCTTTCCATGCAGAATTTTGTTTGTGCAAGTGGGGGCACCAAGATTTGTGCTGCCATTGCGTCACAAAAAGTGATGCAACAGCAGTGCAAGGAGCTCATACATGTGTCCATTTGTCTGTTTCAACGACACCGGAGCTAAGTCTATCCTACCTCCTCATGCTCCCTCCAATGCGTATACCAACCTGAACCTGCACAAACTATTGATAAACCTCATGTGATATTATGTCACCTGTTTGTAACTGCTATCATTGGTTATACATATATATGAAGGGCTGTACCTCCAGGGAGAGGCTACCTCAGCAGTCATTCCACTTTTAATGTGTATATTTTCTATTTGTTATTGACATGTTCTGGCTTTATTGTGAAGCTCTCTGATGCGTATGGGCCATGTCCGTGATACATAAAATGAGAAAAATAAATAAACAAACTCTGCCCAGTGGCATAACAAAGGCCCCGTAGCCCCAGCGGTGTGTGGGGGGGAGTAGGCTGAGCTCCAGGGGGCCCCCTCAGCAGAGTATACTGTGCACTAGCTGCAGACCCCTGACTGGATCCAGGGCCCCCGTACAGGTACATGGCAGGGGGGCCCCCTTAAGTTTTGTTACACCAGGGTGTGGTCAAGATGCCGGCTCACACAGACGCTTTTTAAGAAGCTCCATAAGCGGCCCAAGAAATAATCCTCCATTCCTAATCCCAGCGAGTCCTGGGCGAACCCCTCCCGCAGGGCGGGTGCCTGGGCATCGGGGCGCTGCCTGTGCGATCGGTGGCCCCGCAAGTGAGCGGGAGATCGAGCGTCGGCGGGACCGGAGGCCGGACTGCCGAGGCCACAGGAGGAGACAGCAGAGGAGCCGGGTGAGCGACACAGCGCGGCACAGCGGCCTGGGCGGAGGCACCGTGCAGGTGCGCAAGCTGCTGCGCCTGAGGAAACAGCCCAGCCAGGGGGGGCAGAGGATTGGAACTGCCCTGATAAGCAACGTGACCTACTTGGGGAACGGTGATCGGGCCGGAGGAAGCAGCAGAAGGAGCGGCCCGGGCATGCCGGCTAGGGCAGCCTAAGCAAACCAGCCCCGCAGGGGGTTGCCCTGGAGGCCAGGCTGGTCCTGACATGATCTAGCCCTGAATGGGCAGAAGAAAGGCGACCAATACGGCTGTGACAGAATGGATCATTGAGGCAGGACCCCTTGGCCCGTGGATGGACTGCCCATTGGGGCAACACACCTTAACAGTGGGTCCTGTCCGTGGGCCCATTGGACGAGGGGCCACGTCCTGAGGACATGGAGTGTTCAAGGGGAGGAGTGCACCAACTGTCGTGTTCTGGCCAGTTCTGATCCGGGCCCCTGGTGGGCGCAGACTACGCTGGGGGACTTAGGGTTCCCATCCTGCTCGGGCCTGGAGTACAGAGTTTGACGGGAGCCAGGCTGCCCACAGGAGTGAGCAGAGGAGTAGCAGACCCAAGGAACAGGAGCAGCACATAACAGGGAGCAGAAGATAACGATCGGCTGCGGCACAACAACGGCCTGTGATCTGCGGGGCCTGGTCCGCAGCGGAGAGTGTGCATCATCGCGGATACAGGGCCTAACGATACAGCGATTGCCGTGTGGACGGCGACTGGTGCACATGCAGGTGAGCACGCTGGCGGACCCCACCCCTGGCAGCTGCATGTAGGAAGACGGTTCTCCCTGTGCGAACATCTCCGGAGCAATGGTCTCCTGGACCACCTTTTGGCCTGCCCACCACAACATTAAAGCACCTCACACATGTTGAGTCCTGGGCCTGCGGCCGCGGACAGACTGGCTGCTCCCCTCCAGGTGCCCACGCTAAACCCAGAAACAAACCGCCCACTGATGTCTGCCCGCCCACGCCTCACCATAAACTGCCTTGGAAGTTCATAAGAACCAGACCTCTTACAGCATTCAAGAACCCGCATCCAACATGGTCAAGCCTAAGCCCTCCAAGCCACACTCCATGGCGGACACAGAGGAACCAAGCCCCTCAGGCCTTGGGGGGAAACAAGCCATGACACTGCAACAAATGAACCTGACACTGCAAACTCACTCAGCGCAGTTCGATAAATTATTGCAAGCAGTACTAGAAACAAAAACCACTCCGGAAGGGAAGATAGATGTGGTCGCGATTGAAGTAAATCTCCTAAGGGCAGACCACTGGAAACTAGCAGACAGAGTAGGCGACAACAAACGGACGCTCTCAGCAGTTCAACTGGGAATACAAGACCTACGCGACCAGGTGTAACAAATGGAGACCGAGATTAGTCTACTCCAGAAAAGAACAGAGGACGCGGAAGGTCGCTCCATAAGAAATAACATCAGATTCATGGGCTTCCCGGAGTGCATAGAAACTCTCAAAGCTGAATACTTCTTGGAAAAATAGCTTCTAGACAACGTCATGTCAAACATGGCCTCACCGATGTTCGCAGTGGAGCGCGCACATCGGATACCGGGAGGCCCACCGCGTCCGGGAGCCCCCCCGACCACTGATAGCACGACTGCTGAACTTTAGAGACAGAGACACGATCCTACAAAGGTTCAAGAACCAAGGTCCAATGAAGATGGACAATGAATCGATCACGGTGTACCCGGACTACACAGCGGAAGTACAACGCAAAAGAACATCCTTCACGAGAGTAAAGCAACTTCTATGGGACAATAGCATATCCTATTCCCTATTATTCCCTGCACGTATCCGTGTAGTCGATGGGGACAAGACCCACATCTTTCCGTCCCATGAGGATGCCTGGACATGGCTACATGCCAAGGCCCAGCTCAAGCAAGATGACATTAACCAGGATGCCTGGATCACACCCCTACCCCGCAGACATAGAAAACTCAAGTCCAAAATACGCCCCTCACAAGCACAAGTAACAGAAAGCCAAGCACAAGCACTGCAGGAAGCCAACCTGCTTAAATCACCATCGCGCCAGACATATTGCGATCCGGAGACAGTGGGCACCAGCTCCTCGGCAGACCCATCCTGTGGCTCTTCTTCTCCCTCAGCGCTTGGCCCGGAGCTCATGCCGCACACGGCGGATGATCTTTAGACCATTATACTGCGGAGTGAAGTGACAGATATAACAAGGAGATCTAACTGGTGCAGCAGGGTAGCTGCCGAACCCCTATGGTCCAGGGGGCATCTCTCCTGTGCGCACAATAGCCTCGAGGAAGCGTGAGGGGCGCGTCACAGGGGCACGCCAAAGGGAGAGAAACATCCGATCGGGCCCATCCAGTTAAGCCACGCTGCATGGTCCACGCTTCCCCCCCAAACCCCTGGGGTCTCCAGAAGGACCTTGTTGAATCAGTGACCGTACGGAGCACCGGTTGTGCCCCACGGACACCAGATGTATTGCATCTACGTTATTTCTCTTGAATTTCTTCTTTCCTCTTTCTTTCTCTATACTTCCTATCACACTATGCGAAGACACTCCGTTGTGGGTTACTAGGGGAGGACAAAAGCCGGAGATCGGGAAACATTAGGCACTCGATAAGCACTCGGGCCGGGCACGGGGATCCACACCTCAACCGAAATATACTAACATGCCTTACTATAACATAATGACCTGGAATGTGCAAGGCATGGCCAGTACTGCTAAACGCAACAAAATACACACATATCTAAAAAGGCACAAAGTCCACATCGCCATACTTCAAGAAACACACCTAAACACAGAAGAGCTGCGCAGTCTAACGAATAAATGGTGTGGCCTCGTCCACGGCACCACTTCCTCCACATACGCTAGGGGGGTGCTAACATGGATGGCCTCAGAGGTACCCTGCATGATAGACCAGTACAAAATAGACCCGGAGGGCCGATATGTGCAACTAGTGGGCTCACTGGACGGCAAATCATTGGTTATAACCGGCATATACGCTCCTAACCTAAGGCAGGGGGAATTCCTCTTATCTCTTACTACGCAACTGTTCCAAGTGCCTTCCCAGTCATCTATATGGGGAGGAGACTGGAACTGCGTACCCGACATATTGGCTGACAGATCGCACCCTCCACTAAATGAGGCCCCGTGCAGGAAGTCTTCCCAGGTGTTTCGGGCTTGGATATCGGAGCTGGGACTATCTGACATATGGCACACGTTAAATCCCCTGAACAGGGAATACTCCTTTTACTCCCCGGTACACCACCTCCACAAACGCATTGACTTGATTCTTTGCTCAGAGGCACTGGTCAGCAACTTCAAGGGAACATCATATCTCGCTAAGATGCTAACGGATCACTGTCCTCTGATGGGCTCCATTAGCTGGGGTAAAACTAGAACACGCATTCCCACCTGGCGTCTACAACCCAGTTTATTGCTTGACCCCCCAATCCGTAGCGAATTATCAGAGCACCTCTCGACCTACTTCAAGCTCAATCAAGGGACAGCATCCTCTCGCGTGGTAGAGTGGGATGTCCACAAGGTTGTTGTTAGAGGATTGTGTATGGCAGCTGCGGGTGGGACGAGGCGCACCCTACTGGATGACTTGAAGAGGGCAGAGTCTGAGCTCCGACGGGCAGAGACGAACGCAGCGTCAGGCGGGGTGACTCCAGGTGACCTCCGCACACTTCAGAAACAAGTGGACATGACCAGTAGACGCCTAGGCAACTATGACTACCGGCACTACATAACCAGAGCACACGCAGAATGAGATCGCTCCGGCAGACTGTTGGCCTGACTGGTGCGTGGAGAGCAACAACACAGGCCAATAGGAGTTATAGCATCTGATACCGGAGCAATGGTTAACACCCAATCAGGGATAAACTCAGCTTTCAAACATTACAACAGCAACCTATATACAGCGCAACCCACTCCGCCCACACAACATCTATCTGAATTCTTTGGAGCACTTCCCCTGGCTTGACTTACGGAGCCACAACTGGAGACGTTAGACATGCGCATCAATGCAGCAGAAGTTCAACTTCCTCTGCAACAATTAGCGGGGGTAAGGCTCCGGGCAGTGACGGCCTTCCATCTGAATACTACCGGGCGTGCTCAGGACAACTAATCCAGCCCTATGTCGAAATGGTACATGAAGTGCTAGAGAGAGGCAGGCTCTCAAAGACACAGCGCAAGGCTATAATTGTAGTTCTCCCAAAGGCAGGATGGACCCCCTAGATGTAATATCATATAGACCACTCTCTCTCCTAAATTTAGATTGTAAATTGATATGCAAGATCCTAGCTAATCGTCTGCTTCCACTAATGCCGTCTCTGGTCCATGAAGACCAATCAGGCTTTTTCCCAGGGCGCAACACATTCATGAACATCAGGCGTCTACTGCAAATCATATATGAAACACCCCCATCTAGCCACGACCGGGTAGCGGTCTCATTGGACATCGAGAAGGCGTTCGATACGCTGGGCTGGCCCTAACTGCTGGAGACTTTATCCCGTTTGGGATTCGGGAAGGCTTATCTGAAATGGATAGAAATATTATACACAGACCCCGTCGCCAGAGTTAAAACAGGCCGGGTTATCTCAGAGGAGTTTCCAATAGGCAGAGGTACGAGACAAGGATGCCCATTGTCTCCGTTGTTGTTTGCATTGGCAATGGAACCCCTCGCCGCGCGATTCAGAGCGAGGGCACAGGAATGGGGTATCCCAAGTGGGGAGGGGTTCCAGATTATCTCATTGTATGCTGACGACGCGCTGATATACCTACGTAACCACAGCACATCGCTTCCAGATGTGCTACAACTGCTAGATCAATTCGGGGATATCTCAGGCCTATGGGTCAACCGGTCTAAATCTTGCCTATTCCCACTGGCGCTCAGCACCTCCACATCCCACTGGCGCTCAGCACCCCCACAGGCACACTACCATGGGCATACACAACATTTAAGTATTTAGGCAAACAAATATATCACGAAGCCTCTGACTTGAGGGAGGGCAACCTGGGACTCCGCACTCCGCTCTATCAGAGGATCCCTACCCTTCTGGGGCTCGCTCCCGCTTTCACCAATAGGAACAGTGGCAATAGCCAAAATGACAATACTGCCAGGTATGCTCTACCACTTCACGGCTTTGCCACTACAAATTCCTCGCGATTTCTTTGCATCACTGAATAGTCTCATGACAGAGTTAATTTGGGGCGGACGTCGTTGGCGAGCAGCTCTAGCTGCCACGCAACTCCCTTTAGAACTAGGAGGGCTGGGAACACCACACTACGAGCTGTATTATGCAGCAGGACAGGTACAGTGGACATGGCAATGGTTACAAGATCCATTGAACCCGAAGCTCAATCAGTAGAAGCCGCTCTCAGACACAAACATTCTGCAATGGCTGCTTGACAGCAGCAATCAGACCATCCAGAACAACATTCTAATGCGAACAGCACATTGGAGCTGGGGCCGTTACATACTAGGCAAGAACCCAACTCCCCCATACTCACCCAAGATCGCTCTCTTATCGGTCCCTGGGATCCTGAGAGTGTCCAAGCAGCACAACATACAACAATGGCCCGAGAAAGGCGTCCAGGTAATTGGGGATATATATTCGGACAGCACAATGTTGCCCTTCACGGAACTAATCGTGAGGTACGATGTGGATAAAAGATGGTTCTTGACATACTGTGCCCTACAGCAGCTCATGCGCCGCACCTGGAGATGCGGAGACAGAGAACCCCCAGCCTCACCAATACTACATGAGTTGCTCTCCGGTTTAGGAGAGCAATGCAGCATTTCACAGCTATACAAACTACTCCTAAATAAACCAGAGGCCGAACAACCCAGAGCAAAGGCAAGGTGGGACAGCACCCTACCGACCCCAATAGATCAACGAGACTGGAACATGGCACTGGACCTGGTCCGGTCCGTGTCTCGTAACCCCAGGTTCCGCTTCACCCAGTTCTATTACCTACACCAAACCTATCTCTTCCCTCACCGTCTGCAGCGCGTTTTCCCACAGTCTCCTCAGGAATGCCCGTGATCTGGAGAACCAGGAGCAACCTTCTTTCATATGACCTGGGAATGCCCCCCCCCCCTCGTGCCTGGCAGGAGGTAACCACCTTGACGGCTGAATTGGTTGGACGCCCGCTTCTCCACACACTTGCGTCATGTGTCCTGAGCATCTGTCCCCGCCCAAAAAAGTACAAACAGATACAGAAATGTATAGAGCTGGCTTTCATCCTATTTAAATGGATAATAGCAATGCGATGGAAGGCCCCAGCTGCGTCGCACACTCGACAATGGTTGAAAGACCTGCTGCAGTGGGCCCGGGCGGAGACAAACACATTACACTCAATTCAAGAGAGGGGATCACAGGTCAAAGGGATAGACACATGGGACGCCCTGGTCGCATCCTTAGAAGTCAAAGACGATCACCTCCCGCCTTGATAGAGAGACCATGCCTGACCCCCAGAACATCACCACACATAAGCTCATGACTTAATCAGACCCTGATGCCCGTGGAAACACGCCAAACCCACCCCGGAGGGGTGGTCACTGGGGACTGGGAAGGAAATGGGTGCACGCCCGCTACACGTTATCAAAAGAAGCCACTACCCCCACGCCACCTGCACAGCCAGGAGAGTGCTGTACTGACACATCGGCTCCCAAAGTACCACACTATAACAGGCGAATCCTCATGCCCCTCACCAATAATAGAGATACCTCAAACAAGTATTCCTCTTCCCTCTCCTCACCCTCCCACCCCTCTCCCTCGCCGGATCATGTACATCAGCACACCTCCATAGGATTATACCCGACCAAGGAAGATCACTTTTGCCCAATCCCCCTGTCCAGGCGACCCTCACAGTATATCGCATAGCTCTATCACCCCCCTCTCTCTTCTCTTCCTTCAACATTCCTAATATATTTTTTTCACTTTGGATTTGTATATCGTGTAAATCGACGTAACTAATGCTGATCGTGTAAAAGTATACATCTCAATGTTCTACCACACTAATAAAAATATTTTTTTTTAAAGTTTTGTTACGCCACTGACTCTGCCTCACTACAGTCCACCACCTACAACAGTAAAGATTACTGGTAAGCCCCATCAGTGCCTCCAGTCACCTATGCTTCATGTACTATTCCCAGCTTTTGGTCAATGTCTGACATGCATGCACAACCCCACTCTTCCCATCAGCATAAAAGGCAGTGTTCAGCCCACGTGGAGACTGAGGGCCTCATTACAAGTTTGGCGGTCTCAGGACCGCCATGTTGACAGTGGCGGTCATACCGCCAACAGGCTGGCTGGGAGGACCACCAAAAATCCTTTCTTGCTTGTGGTCAATCCTTGCTTTTTGTCCCACCTTTTCCACAGTTGTACACTCCCCTGGAGCATGACCCCAGTACTTGTACCCTTCCACTTGTTCTTAGGGACTACTTTTTTCAAAGGCTAATATCATTTGACCAGATGTTTTCAGTGGCTGCAGTCTGTTTCTGTTAAAAGGGCTCTCAACCATGTTCTTCTCTGGTTACATGTGCTGTGCATTTAAAGGCCAAGTACAAATGTTAGAGTCTGTTTTATAAGGGCGCCTGTTTCCACCCTTGCTGCTGTGGTGCAAACCATTCCTGACCACAACTATGTTTATATCGATTTTCTTACGCACTGCTGAGGCGTAGAGAAAATCACTACCGTTACAATATTTCATTAATATTCCACTAATTTAAAATGGCCACCGCACATTATGCAGGATGACGCCATTGACACCATGACGAGCCGTCTCTTTTCCTTCTCCGTTGCTTGTTTTAGTTCGGAAATTGCACTTCAGAGAAGTGTTTGTGTTTTTGAAGGTCTCGTGTCTGTTTCTCCCTTCTCCCCAAGACCTCCGCTTCAGGCTGCCCTGTGTTTAAGCATATGAAAGCACTTTAGTATCATAAATATTTGCGGCAATGGCCCTAATTGGCATCTCACAGTGCCCTTCAGACTGGGGGCGTGCTTGAGGTGTCCTACGAAGCCGAGACTGCACTCCATCTTTAGAACCTCCTGCCTACATTGAAAGAGCTGCATGTAAGCACTGTAAAGCATTGTATAAAACAAAGTGGATTGACTGCTTTTTTTAGGGTCAAGCTTGCGTCGCATGCGCTTGCGCATGCGTATCGCTAGCGAGACGCTTTAGGTATTGGAAAAGGGCTCCGAGCCCCGTCCACGTCAGGTCAGTGTCTTTCATTGGCAAGTTGGCTTGCCTGTTAGAATCCGCTTCTTTTGATTAGTGGAAGGCACGCATACATGTGCCTTTTCCGGAGGTTAGCCCTCCTCGAGCGCAGCGACCAAGTACAGAAAACATGCGAGGCTCGCTGGGTTTGTGGACTACTTTTTCTCTGGTTTCGCAGCGCTATCTCGCTGGGCAGAAGTCGAGCGCTTCGTATACTATCGACCTTGTTACACAGTTAATTGCACTTTTGCCGGTTACGTTCATAATTGCACTTTTGCTGATAGGTATTATTACGTGTGAACTGTAGCAGCGCGATCGCGCTGTTTTTTTCTTTTAATGCAAGAAAAATCCGGTTGGGAGTTTACAACTGTGAACAGCTGTAACTCCGGCTAATGCGAGACCCTAGTGCATTGCAAATGCTTGTTTGTCTTGGAGCACTAGTGTTTTCACACGCTCCGTCTCCTCCTCCCACTGCACCAAGTCTGTTACTCATTTTCGTCATTTCAGCTGAAGCAAACGAAAAGAGGCTCAGGCACTTTTGTTTTCATCACAGAAATCACTGCTTTAGTCAGAGCCAAATCAAGTCCATTTCATCAGACTTCAGTCGGCTAAAATCCCTCCTAAGTAGCGAGGATAAATGACAGTTTTCTCCCTCATGCATAAAACACTTTTTGCAAGGTTTCTGTGCAATGATCTTTATTTTTGGTTTGTTCTTGTAGGAGCAGCTTGACTGATTATGCTGGAGCGTGTCCTTGTGTTTACGGATCTGCTGGCGCAAGGAGTAGATCTCGGTTGTGTTGATCTACAGGTTCTTAATTGAAATACTCTGTATTTTTAAAACATTTTAAAAACAGCCATGTAGTTTGACATTACAATATTTGGGTAAGATGCAGACACACAGTATCACCGTTGACAATTATTAGAAAATCCGAGTATGCGTGACCTGCGGCAGAGGCCACATCTGCTTGTATATTGTATGTAACATTTATATAGCGCTTAGAACCCCTACGAGGGGCGCTGAAGCACTAGCCCACATTGAAGCATGCTACACCATCAGGGGTGTGTGACCGGGAGAGCGTAGTCTTAGCCTTGGAACTGTCTAGGAAGTGCCTCCCTGTTGTGTGTGACAATCCTGTTGTGTGTGACAATCCTGTTGTGTGTGACAATCCTGTTGTGTGTGACAATCCTGTTGTGTGTGACGATCACCGAGGGGCAGTCACCGTAGTATGGGATAAATGGTTTAGGAGTGTGGTGAGTGAAAGGATATAAGTGTGCCCGGGCACCGAGCCCAGCCGCAAATTGGTTTGATAATGAGTGAAGTATGCACGTAAATACGACATATTTTTCTGTGCATCATTTTTATTTCATCGTGACCTTTTTTTATAAACACGAGTAGAAATGTGCACACAGCGTGCTTTGCCAGCGAGTTGTCAGTAGGGCGCACCGTCCTGTTTAACCACCAGCTCTTCACCAGGAACTCAAAAAGTAATTTGTGGCTTTTAAGTTCTTTCAGTGTTTTTAATTAGCATGCGCATCCCAACCTCGCAAAAGCGCCTTGGTGCAGAATGAGCATTTCATACAGTTAGGGGATTGAAAGTAACCTGGCAGACTTTATGGTTAGTTTGAAATTTGATGTGCTTTTCGTTCTTTACATTCTAGTTCAACAAAGAGAAGGTATAAAATGTTATCTTCATTCCTCAAAGGTCTTCTCTTTGCTTTAAGCACTTAGATGCACGTGGTTTAAATGTGTGATTAACATTTCTAATTTCATATATAATCGGAGAGTGAGAACGGTTTAAACTGAAAAATATTCATAGATTAAAAACCAAAATCGTTATTAATGTCCGATGGTTCTGTCCAATAAATTGTTAAACTGGGTTCTCAGACGTGAGCAGCTAAGAGGCCCACCTAGTAGAGCTGTTTATCGAAATATTTTTCTGTCAGCTTAGCCAGGCAGTTGTGTGTGTGTGTGTGTGTGTGTGTTTTGTTTTTTTTGCTACAGAGAAGCTGTGCTGATAAAACGGTTATAGCCAATGGAATTAAGTGGCAGAGAGCACCAAATTATGCTGCAGGGTTGATCAATTTATGTGGCAAGAAAAGTCCAGTTGTGCATTTACAACGCCAATAGCTCTAACAAGCAAATGCGAGACCTTTTGCATTGCAAATGCTTGTTTTTAATTGCGTTTGAAGGATTCTTGTGAGAGTCTATTGAATCCAGCCGTCTAGATATACAATTCATTTCTCAAAATCTACTGAACGTATTTACCCCAAATCACAAAAAAACGTGTTTTCTGGGCCAAGATGCAGTTTCCTGCCAAATATAGACTAATTCCATTCAGCAGTTTCTGCAGTATCTCTTCCTAAAAAAATCTATGGAAAACACATGGGGATTTTGCATTTTGGGACCCCCTAGGCCCCCCGCCCCCCTTTTTTTTTTCTAGGTCCCGCTTGACAGATCACCCCAAACTTTCCATGACAAGACTAGTCAAAAAAGAGAACCTTTTGTGGAAGTGTCAAAGTTATAAGCAAACCAAAAAAGCCATTTCCTAAACTTAAAATGACCCGGTGGCAACCACCGCCGGGTATAGGATGGGTATATTCCACGTACACTGTGGGTTAACATAAGCCTCTGCAGTCCCCACAGTGTGGGGTGGCTGAGCTTCAAAGGTAGTAGGTGGTAGGCCGGGGGGGGGCATCAGTGTACTTTCCAAGGGGGTCCCTCTCAAGTTTCGTTACTGCACCTACACCCTAGACATACTGCCGCTAAGGCCCATGGCTGGGCAAAACCCTAACAATTATCTCCATTGGTTTAGTCGTGACGTATTTAAATGTGTAGAACTCTGGGAAGGAAAATTAATTACAGAAACCACGAGGAACCAATCGAAGCTCCTCCTGGGATACAGGATATTCCACGATGTGCAGGCAGTGGCCTCTGGGAGTTACCAGTGCTCGTTTTATTAAAAGGTGAGCTCACCGCGGGGGAAGTCCACACCTGCCCTCAGGTCCTCGGTGGCTGCACTCACCTTTGTTACTGCTCTTCCGGGCCCTTCTACCCTCGGAGTCCCTTGTAGCTCCTCCCACTCCCAGGGAGGCTGCAGGAGCGAGGAGGAAGCCCTGAGCAGGCTTCACTGGCGCACCCTCTGCTGTGAGCGTGCACATAAAGCGCTTCCTGGCCCGGGCGGCGCTACTGGTTCATCCTCGCTTCAGAGAGCCACACTCATCCCCGCTGAGCACCGGCGCCGTATCCAGACGAGCTGCAGGATGACGGAGCCAGGGAGGGCCCCCGAGCCCCTTCACTACTCGGTCGGGATGCTGTCCGTCTCTGCAGGTAGGACCGATGCCAACGTTAAACTATGTTATTAGCTGGGAAGATAGCTCAGTGGCTTAATGCACGTGCCATGGAGATCCGTGTACAAGCTAATCTGACGCCGTGAGCGCGACGTTCAGTTCATTCTCGCCACTTTATCACACTCGTGTAGTGCATTGTAAGAGGTGTATTTTACACCGCGTAGATGCCCAATGATGTCAAGTGCCGCGTTAGTATTAAATTGAACAATATAGGTGAACGCACAGTTCGCGCAAGCGCTGAGTTCATCTTTGAGAATCAGCTGTCAGAAAATGTAAAAATAAAGAATTTAAGGATTTCCATGGAAAGAAACACCCGAATCTATGACCCAGAAACGACCATGAGCTTGAAGTGATGTCACAGTCTGGCAACGGGCCCCTGGAGGGACGTCAGAGACTGTGACATGTCTGCATAGTGATGTCACAGTCTAGATTGATCCGGCGCCCTGGTTTTGCCGGGACAGTCCCGGTTTTTACCAGGTGTCCCGGCAGAGTTCGGGAAATTCAGCTCATGTCCGGGTTTTTAGAGATGGTTGACTGAAAGCGGTGGGGGAGCCTTTTTATGTTTTCCAAAGTAGGGATAGTTAGCAGCTGTTATAAGAAAGCAATTTAATTAAGAGGCACGATAAGGGGTTTAAAAATGTGATTTTATTTAAGTTCTTAGTGCCTCTGCTTTAGTTTTCTGCTGTTGAGCGCTGTCACTCTGCAGGCTCGGTGGAAGTAAAATTGTAGCCCTTTTCTGTTTCTATGAAATGTCCCGGTTTTTTACTTTAAAATTCTGGCCACCCTCTCACAGTCTGGTGTTGGAGTCCAGACGCCACGGCCTAAAGTCGTGTTCCATCAGTGACGTGACCGTATGATGTCATGTCTTGGCTCGTGTATTAATGCTCTACCCAGAATATCCAAACTATGACGTCACTTCAAGACGAGCTTCAGATCCCGCTCAGAGGAAACACAATTCTCCGCACTAAGGGGCGTATTTACAAGGCCGGAGCGCCACCTTGTACCACCCTTGCGTATTTTTTTTTTATTTACGCTAATGCGGCGTTAAGGAGGCCTTTCTTCCGTGCCGTATTTACAAAGTGGCACAGTGCTTGCATTGCGCCACTTTGTAACCCCTTGCGCCACATTTTACCTGCGCCAGGAATAATGTATGTAAGGGGGGCGTTCTGACGCAAGGAGACCCTAAAAAATGGCACAGTGAAATTTACATTATTTCACTGTGCCAGTTTTTCCGTAATTTGTAAATGCCTGCTCAGAGCAGGCGTTAAAACGATGCACCTATTTTAATCAATGAACGTCCCTGGGCTTTGCTGCACTCTGCATAAAAAATGTTCATGTTATTGTCCTATCGATCGCCATGGCGTGCAGTATTATGAAAAGGGCGCAACCATGGTGGGACTGGCGCATCAGGACCGATGCGCCACTTTCTTGTAAATATGCCCCTAAGTCTTTGTCGAGTCGACAACTTAATATTGAAAACAGCAGCCTGGACTTCACAGCATTGACAAAGCCAGTAGGTTTGGCTTTGTATAGTTCTTACAGACAGAACATACAGGAAACATGCCCACATAAATGTGTATGTGTAGGTAGAGCACGTTAGTTATTGGAGTTCATGTCCCAGCAGACCAGCACACATCCATGTTTCCGGGCACACATACAAGCACACACACCAGGAACCCGTGTACACATCTAACATGCAGCGGCGTAGCTGCGGGGGGCAATGGTGTGTACAGTGGAAAACTGAAAAAGAGCATGTATTGTAAGAATAGGTACCAGGATGGCCAGTTTCCACACAAAAATGGTTCAAGCTGCATGGATTTTAAACAAAGAGGACCGAGCGATGAAATGACTAGTTAGATTTCCTAAATGACTCGTTGTATTTCTTGGAACGCCATTGGCTGAGCTGCTGCTTAGGATGAAAGCCGCAGGGTGAGGGGTGTTGATCTTTCAGTGCTGTTTTTGTTGTATTTCCAGGCTCTCTCCTGCTGGCTGTGCGGTCCTACAGCTCCAACCGGTCCCCGCCCCTCATCCCCAGCACAGCCCTGGGGGTCCTGCTGGTCACTGTGGCGGCGCTTCTGGGGTACACAGGTGAGACGACAACCGCCGGGGGGTGGGGGGGGGGGGGGGGCGGGAAAGGGGTGCAGACGATTGTGAGGGGTGGTGAGTACCAGGGTACGGTTAGGATGAGCTAAAGCCAAGTTACTCTACTAACTTACTGGGTGACTATAGTGTTTGTCAATGATGAATGAATGAATTATACTATTTACTAAGCACAACTGATACCCGGCGGGCGTCTTTGTGCTAAACCTATCATGGACAGAGTTAATCTGAAAGCCAAGACTGTCCGCTTTCAACTGAACCTAAAAAAACACGTTTTTAAACGTTTGCAAAATTTCTGAAAATTCTTCTCGCCCTTGGAGATTCTGCCACCATACTCCATAACCAGGGGCCCAGCAGAGAGAAAGCTCTTCCTCCCGGTTTATAATATCGAGTACCAATGCTTGCATCCGAGGACCACCATGGCGAGGCTGGTGCTGGTGGGAGAGGACTGAACATGAGACCCCCAGGCTGGAGGGCCGGGTCCAGGGTGTGGAGAGTGTCCAGTTAGCGCCACGACACACGGTCCGTGTGTCGTGGCGCTAACTGGACACTCTTCACACCCTGCGACAGAGTGAATGTCCGATATGGACAAGCTCGAAACACCAACTCTTAGGAGAAATCACGCACCTGAGCTAAAAACATTCAGTAGAGGCAAAAACCGAGTGGCTCCCGTTAAGCCTAAATTAAGTTTATTACAAGCATAATACTGACAGGAGAGCTCAAGAGATTCATGTCAACTTAAATACAATAGTTACCACTGCCATTTTAAAGAGTGGACTAATTACATTGATGCGCTGAAGCCCACACTGCTAATTATCACCAAATAAACTTCATCCAATCTGTCAGACATATTTTGCTGATATTTCACGGGCTGCACAGGTTTGTGAAATGTTAGGCCTTTTTTTCTAGTCTCGGGTGATATCTAAATTCCGATGGCGCAATTCGTGTAATTTCATGTTATGTATGTTACGCAAAACTCCTGAAATCATTCCATTACACCGGTCATGAATGACATCACAGTTCGCAGCAAAATTCTACCACGGGAGTGTGGGAACAGCAAAGCAACCAGAACGCGAGCGACTGTTCACAGCAATTGTGTTTTGTGGACTATTTTTTGGCATTTTTTCACTAAGAGCTAAATTACAAGTAGCTTAATTAATTGTAATTGCACATAATTTCTGCAAAATGTGTGTAATTATGCAAAAGCAAATTATGTGAGCTTTGCACATCGGGTCTTCACCAAGAAGACGAGTAACCGTTGTCTACCAGTAGCGTCAGGGGCTGTAGATACTGATGCACCCTCATGTGATGCCAAGTACTCCTACTTGGGTGTTGACTCACCCAAAGGTAGTGGGACCCTGCACTCAAGGCTTAATGAGGTGCAATGGTCACAACAGCATTGAAGGCGCAGCTCACAAGTCCACTGTAGTGCCTGGAAGCTGTTACCACTTCTCAGTGCCCTGCATTAGTCTGTCAATGCTTCTGGGTGCCAGGCATCTTGTTAAATCAAGGACACGGTGACATACTTGGCCTTTGTCTTAATGTTTCAGTGGGTGATGATGCAGCTCAGTGGGTTTGACCACAAGGACCCCGAAAAGTACCAACATATCCCATTAAAAAAACCCACCCAAAATGACCTAGAAAAAGCAGCCTTAAGGGTAGGTCCTTTCCGAGTGGTAAAGAGAGGTGGGTGGAAGAGACATGTCTTAAAGTCAAGTGGCAATGGACTCAGATCAGAGAGACCATTTATACTCCAACTCCTCCCAAGATCAGTGTTTCAAGATGCTGAGAATCAAGTTCCCATTCAAACTAGCGTCCCTGGGGGTGGCAAACTGTGGACCCCAAGTCTTGTAATTCACTAGCGTTGGTCATAACTTTTCAGTGGCAGATTCACCCACAAGACCTTTGGTACCAGTTGGACCCATTCATTCCCACTGGCAAAAGGAGGACAGCAGATGAGGATTAGGGTCCTATCACACGATTAACCTGTATGATTAACCCGTATTCAGTAAGCGTAGGTCATCAAAGCTGGTTCACATATTTCCAGAATTAAGATGACCAGCCCCAGCCAAAAAGAGGCATAAAAAGGAAATTGGGGAAAAACAAAAAACACTTATGCTCCTCTGGCTGGAAAAGGGCTTTTACAGGCTATAGTAAAGCTGCAAGGGGCAAGGAGGAAGTGCAGATTCACCAATAGCAGCACAAAAGGATGATGGACAGAGTGTTGACACTTTTCAAACACTCACCCCCCAGTCACAGATCTGGGTTTAATCCATTGTTCTTTTGCTCACCGTACCACCCCAGTTCAGACCCAGCCATATGCACATCAGTCCTGACCCTGTTCCCCATGGGAACAGTTCAACCTAAACTGCCAGGCCAGGCCCTCCCTGGACCAGAAAACAAGCATCCTGGGAATGATTTCAGGGTATCACCCTTCATCAGCCAGGCTAGCTTGAATCCAGTGGCACAGTGAGCACCGGACCCACATCTGGGTATACTGATGGACGGAGTGCTGAAATGTTTCAAACACTCACCCCCAGTCACAGGTCTGGGTTTAATCCATCATTCTTTTGCTCACCGTGCCACCCCAGTTTGGACCCAGCCATATGCAAATCAGTCTTGACCCTGTTCCCCATGGGAACAGACTAACCCAAACTGCCAGGCTAGGGTATCACCCTTCATCAGCCAGGGTAGCTTGAATCCAGTGGCACAGTGAGCACGGGCCCCACACTTGGGTATACCCTTCCCACGCAGGGTGACTTTAGCAACACAAAAGGATGATGGACGGAGTGCTGAAATGTTTCAAACACTCACCCCCAGTCACAGGTCTGGGTTTAATCCATCATTCTTTTGCTCACCGTGCCACCCCAGTTTGGACCCAGCCATATGCAAATCAGTCTTGACCCTGTTCCCCATGGGAACAGACTAACCCAAACTGCCAGGCTAGGGTTTCACCCTTCATCAGCCAGGGTAGCTTGAATCCAGTGGCACAGTGAGCACGGGCCCCACACCTGGGTATACCCTTCCCACGTAGGGTGACTTTAACAACACAAAAGGATGATGGACGGAGTGCTGAAACATTTCAAACACTCACCCCCAGTTCCATCGTTCCTTTGCTCACCATACCACCCCAGTTTGAAAGCAGTCCTTTGAAGGTCAAGAATGCACTCAGTCATCACATTATGAAGATGTTAGTGTGGCTGTGGCCAGAAGCGCTGCTCCTCTTGCATGTTTTATATGAGGGGGATGGCTGCCCAATCCATGCTTTTCTCTCCTAGAGAGTAAGCACATTACTGTTTCTACTCTCATTGGATCCCACATGGATTATTGTAGGAACCTATGCAATGGGATGGAAGCCACCTGCTTGAGATGCCTGCACATGAATCAAAACCAGGAGGCCTCCCTGGTAGTAGGAGATTCCCAGCTCGGTCTTCCATCCCCATCCTAAACTCCTTAAAATGTCTGCCTAGTCATGCTATTAATATTTTTAAGGTGCTGTGCATTGTGCCCAGATCTTTATACTGCAAACCGCCAACGTTCTTAACTAAACATTGATCAGATATGGTCCTTTCAGAATTCTTCACTTCACCAGGCAACCACTTCTTTCTACAGCCAGATTTTGCAGAGTGCACCTGGGAGACTGTGATGTCTCGGTGCTGGCAGTTTCACTGTGGAACCTAATAGCTCCTACCCAAAAAGCAATTGCCAGCTATTGTGTTCAGGAAAGTCATTTAAACTAGGGCATCACTGCACTTAAATCTGAATTCATCATCCTTTCCTCTTGGCTTCTAAGCAGGGTCACTTCTCTGACTTGCACCTGTCCCCAAGGCTGGACTCAGTTTTGTCTTGTAGTTAACCTTCAAATCATGGCATACCTCAGTGGAGCAGCCCAGAAGCATGTTTTCCAGGCCTAGCTCAGGAACAAGGTCTTCTTTTATTCTTGGTTCAATCATGTCCTTGGTGTAAACTATCAGCGCCTGAGCTCTTGTCCTCTGAGATGAGGTTTGCATCTCTTTCTAAGTGTAACTTGAATGATGTGTATTGGACATGAAATGCTGGAATTTTAGACAGGTTGGGGCACTAGGGGACACAACGGCCAATCACCCATTGAAGTACTTTAAAAAAGCACAACTGTAGCTACTCCCTCACTGAGCACATCTTCCGTAGAGCACGCCTTCTCCATTAGACTGGAGGCGGTTGCATCAGTGGTCAAAGAGGACGCAGACTGGGCCACATGTAGCTAATTTATCCTTTGTGTGCATTATCCCTGGGAATACCGGAGTACTGGGATGTCAGGGCAAGCCAAACAGGAAACCAGACGAAGATGAAACTCCTGCACTGTCTCCATGATGCAGTGCGGATCTGAGAGTGGTGAAGGCTGAAAGGCCTGCACCCTCAGTTGGTGAGGATCCATTGTGGGCTGTATGCAACATGCCCATGCAGTCTCCTCACACAGCACACACTTGCACACTGTACTTACACATGAAGGATCCCAGTTATGGGGCACCATAACAACTATTACTAAGGAAAAAAACAGCGCCCCTCCCCACTAGTCACTGCTATCAACCATCATTCCTCCCATGCACAGTAGTCCCCCACCACTGTGTTCACAGAAACCTCAAGTTCATTAGAACTCACTCAGGATTCTATAAACTGTGAGGGCACCTGCCAGGGGATCTGCAGGGCACAGTGCTAGGGTCTACGTGTTCTTTGCTCGGGACTCAAAATTACTGGGGCAGTGGTTCCCAACCTTTTGACTTGTGTGGACCCCCTGAGAAGGCTTCGCGGACCCCCAGTGGTCCCCGGACCACTGTACTAGGGTACCACTCATTGCAAAGGGTTCTGAGTTTGCTATTGCACACATAGTCTGGGAGCAAAAGAAAGATTGAGCGATTTGACACAATGTACAATGTTTTCTTTTCATATTCATTTTTCCTGTTTTCTTTACGGTCTCTCTATTTTCTTTCCTTTGTTTCTTTTGTTCATTGTCTTGTTCTTATCTTTTCGTATTCCTTCTGTTTTTCTACCCGTCTTCAATTTTTTTCTCGTTTCATCCTTACTCTTTCTGATTCCTTTTATTCATTCCGTCTCTCCCACATACACACACTCTCTCTCTCTCTGGTTCTCTCAAAGGCATATATTTTCCATTTGTATCTCTGACAATATCTGTCTCTATTTTTCCCTTCTATCCCATTCAACCCTTTTTGTTCATCTCTCCCTTTCAATCCTTCTCCACCATATTATGCTCTCTTTCTCTTTGTTCTTTTAACTGACAGTCATTCTTTGGTAGCTCATTCCTTCATGTGACTCATTTTCTCCCTCTCTCTTGCAGGAGTCCGAAAGAGCCGAGGACATGTCCCTTTGTTCGTGTCCTTCTCTTTGACGGTCTCAGCATTGTGGTGCAGCATGGGAGTTATCTACATCCTGGAAGGACAGAAATTCCTGACTGGAATCCCGGATCTCCGGAATGCCATGGTCCCTGGGCTGGCCGCCTTCGCCCTGGGTCTACTTATCATCAGTGCTGTTGGGGCTCTTCAAAAGGAAGTGTTTCTCTCAATAATGGCTCTGGCCCTCTCTCTCTCAGCTGCCCACGAAATAGCCACGTATTATGACAGTAGCTTCGGCTTGTCTGCCGTGGCCTGTAGTCACCTTATTGTTTGTATCATTGGAGTTTACTTTTGTGTAGGACGAGCTGTTCATATCCTTACTACGAAGCGCATCTCCATCCCTGGCACTGATATGGCAAAGGCTAAAGCCGATGATAAGTCCCCGCCTAGCGTCTCTAACAGAAATGATTTGGTGGTCATTGGTCTTCTTCTGAACATGGCTTCTGCCAGTGTTTTTGGCTGTAGGGTCCTTGGAGTGACCACTAGCCTCTTTGTGGGGCAGGTGCCCTGGCTCTGGACAGCAGCACTCTTCCAGATTGGCATTTGCGTCCTATTGTATCGTTGTTTCGATCCCCTGCCAGCCACATTCTTTGGCTTCACCTCTGTCCTAAGGTTTGCTGAGGGTTATTTCTTGCTGTACCGGGTCTGGCAACCCAATGAGCCTGTGTTCCCAGTCCCATTACTAGTCGTCTTTGCTATCTTGTTTTCTGTCCTAGCCCTTTTCATTGTTGGGAAGAGTTTGTGGGATAGCCTCTATCTGCTGTTTTTTGTGGCATACTGCATAGCTGCGGCATGTCACCCTAACGGTTTCTTCCACGGTGGATCCCAAGGGGTGAATGTGGCAATTTATGTGGCATCAGCTATAATGGCTTTGGCTAAACTTTACAATCTGAAAGCTCCTAACAAGATCCCGTTAGGGGAGGGGGTTTTTAAGAAACTGTCTTCTGCCATGAGTTATTTCAAGTTGCGGCAAGAAAAAGAATTGCATTTCCCCTACCTTGGCTACTCTAAGTATGCAGATGGTGAGGTGTTGGGTCATGCGTGCAGCGTCCTGGCAGCCTTTGCGATCACTATGGCTGTAGATCCAATGGACCCACGTGCCACTGTGGTCCTCCCATGGGTGGTTGTCTCTGGTGGGATTCTGAAGCTCCTCTGTGGGTCGGTTGCCTTCTCTCGTGGCAAGACCCTAGAGAGCTGTGCATTTATTCTCTATGGATTCATGTGGATCATCTGGGGTCTTACTAGATATGGTGGCCTCTACGGCTCCACCAGGGGCTTCCACGTGGCAGTAGGCATCATATGTTTCATGCTCTTTAATGGCTTCATTATCTTCTGCACGCTCTTCCTGAACATAGCTTGGTTCCTCTACTCCCTCACCTTTGAGCTCATCCTCATCAGTTTCTTGTTGGATGCAGTCAATGCACTTCCGGTTGGGTATGACATTGCTGTCACTATCATTTTCGGCTTGGTCAGCTTCTACTGTTTCCTATCAGGGCTGATCAGTACCACCTTTGAAGAGCCTCAACTGCCTATGGGTCAACCCCTAGTAAAGCTCCAGGGCTTTGGAGGTGGATCCTCAAAGTGCCCTCATCTTCCTGCCAGGAGGACTACATCTGTCAAGCAGATTGCAGGTAAGGATACTTCATGGTAGTAACATGTCAATGAATTGAATGAATCTAAGAATGGTTGACGTGGCTATAAAGATCAAGGAAATTCTGATAATCTTTCATCTTGAATTGCATTGCAACTTTTCAACATCTGAGTACTTTTCTAGATTTGGGAACAGTCATATACAAATGAGTCATGAAAATAGTTCAGCATATTGTGGGTTCTAGTCATCTCTTACCCTCCATTAAAAACAGACACTAGCTGTCCTGACAAATAGCAAACAACACTCTCCGTCCTTTCCATGCCGAGGCTTTAGCATGCTAAAAATCCTGAATTACTGACTTAAGCAATGAACTGGTGCACACTCCGTGTGGCTCTCAATACCTTTCCAAAACGTAATCAAATATTTTTATAGGTTGCATATTGATCATCTCCTGCCTCTAACAGGGCCTAAATACAATAGTGCAGAAGTACACTAGATTTTGGGGTCAGAAAAGACTAACAAATCATTACATTTGCAATACAACCAAATGATTCTTCTTAAAATTGTCTTATTTATCTAAGAATATTTGTATATATATAAGAAGGTTGGCCGTGTGTTCCTAAAAGAATGGGCCCTTTTTTCTGTTGCAGAAATCATGAAAGATGGAGGAATCTGTGGGATCCCCACAGACACTGTGTATGTGGTGGTGGGAGCCTGTAATCGCCCGTCTGCTGTTGAGAAGGTGTACAGGTAGGTGCTTAGTTGCAGTTCCTATCTTTCAATCTGAGGTTATTGGTACTGAAACACTTGATTTAAGATAAAACTCCACAATGAAAATACTGTGCCAACTAATGACCCTTGAAAACAGATTTCTGATTAGGGATGTGTTGTGGGTAGATTGGAAGCTCCCTTTAGCGGGTCTCAATCAGGTCGCCTGAAGAGGAGGGGGTGCCTTGATTGTTCTTTGACGGTAAGCTGTAGATACAACTCTACGGATCTGTCTTTTTTGCAAGAGTCGGGAGTTCCACATAAGTGATATCTACTGCAATGTCTGATGGGCTGGGCACAGTGTACAATATTGTATCTGAAAGTGGCATTTAAAGAGAAGGACCTACAGTGATAGTGTCCAAAGCTTCCTTCCACACATTTGACATGGTTCTTATTTTCCATCCAGGACCAAACTCAAGCCCAAGGATGCCCCCATGTCGATCTGGATCTCAAATCTGAAACAGCTGGAGCCTGCTCGGCATCTGTTCAGTCCTCTGCTGTGGGACTTCATGCAGGCAGTCTGGCCATCCCAGATTAGTTTGGTCATCACAAGAGGTAGGCAACTGGTTCTGGACCCACCAGTTTATGTTTATGATCACCATTGAAGGTGGTGGTTTATATCTCCTTTGTATGTCCACCCAACACAGACACATTGAGTGGAAAGACTCAAAGATCTCCACGTTTACTCATTTTTCCTTTTTCAATACTCACACTTGGCACACAAATTTGACACAGTCTGAAGCTTTACCCTCCGCAGTAAATATTATTGTTTATCTATATCTGTCCGTACTTGCTGGCCACCGTCTCTTCAGGAGAGAGTTCTCTGCATCCACTACATTTTCTATAAAAAAGTGTTTTCTTGTTACCTCTGAGAAACCTACAGCCTTAGGTGTAGAATTTGAGTATCTATAACCTGCTGCTGCTAAAAATATTGTTGCATATTGCATCATGTTTAACTCCACCCATATGCCCTGTTTTCCTTTTTTTGTGAGGTATACCTATTCAAAACCTGAAGCCAGTAGCTTATTTTAAGGTTCTAAGTCTTTCACATATCACTTTTTATAGATTAACCACCAAGTGGAACTCATTTAATCTGTTATTAGGAAAGGACCAGATTATTGCAATGTAGTGTATACCACCTTTTCCTAAAAGCTCAATGCTAAATTATAAGAAGACCAAAACATTAGCCACAAAATACCGCAACACAAAGAAACAGCATCAGCAAAAATCTATCATCTCTAAGAGATGGAAAAGTAACATTCTAAGTTTTGTCCCCTGCTTGTGAATCTTTCTGAGTGAAAGCTTAGAATACCTCCATACCTTGACCAGTTTAGCTTCCATACCTGAAAAAAACTATCTAGCTGCACTTTAACTACCCAGTAATAACTACTAGCATAAATTAACACATACAAACACTAAGGTATGCTCTGTGTGGTGAGAAGATCCTGACTTCATGTCACAATGGATACTTCGTTGAAAACCCAGAGTTGCAATACTTACTTGGATGGTGCACCATAGGCCAGCACTACCCGGTTGATCGGTTAAGTTAATTATTATCCTTGCATGTCACATGGACCAAATTTCTTATTTGAACTTTGTTGATGATGTTATTTGTGATAATACTCATGAAAACAACAGTTCAGTAAATATATAATGCAAAAAAGAAATACCCCAAACATACTTTATTCGAACAAGGTTACTGCACTCAATAGCCAGTAGAGCCATTGGGGCAGCTGACCTGCTCAAGTGACTACAACTACCTTGCGGACTAACCTCCCACGATGCAAGCAGAACCTGGTCACATACTTCTTCAAGGGCCACTACCCCTCACATTCCGACCTCCGGCTTCTCTGTAAATGCCAGTAAATTCTACCCTTACCTCTCTCCCATTGATGTTGCTCCCTAGCTAACACTGCACTACAAAAATATCTCTAACATACATACATAACAAAGCAATACACGTGCTTCAATTTTATTTGTCAAAAAACGTTTTTGATTATCCCAAGCGGTGCCATGCACATCACCATAAAACAAATAAATATATTGATGCAATTTACAATAGTTGTCTCCCATGGATGAGCTAAATTTCAGCCGATCACATGGGTTATTTATCACTCATAGCAATAAACTCTTGATGTATGTTGAGGACCACCATGTTCTTGTGAATGGTCAATAAATGAGCCCAAGTAATTGGTGCTCAGAGGTTAGATGATTGTTGAGTGTTCAAAGGGTATCACCAGAATTTACTGATCTCTCATCTGTTTTATCTTTGATGAGCAGGGGACTGGCTGGACTGCTTTGGTCTGAAAGATTCTGCAAAGTACATCGGCACAGCTGAGAGCATTGCTATCCGAATCCCAGACTGCTCCGTAACCACACATCTGATAGATCAGGTGAGTGACTGCCTGGCACTGCAGTGGTACCTCTGCAGCAGTGGGGATGATCGTGACATCTGTGTATCTTGCAAGTGACCATGACTCAGGCTAATTGCATTGACTTTCAAATAGTGCAGTAAAGACAAATTTCATACTTTGGACTGGTTGGGAGGGCGGATGGATCACAATGCCATTTGAGAGAGTGTGATGAAGACACAAATTGGGATCCATCAAGATCAGCTGTAACACACTGCTTTCAGTAGGAGGAGTAGCAGATGTCACAATTCCATTCGAGAAGGGTGATAGATAAGCACATTACATGACCTCTGCCAAGGCGAATGGAACATTCATTGCTTTACCATTAAAAAAGATGGCTTATTAGATACTTCTCCATGCATTTGAAGACATTGAAGACCCTTCCCCTTACCATCAATTCCATTTGTAAATACAATATTTTTGAAACCTCTTGATGCCTTTAAACTCGATTAACAAGTGTATGTCTTTAAAAAGTGTCAGAATGTTGACCACCTTTCCTTCGGGAAGGCTAATACAACTCTATGCTTTTCATATAAATTGGGCTTACACTTAGCGGGAGGAATTAAACTTAATCTATCCACCCTCTGAGAAGGTGTATGTGAAGATACATTAATATGCATCACTGTATCCCGTGATGGATTCACAGGCCAAGCACCCCTTCAAGCCCTGTATGAAGGAGGTGCCCCTTCTATGCATGTGGAGGAATGGCCTTAACCATATGTCCTTTGAGAGAATGAGATTGTAGGCCTCTTCCCATGTCCTTCATAAATATGATGCATAGGAATTCATCTCCTGATCTAATGTGACTAATATGTTTCCTTGTTTGTTTTTAGACTTTTCAACAAAAGTTCAACTACTTGCCCTTTTAAAAAAAGGTGCAGGTGCCCCCTAATTTGAGTGGAACAGGCATACCCAGGTGACATGCAAATATAAAATGGTGACCATGTATCACTCCTCAGTGACACTCCTTCTATAGGAGATATATCCTTGAGCTGAACCAGTCAAGGAGATTTTGTATCCTAATAAAGTGGACTACTGAAATCTGGACAAGGCACAGACCCCTTTTCTTTTGAACTGGCCTTTACTCCCACCAGTAGTGGAAACACTTTGCCAATCCTTTGTCACTCCTTACCTCTATAAGCTTTAAATGTGTTATTGATAAAGAATCCACCAAACAGTACTCTTGGTGAGCACATCGGGATATATCCTAGGTCACCAAGAGAAGTGTATTCTTCTAAATTTGCTGGACATGACTGGCTAGTGATAAGCCTCTAATGATCTTCAGTGTATGGAAAATAGTTACCAGGATAATTTTGAATCCTTCTTCAATGACTAGTCACTGTCTAAGCACCAGAACTTAGAAGTTCCAGAACGTCTAAGGACCTGTTGACTTTAAACACTGGAAGTTGAGTGAACCCACAAGTAAGCTTCTGCCCCCTCCTTGTGATTGAAAACCAACTTCTATATAGTTATAGTGAGCACAGTTCTATGGAAAGGGCAAATTTCTGACACCATTGAGATAGGTACAGTTTCCTGCTATATTTTTTAACTGACACAACAAGGTCTTCATTCACGTGCTCTCATCAGAACACAGGATGCATATGTGGACGTGTGTATCTTCCTATCCTGTTGCAAGGTATGAAATGTTGAGTGTCACCATGAGCAAAGGCTGTGAGCTGTAAAGTTATGTAAATCCATTGTCTTTGCTTCTCCTCAGGTTGGGCCCATTGTGGTTTCTTCAGCCAATCCAAGTGGTGAAGCCGACACCACACACCACAACCAAGTGTTTGCCAAGCTTGGAGATAAGGTATCTGTTATAAACCTCAGGATTACAGCTTTTTGTGGTTAGATGGGAATGCAAAGTAGTGATTGAGCAAAGAGAACACCCATGTGGCATTGCTGCAGAGTAGCAGATAGCAGCAAACTTCAATAAACACTCCTGAATATAAACCAGCAGTTGTCTAGAGTAAGACTTACAGGTTTGCTGTAGACTCTTAAATCTCTACTCTTGAACTTGGCCGTATTCTGCTCTTCCTGAACCAATTGAAGTGCATCAATAATCAAAGGAGGCTTGGCTAGGACAAAAAACATTAGTGTGCAGGAGAGAATGTTTGATCTGGCTGTACCTGGGGGAAGGAGAAGAGTGCTAACATAGAATGAAAAGGGGAATAGACAAAAATACATAACAAAGGGAATATGTGGCTAGATCTGTATTAAATATTATCAAGCTCAGATAATGCAGTAGATTAAATTCAGTAATAAGATAAATGAGTGGTTACTGTGTCTTTCATACAGATCTTAGTGTAACTTGAATTCATAGGTATGGATGCAGCCATTGTATCATTGTGAATGGTATAGGATGCATAGCATTATTTGGACAGTACCAAAACCTACTATTAAAATCTCTAAAAGACATCTCAGTTTATGGTGTGGACTGTATAAGACTGCAGGTGCCTTGTGTTGTCTTCATGTTACTATTAGATTTGTATTTTTTTAATTCAGGTCTGTGGGCTAGTGTGTTTTATCACAAGTACTAATATTGGCACAGATTACTTAGCTCATACTCTTCTAGTTCTGACTGTAAACATTAAAAGATCACACACTTCTCATCTAATTAAAAATACCAACACAGCCTCGCCACCTTTGCTATCAGACTGTGTAGTTGTCCAGGAACTCATGTGTATTTGTTTCTCAGGTTGATGGAGTCCTCTGTGATGGGTCTTCTCCAGAGAACATCCCTTCCACCATTGTCAACTGTACCAAGATCGACAGTGGGACCATTGGTTTCTTTCGGATAGGAACAGTGCCCAAATCCCAGGTAAGCCCAGACTATTACTTTGCAGTGACACAGTTCAGACATATAAGGAGTGTAAAGGATGCCAAAGGCTCCTCTTGAATTCATATTCCAAGGTAGCAAATTGTGTGAGGGTCACACAGCCGGGTAAAGTATGGAATACTCGACAATTTTGATATATAGTAACAATCTATTTCCTGTTGATTCAGGCAGTCATTGAACATGAAGGTTAATTCTGGTTGAATGAAGCAATCTGAAGGCCGCCAGAGCTTCTATGCAACTTACAAAAATATGGAGTCTATAAACTACTAGCATTGTTTTGAAAGTGATGGGGGAGGTATAAGGTACAATACTATATTTTGTACCGAGCAGTACAAACAAGCTTTGCTATGGGAAGACAACCCAGAGAACATTCTTGTTTATTGAAAGATGTAAATTCTGAATGTTCTTACATATGGCAGAATGTCAGACCATTGATCATGATATCCCGGGACATAATGTTGAAAGAGTGAAATAGGAATTCTACTTGGTGTTAAACCAAAGGCTTTGAAATCCATTAATCTGGAGGCCAAGTACTATTAGTGAGGGGTGGGGAGGAAGTGGAGAAAGTACATTCTACTTTAAATAACAGTATTGATGGTTTTCCTTTCAGGTTCTGCAAATCTTTGAGGAGGTCCAGAAGAAACATAGCTCTGTGCAGGTCACACCACAATCCTTGAAGCTGCTAAACACGCCCAGCACCATGTCCGACCAAGTACAAAGTGATGGCTCTGAAGACACTCTGCAACAATCCTACGTCAATGAAGAATTCTCCACTGAAGATGAGCATCTGTGAGCATCACATTTCTAAAGAATAATGTCAACCTAAATGAGGGATAACTGCAGGACTCTTGAAGAAGCAGATCTACTGAGTAAACCACATTGTGAATTTGTGGTCTCTTCCTGTTTCAAATGGTTTCCTTTGAACACCAAGTAATAACATCAAGGACTCTGCTTATCTCATTATTGTAGCTCTGAAACAGTTCCTGGTTGACTTAGGGCTAATTGTCAAAGGTGTATAGTGTGATTGTGTGTGTTGACCTGGGGCTAATTGTCAAAGGTGTACAGTGTGTGTGTGTGTGTTTCTTCAGACACCAGGTTTCAGCTTGCTCACCAGTAGATGCTGCTTATCACTGTAGCAGAAGGAACACAATCCTGTTTTTTTACCCTAAACTGTCACTTACTGGTTTGTGTCTACAGAATTTCCAATGCAAAGATATTATAATTGAATGCAAGCTGTTTTGATTTGAAATTTCAATGGAAATTGAAAAACACATCGAACCTACAGCATCTACAATACCATGTTCAGTTGGACTTCTACCTCCTAAAGACGAAAGATTAGTTTGAGTAGACAACAGGCTTGATTCGGAGTTTGGTGGTATTTACCCTCTCCACCAGGGTGCGGAGGACATTACTTATGCCACACTGATGGACAGAGGTCTACCATATTTAGAGATCTCTGCTGACCCAGCGATGATCTCTGTACCTTCAGAGGAACTGCTTTGAGGGAGGTTACTTCAAAGGTATCCAAAAGTTTGATAGATGGCGGCCATCAAATTTAACGACCATCCACCAAACTTTTTGTTTTTCAAATACAAACTTCCAACTAGTGACCCCAACATCAAGGGAGTTGTTTCACTGGATGTGTGGGTCATTATGTGTGGGTGATTATTTAATTTTTTCTCTCCGTCACCACCAGGTTTAATGGTTTGTCTTTTGGGTTGCATTATGTGACTCTTCCAACCAGACCACATCGTGGCCTACTTGATAAGTGTAAGCAATACTTGGTAAGCCACTGCGAAGCTGTCTTAGGATTACAGTCATGTATGTTGTGATGCCCTGTGAGTGAAAGAGACCTTACTAGAACTTGGGCAAGCTAAACACAACCAAAGGCATCCCACTGCAACAAAGCTTTGATGCTGAGTTGTGAAGTAATTTGTGTTATGGGACACCTGGTGTATGTGTGTCTTCCTTATCTTTGCCATGTAGCCTCTTTCCAACTTGGAATTCCCAAAAAATTTTGTGTTTTTGTTATGTTATACCATGAAGGACAACTCATAATTTTATATTTATTTATTGATTCTTTTAACTTATTTTATTTACACTCTAGCGAGGGTGTCACAATCTGAAGATTGTTTTGTTAAAAATCAGTGTTCAACTGCACGTTTGCGGTAGACCAGGTTATTTGTGTTGAAACATTTGTATCCCACCTTGCTCCAACTTTTTAAAATGCTTTAGCCACAACAGCAAAATACTTGTTTTTTCTAAATGTTTTAGAACTTTATTTGCAGGGATTAGCCTGTGAAACTATAACGTATTAAATGATGTATGGCAGTTTACACAACCAGTGTACATAGTTGGTGGCTTTTCATTGGACACCACTAGTTGTTGCTGCTTCAGCAGAACCCTCGGTTTGTGTTTACATCATAAACTCTTTGCAGCTTGAAAGCTTTTGACAAATGAAAGGCCTATGTAAATGACCAATCACTTAATTAAAGGTACACTTGAATGCTGCATTAAAAAGTAGGAAAGCAGTCCACGTCTGTTTGTATCACAAATGCTCTTTGTACGTTTCTTTTTATTGGCTTTGTAAGCTGAAATACAATGTACATTTTATCACGAATGTTGATCAAGGTTTGACGTCCTAAAATTAAATTATTTTTTAGCATAAAAACAATGGATGAACCATGGCTTGTCTTCAATATTGCTACATTAATTCCCAATCAAAGTTAGCAAGACTGCCTCTATGCAACCTGTAAAGATTTCATTCAGCTCCACTCTTATCTATATTATTAATGAATAACGTCTATACTAAATTGCTCTGTCTATAAAAGGTTGGTTCCATTCACCAACTTTTTTTCAAACTGCTTCTGAATATATGAGCTTCCTCCCTCTGAAGTTCCTGCGGTTAATACAGCGTTAAAGTCAATTCACCAAAGTCCCAGGTGTAGACGAACTGACGTCTCTCATCCTGTGACCTCCAGTGACATCAAATGCTTGATACAATGACTCACACTTGGGGCCTCATTACGACCACTCGTAGACAGCCCTCAGAGATCACCAGTCCTGTCAATTATCACCTACATTAGAGGATATCATGCCAAAAAGCAACTCAACACCACAAATAACTGGAACTCGACAAATGCGTCAAGCAGGCAAGGGGGCGACAGGAACTGCCTCTCTGAGGCCTGCTGTTGCCTCTGGTGGTATAACGGCCCCGTAACCTTTGGTTCTTTTAGTGATTTTGAATGTTTTTTTAAAATAAAATAATTTGTAATTACCATACGTTAATCCAACTGGCTACCCGATCCAAATCGATTTCTCGGAACCCCAACACCAATAGCTGGAACACGTCAAAAGTCTCAGACAGACAAGGGGGAGGCAGAAAGCGTCTCTCAGCCCTGCTGTTGCCTCTGGGGGGAGCCTGCAAGAATGGGAAACAAGCAAGCCAGAGGGGTGGGCACAGGCACTTAGAGCCCCTCTGCCACTTGTAGTCGAAAGGCTGGAATGGGATTGTGGCGCCCACTGCAGCCTCCAGTGGCAACCGAGCAAGAGGCCATGTGAGGTAAGGTGGCACCGTGGCTCCTGGAAACCCACTTCCTGTTTCAGCCTCTGGTGTCCCATCATGAACACCCAATAGACAGCGGTGGAATGTGGAGTTCAGGCCCCACCTTGGCAAGTCTCTGAGAACTTTGTCCCAGGAGGCAACAGGCGTAAAGGGATGGAGTTAAGTGTGTTCTTGAAACCCATCACTTTCTTCTGCCTTTGTAGCTGACATTTTTTCCCAGCTAAGGTTGGGTTTGAGGCATCGCTTTGATGGAGACAAGATGAGGGGAGAGAGAAGCAGGACCTGCACACACCCTTGAATGCTTTCTTCTAAGCTATCCAGGGGATTCATCTGCGGTATCAATGGTGGGTTCTTTCACAGTCAGTAAATCACTATCTTGTGATTGGCAAGGTGCCCACATGGTAAGATGCCAACCATAAAAGGGCATACTCTGTATGAGTTATTTTTTAAAAGCATTCATAATATGAGGCCTCCCAGATTCTAAAGCTATTTGTTGCGAGACCTACAAAAAGCTGCAGTTAAGGCATGGATTGTGCCCATTGTATGGATGTCGCTGGCGGAGCACGGGCCTCTGTAAGAGCGGCTTGGTGTTGAGTCCCAAACACCAGTCACTCTATCAGGGGCTGAAGGAGAATCATCAAGACAGCTTCTTAGACAGGGCCCTCTCTGTGGATAGACCAGGGTACAGTTATCAGAAAGCCTTCTGGATCGGTGAAATCTCTTTATGGGCCTGATACATCATCAGGGTCCTCCAAAGATTAACCTATCTAGATGATGTCCTAGATTACTCTAACTTTAAGGACACATGGGTTTTTTGTACTCTGGGGCATATATCTTCCTTATTTGACCCTATACATATAATATGTCTCATTTCTGGCGCTTAGATTTCTCGAGGGCGTGCCGTCTTCCAGGATGGAAGCTTGAGGTTTTGTGATTCCGCAATGAAAAAGAGGTAAACACTCAGTCACTACAGGACAGTGATTCCCAAACTGTGGTGATTGGCAAACCAGTTTTACGTGGGTCGCAAAAGTTCTGGTCTACCTGTAAATAACACTTAAAATGATTAGCCCTGTTTGTGCACCTTTGCAAAAATGATGAACACTGTCCCCAAGCCCACTCTTAAGACAAATACTTGTAAGTATTCCCAAGCAAGACTCCTGGTGAAAATTACAGTATTCTTTGCGCCTTTCTTCTTTACTCCGCAAAGCCATTTCAAAAGAGAATTCGCTCATTATATGTGTTTATACAAAACCATACTACTCGTTTGATTTTCACACTTACATTGGGAAATATAGATGTGGCCTAAATGGCAGAGGTGCTGACTTTGAATCCGGGGAACCAGGTGTGAGTTCAAGCATTGTCTCAACATGCTGTGATTCTGAGTGTAGGAGACTGGGCTTTTATTGCAGTAGTCTCCCCCACTTTGTGTCTAGTAATTTACATAACTTTGACTAAATTGCAATGTGTTCCTGCTAACCAGGTCCCCAGTGCCAGTGTACTTTCACCAAAAATGCACAATTGTTCCTCCAATTGGCAACACCTTTGGCACCCCTCTAAGACTCTAGTAAATGGTACCCCAGGTACCCAGGGAATGGATACCACAGACCACCCCCAAGGGCTGCAGCATCTATTGTGCCACCCTCAGGGACTCCTCACCTAGCTCATGCAGCCTGCCATTGCAGGCTACATGTCTTGGTGCAGCTAAAAGTGAAAACATGACATAGCACACATCCTGGGTTCCATGCCCACTAACACTGCATGCAATATCTGTAAGTAACCCCTACAGCAGGCATTTCAGCACGAACACAGGGTGCATTATATTACATGTGTGGACATATCTGCAAGAGCAAATATGTCCCTGCTATGTCTTTGTCGAATCCAAGACATAGTAAGTGATAAGGGAAGCCATTTTAACTGCATGTGCTGAACACTGCCAATACAAGTTTGCTATCAAACATCTAATATTAATAAAGCCTCACTGCTTCCAGTGATGTATTTATTAATACTTTCCCACAGAGGGAACGTTAGAGAAGCCTCTTGAAGTGCCAACCAATAACTACTGTGCTGGCTGACTGATCTTTACTAGGCTGCCACCAACAGACACGTTTCTCACCCCCATGGGGCAGAGCCACTTCTCTTGAGTGGTCAGGAACAAAGCCTGCTCTGGCAGGGGTGTTACACACCCCTGCCAACAGGATGACCTTTGAGTCAGCATTCCAAGGCAGGGGGCTTAAAAAGAGCCCACCGCCTTTTGCATGCACATCTGGCTTCCCTCAGTGGTGAGAAGATGCCGACCCCCTGACCCAGGGCCCATTTTGCTCCTGGACAGGTGGGAAAATTATTAGTCAGAGAGGTGTGTTCAACTTCAGGCCAGTTCCACCCCTAAGGTGAGCTACCTGATGTGGACAATAAATTTGAAAGTCTGCCATCTTGTTAATGGCAGAACTAGGAACTCTGAAACAGGGTTATGCCAATTTCCCACAGAAAGTGGTCATAAAGGGGGCGTAGTGACCCCAGGGGTAAGTAGCCCATTGGCTACTACCCTACTTCCCTAACACCACTAAATATAATAATAATTAAGGAAGCCATTGGCACCAGAAAATCAGACCTTGCTGACCTGAAAGAAAAATACAGACCCTGAATAGTTGAAAAAGAAGGCCAGCAGATGACCTGGCCTCAGCACTGCTGCCTGTCTGCTGTCCTCAACAATTGTGCCAAAGACAACATTTCCTGCAACTGCCTGTGCCTCCAAGAGCCTGGGAGGACTGTCAGCCTTCAACCAAGACCCAGGAACTCCCATGGAGTAGCAGAGCTGGTTCCCTGTATCCTGCAGGCACCCCAGAAGAACTGAAAGGACTCTGGACTGCCAAAGCCCGACCGCAGAATGCACCACTGCACCCATGCCCCCTAGTCCAAGTTGAAATAAGACCATGTTGCCAGTGTGGACCCCAGACCTTCCAGAGACAAAGCCCCCCTTGGGTCTTCCCAATATGAACTTCAAGACATCAGCTGCAGGATTTTTGTAAAGGGCCCCCTCTGTCGCCAGGAACCCAGTGACAAAAACCTGATGCCTCAGGACACCTCTGCACCCGTCTGCCCGGGCCAGAGGAGAAGAGGACTAAAGTTGCCCCTATGTCACCAAGCATTGTGAGACCTGAGCCCCTTTGTTGTTTAAGTCGGACTGGTCTCCCAGTCCCAGCTTGCAGCATATTTCTAACTGGACCATTCCCCATAGGATAACATTAGGGCACCTGACGCTGAAAAGCACCTCTGCACCAGGACGCCCCAGTGCCTCCGAAAGTGACCTTGACCTATACTTCCATTATTTCCAGAAGAACAGACCTGTAAGTCATTGCTAATTGATGAATGAAGTATAAGTTCCTTTTCCCATAGGATAACATTAGAACACCTGATGCCGAAACGTATCCCGGTACCTGAATCTCCTTATTGAGTTGTGTGTATCATTTATTGCAGCAGATGTATTACACTCCTCTCTGATAAGCCTAAGGCTGCTCAACCACATTACCCTCTCAGAGAGCACTTTGGGATTGTTGGAGAAAGCCCCTGTCCCCTTATAATAGAACTACTGGACCGTTTGTCCGGTATACCTCATTTTGGTGCACCATATAAAGAGCCACCTTCCTACACTGGGCAAATCACTTTCTCTCCACTCCTTATAATTACATTAAGCTGACCTTGAGTAATGTAATCTGGTGCTCACTGAAAGGACTTCAATGCCCTTGGGATGTGTTTGTACCGTATAAAACTTGAAAGGATTCTCTAAAAAAAACAAAGGTTACAGGGACGTTATAGTTAGGTTCGAAATTTACGTGCCCAAAACCATACAAATTTGGCTGTTAGAGTAATTTTGAATAACTATAACTCGTGCCCTCGCCATGCACTGCTAATTCCCATAGATCACATCACTTATGACATCTTCTATGGCATCATTGATTATATCAGTGCAACATTTGCTGTAAAAGTATTGAAGAGAAAACTGTGCATGGTGAGGGCATGAGTTATAGCTACTTGAAACAACTATAACAGCCAAATTTCTATGGTTTTGTGCTTGTAAATTTTGAACCAAACTATAACGTCCCTGTAACCTTTGTTTCATTCAGTGATTTTCAATGGTTTTTTAAACTAAAGTAATTTTTAATTACCATACGTTAATCCAACTGGGTACACTATCCAAATCAGTTTCTCGGAACCCCAACACCAATAGCTAGAACACGTCAAAAGTCTCAGACAGGCAAGGGGGAGGCAGAAATCGTCTCTCAGCCCTGCTGTTGCCTCTGGGGGAACCTGCAAGAATGGCCAACTAGCAAGCCAGAGGGGTGGGCACAGGCACTTAGAGCCCCTCTGCCACTTGTAGTCGAAAGGCAGGAATAGGATGGTGGAGCCCACTGCAGCCTCTAGTGGCAACCGAGCACGAGGCCATGTGAGGTAAGGTGGCAGGATGGGACGAGGCTCCTGGAGGCACACTTCAAGTTTCAGCCTCTGGTGTCCCATCATGAACAACCAATAGACAGCGGTGGAATGTGCAGCTCAGACCCCCACCTTTAAGTCTCTGAGAACTTTGTCCCAGGATGCAACAGGCGTAAAGGGATGGCGTTGATTGTGTTCTTGGAACCCCACCACATTCTCCTGCCTTTGCAGCTGACATTTTCTCCCAACTAAGGTTGGATTTGAGGCATCGCTTTGAGGGAGACAAGAGGAGGGGAGAGAGCAGCAGGCCGTGCACACACCTTTGAAGGCTGTCTTCTAAGATATCCAGGGGATTCATCTGCGATATCAATGGTGGGTTATTTCAGTCAGTAAATCACTATCTTGTGGTTGGCAAGTTGCCCGTACGGTAAGATGGAAAGCACAAAAGGGCATAATCTGCATGAGTTCTCTTTAAAAGCATTCATAACATGAGGCCTCCCTGACTCTAAAGCTATTGGTTGCGAGACCTACAAAAAGCCATGGTTGAGGTATAGTTTGTGCCTATTGTACGGATGTCGCTAGCGAAGACAGCCACTCATCTAAAATATTTACATCTCTCATTGATCATAGGACTGTGAGTGCATCATCAGAGATGTGACTTTACCTGCAGCCTGGAGTCAACAAGGAAACAGCTAACAAGGGCCGACCTGATGTGACTTTCCATACTCTCAAAGAGAATTCACAAATATATAATCAAGATAAATTTTTAAAAAGCAACTGATTCTTCCATGAATATCTAACTTGGTCTCAGCACAAAACAGTTCCTATGAAGCACGGTCTGCTCTCAGGGGAGAGTTTGTGGTCTGGATTACTTTTGATAGCTGTCTGCCAGTCAGGGGACTGAACTGTGCACACTGACCGAGCAAGACTTTCTAAAAGCAATTTAAATAATCCAAGTCGATTTCTCAGAACCCCAACACCAATAGCTGGAACACGTCACAGGCACTTAGAGCCCCTCTGGCACTTATAGTCAAAAGGCAGGAATAGGATGGTGGAGCTCACTGCATCGTCTAGTGCCAACCAAGCGAGACCTACAAAAAGCCGCAGTTAAGGCATGGATTGTGCCCATTGTATGGATGTCGCTGGCGGAGCACGGGCCTCTGTAAGACTGGCTTGGTGTCGAGTCCCAAACACCAGTCACTCTATCAGAGGCTGAAGGAGAATCATCAAGACAGCTTCTTAGACAGGGCCCTCTCTGTAGATAGACCAGGGTACAGTTATCAGAAAGCCTTCTGGATCGGTGAAATCTCTTTATGGGCCTGATACATCATCAAGGTCCTCCAAAGATTGACCTATCTAGGTGATGTCCTAGGTTACTCTAACTTTAAGGACACATGGGTTTTTTGTACTCTGGGGCATATATCTTCCTTATTTGACCCTATACATATAGTAAGTCTCATTTCTGGCGCTTAGATTTCTCGAGGACGTGCCGTCTTCCTGGATGGAAGCTTGAGGTATTGTGATTCCGCAATGAAAAAGAGGTAAACACACAGTCACTACAGGACAGTGATTCCCAAACTGTGGTGAGTGGCAAACCAGTTTTTCGTGGGTTGCAAAAGTTCTGGTCTACCTGTAAATAATACTTAAAATGATTAGCCCTGTTTGTGCCCCATTGCAAAATGATGAACACTGTCCCCAAGCCCACTTTTAAGACAAATACTTGTAAGTATTCCCAAGCAAGACTCCTGGTGAAAATTACAGTATTCTTTCTTCTTTACTCCACAAAGCAATTTCAAAGGAGAATTAGCTCATTATATGTGTTTATACAAAACCATACTACTTGTTTGATTTTCACACTTACGTTGGGAAATATGGATTTGGCCTAAATGGCAGAGGTGCTGACTTTGAATCCGGGGAACCAGGTTTGAGTTCAAGCATTGTCTCAACATGCTTTGATTCTGAGTGTAGGAGACTGGGCTTTTGCTGCGGTAGTCTCCCCCACTTTGTGCGTAGTATTTGTCGTAACTTTGACTAAATTGCAATGTGTTCCTGCTAACCAGGTCCCCAGTGCCAGTGTACTTTCACCAAAAATGCACAATTGTTCCCCCAATTGGCAACACCTTTGGCATCCCTCTAAGACTCTAGTAAATGGTACCCCAGGTACCCAGGACATGAATACCACAGACCACCCCCAAGGGCTGCAGCATCTATTCGGCCACCCTCAGGGACTCCTCACCTAGCTCATGCAGACTGCCATTGCAGGCTACATGTCTTGGTGCAGCTAAAAGTGAAAACATGACATAGTACACATCCTGGGTTCCATGCCCACTAACACTGCATACAATATATGTAAGTGACCCCTACAGCAGGCATTTCAGCACGAACACAGGGTGCATTTTATTACATGTGTGGACATATCTGCAAGAGCAAATGTGTCCCTGCTATGTCTTTGTCGAATCCTAGACACAGTAAGTGATAAGGGAAGTCATTTTAATTGCATGTGCCGAACACTGCCAATATAAGTTTGGTATCAAAATCTAATATTAATAAACCCTCACTGCTTCCAGTGATGGATTTATTATTACTTGCACCCAGAGGGCACGTTAGAGGAGCCTCTTGAAGAGCCAACCAATAACTACTGTGCTGGCTGACTGCTCTTTACTAGGCTGCCACCAACAGACACGTTTCTCACCCCCATGGGGCAGAGCCACTTCTCTTGGGTGGTCAGGAACAAAGCCTGCTCTGGCAGGGGTGTTACACACCCCTCCCAACAGGATGACCTTTGAGTCAGCATTCCAAGGCAGGGGGCTTAAAAAGAGCCCACCGCCTTTTGCATACACATCTGGCTTCCCTCAGTGGTGAGAAGAAGCCGACCCCCCTGACCCAGGGCCCATTTTGCTCCTGGACAGGTGGGAAAATTATTAGTCAGAGAGGTGTGTTCAACTTCAGGCCAGTTCCACCCCTAAGGTGAGCTACCTGATGTGGACAATAAATTTGAAAGTCTGCCATCTTGTTAATGGCAGAACTAGGAACTCTGAAACAGGGTTATGCCAATTTCCCACAGAAAGTGGTCATAAAGGGGGCGTAGTGACCCCAGGGGTAAGTAGCCCATTGGCTACTACCCTACTTCCCTAACACCACTAAATTTAATAATAATTAAGGGAGCCATTGGCACCAGAAAATCAGACCTTGCTGACCTGAAAGAAAAATACAGACCCTGAATAGTTGAAAAAGAAGGCCAGCAGATGACCTGGCCTCAGCACTGCTGCCGTGTCTGCTGTCCTCAACAATTGTGCCAAAGACAACATTTCCTGCAACTGCCTGTGCCTCCAAGAGCCTGGGAGGACTGTCAGCCTTCAACCAAGACCCAGGAACTCCCATGGAGTAGCAGAGCTGCTTCCCTGTATCCTGCAGGCACCCCAGAAGAACTGAAAGGACTCTGGACTGCCAAAGCCCGACCGCAGAATGCACCACTGCACCCATGCCCCCCAGTCCAAGTTGAAATAAGACAATGTTGCCAGTGTGGTCCCCAGACCTTCCAGAGACAAAGCCCACCTTGGGTCTTCCCACTATGAACTTCAAGACATCAGCTGCAGGATTTTTGTTAAGGGCCCCCTATGTCGCCAGGAACCCAGTGACAAAAACCTGATGCCTCAGGACACCTCTGCACCCGGCCGCCCGGGCCAGAGGAGAAGAGGACTAAAGTTGCCCCTATGTCACCAAGCATTGTGAGACCTGAACCCCTTTGTTGGTTAAGTCGGACTAGTCTCCCAGTCCCAGCTTGCAGCATATTTCTAACTGGACCATTCCCCAATGGATAACATTAGGGCACCTGACGCTGAAAAGCACCTCTGCACCAGGACGCCCCAGTGCCTCCGAAAGTGACCTGTTGGTGCTGCCTTGGACCTTGCCCTATACTTCCATTATTTCCAGAAGAACAGACCTGTAAGTCATTGCTAATTGATGAATGCAGTATATGTTTCTTTTCCCATAGGATAACATTAGAGCACCTGATGCCGAAACGTATCCCGGCACCTGAATCTCCTTATTGAGTCATGTGTATCATTTATTTCAGCAGATGTCTAACACTCCTCTCTGATAAGCCTAAGGCTGCTAAACCACATTACCCTCTAAGAGAGCACTTTGGGATTGTTCGAGAAAGCCCCTGTCCACTTATAACAGAACTACTGGACCATTTGCCCGGTATACCTCATTTTGGTGCACCATGTAAAGAGCCACCTTCCTGCACTGGGCAAATCACTTTCTCTCCACTCCTTATAATTACATTAAGCTGACCTTGAGTAATGTAATCTAGTGCTCACTGAAAGGACTTCAATGCCCATGGGCTGTGTTTATACCGTATAAAACTTAAAAGGATTCTCTAAAAAAACAAAGGTTGCAGGGGCGTTATAGTTAGGTTCGAAATTTACGTGCCCAACACCATACAAATTTGGCTGTTAGAGTAATTTCGAATAACTATAACTCGTGCCCTCGCCATGCACTGCTAATTCCCATAGATCACATCACTTATGACATCTTCTATGACATCATTGATTATATCAGTGCAACATTTGCTGTAAAAGTATTGAAGAGAAAACTGTGCATGGTGAGGGCATGAGTTATAGCTACTTGAAACAACTGTAACAGCCAAATTTCTATGGTTTTGTGCTTGTTAAATTTGAACCAAACTATAACGTCCCTGTAACCTTTGTTTCTTTCAGTGATTTTCAATGGTTTTTTAAACTAAAGGAATTTTTAGTTACCATACGTTAATCCAACTGGGTACCCTATCCAAATCAGATTCTCAGAACCGCAACACCAATAGCTAGAACACGTCAAAAGTCTCAGACAGGCAAGGCGGAGGCAGAAATCGTCTCTCAGCCCTGAGGTTGCCTCTGGGGGAACCTGCAAGAATGTCCAACTAGCAAGCCAAAGGGGTGGGCACAGGCACTTAGACCCCCTCTGCCACTTGTAGTCGAAAGGCAGGAATGGAATTGTGGCACCCACTGCGGCCTCTAGTGGCAACCAAGCAAGAGGTAAGGAGAGGTAAGGTGGCAGGTTGGGACGAGGCTCCTGGAGGCCCACTTCAAGTTTCAGCCTCTGGTGTCCCATCATGATCAACCAATAGACAGCGGTGGAATGTGCAGCTCAGACCCCACCTTGGCAAGTCTCTGAGAACTTTGTCCCAGGATGCAACAGGCGTAAAGGGATGGAGTTGATTGTGTTCTTGGAACCCCACCACATTCTCCTGCCTTTGTAGCTGACATTTTCTCCCAACTAAGGTTGGGTTTGAGGCATCGCTTTGATGGAGACAAGAGGAGGGGAGAGAGCAGCAGGCCGTGCACACAGTTTGAATGCTTTCTTCTAAACTATCCAGGGGATTCATCTGCGATATCAATGGTGGGTTATTTCACAGTCAGTAAATCACTATCTTGTGGTTGGCAAGTTGCCCGTATGGTAAGATGGCAACCAAAAATGATAATACTCTGTATGAATTATTTTTAAAAGCATTCATAACATGAGGCCTCTCAGACTCAAAAGCTATTTGTTGCAAGACCTACAAAAAGCCACAGTTAAGGTACACATTCTGGTTTTGGATTGCTTTGGTTAGCTGTCTGCCAGCCAGGGGACTGGACTGGGCACACTGACTGAGGGAGTCTTTTTAAAAGCAATTTAAATAATAATATTCAGAAACATCCACACATAACAAGAGAACAAAAATCTAAAAGTGAAAATAAGGCAGTTATAGAATGCCTCATTAGTGACCCCAGTTGCTCCTATCTCCTTTACTTCACAAAGCCATTTCAAAGGAGAATTTGCTCATTGTATGTGTTAATGCACAACCATACTTCTGATGTTTGATTTTCACACTTACATTGGGAAATATGAACGTGGCCTAACTGGCAGAGGTGCTGACTTTGAATCTGGGAAACCAGATTTGACTTCAAGCACCCCCACGACTCCCACCACCAGCCCGTCAACCGAAGCGTCACCACACCCTCCACCCTCCTCCGCTGGAACAACATCACCGACACAGAGACCCACAACATCATGGCAACCATTCCACTCAGGAGCTCCCATCGACCCCTGCCCTCACCACATCTTCAACAAAGCCAGCAACATCATTGCACCCAAACTCCAGCATACCATCAACCGTTCCTTCAGGACTCCCACCTTCCCAGAGAGATGGAAACACACCGGGATCAAACCTCTACTGAAAAAACCCACTGCCAACCCGACAGACCTCAAGAACTACCAGCCCATCTCCCTGTTCCCCTTTCCAACCAAAGTAATTGAGAAGGCAGTCAACAAACAACTCATCGCCTTCCATTAAACCAACAACATCCTAGACCCCTCTCAGTCAGGATTCAGAAGCAACCATAGCACCGAGACCGCCCTCCCCGCCGCCACAGACGTCATCCGCGCCCTCCTCGACCAAGGCGAGACCGTTGCCCTCTTCCTCTTGGACCTTTCTGCCGCCTTTGACACAGTCTCACATGACACACTATGCACCCGCCTCCTTGACGCCGGCATCCAAGACTCAGTATTGCAATGGCTCTCCTCGTTCCTCACCAGCAGAACACCGATGGTCCGACTCCCCCCCCTTTCTCTCAGAAGCCACCAAGATCAGCTGCGGTATCCCCCAAGGGTCCTCGCTTATTCCCACCCTCTTCAACCTCTCGATCACCCCACTAGTCGCCATCGTCAGAAGCCACGCACTCAACATAGTCTCCTACGCCGATGACACCCAACTGATAGTCTCCCTCACCAGCAACCCAGCCACCACCAAAAACAATTTCCACAAAGGAATGAAAGCAGTCACGGCCTGTATGAAAGATAGTTGCCTTAAACTGAACTCGAACAAAACAGAAGTCCTCAGCCTCGGCTCCACACCCTCTGCCTGGAATGAGTCCTAGTGGCCCTCTGCCCTCGGAAACGCCCCCACCTACCACGCCCGCAACCTAGGCGTCATCTTAGATTCATTGCTCTCAATGGACCGTCAGGTGAGCGCGGTCTCATCGGGTTGCTTTCACACCCTGCCTATGCTTCGAAAAGATCTACAAGTGGATCCCCACCGAAGCCAGAAGGACAGTCACCCAGGCCCTTGTCATCAGCCGAATCGACTACAACAACGCTCTCTACGCCGGGACCACCTCCAAGACCTGGAAAAGACTACAAAGCATCCAGAAAGCCTCCGCCCGTCTCATCAAGAACGCCCCACGACACAGCCACACCTTCGCCCTCCTTAGAGACTTACACTGGCTGCCCATCAACAAGAGAATCTCCTTCAAGCTCCTGACCCACGCGGACAAGGCCCTACACGACGCCAGACCAGCCTACCTCAACCACAGGCTCTCCTTATACACTCCCACCAGATAACTCCTCTCTGCCGACCAGGCCCTCGCCAAGGTCTCCCGCATCCACAAAACCACAGCTGGAGGAAGATCCTTCTCCCACATCGCTGCCAAGACCTGGAACACCCTCCCCATCCACTCCAGGCAATCTCCCACCCTGTCTCAGTACAGGAAGGACATCAAGACCTGGCTCTTTAACTGATCCTCATCACCCCCCCTTCCTCCTCCAGCGCCTTGAGACCCTCACGGGTGAATAGCCGCGCTCTACAAATCTCTGAGTGATTGATTGATTGATTGAAGCATTGTCTCAACATGCTTTGATTCTGGGTTTAGGAGACGGGGCTTTTGTTGCAGTAGTCTCCCCCACTTTTTGCCTAGTATTTGATGTAACGTTTACTAAATTGCAATGTCTTCCTGCTAACCAGGTCCCCAGTGCCAGTGTTCTTTCCCCCAAAATGTACAATTGTTCCCCCAATTGGCAACACCTCTGGCACCCCTGTAAAACTCTAGTAAATGGTACCCCATGGTACCAAAGAGGATCCCCAAGGGCTGCAGCATGTATTGTGCCACCCTCAGGGGCTCCTCACCTAACTCATGCAGACTGCCTTTGCAGGCTACATGTCTTGGTGCAGCTAAAAGTGAAAACACAACATGGCACACAGCCTGTGTACATGCCCACTACCACTGTATGCAACGTATGTAAGTCACCCCTACAGAAGGCATATGACTATGTTGAGTGCGTGGCTTCTGACGATGGCGACTAGTGGGGTGATCGAGAGGCATTTCAGCAATAATGCACGGTGCATTATATTCCATGTGTGGACATATCTGCAAGAGCAGATATGTCCCTACTACGTCTTTGTTGATTCTTAGACATAGTAAGTGATCAAGGAAGCCATTTTAACTATTTGTGCTGAACACTGGCAATACGAGTTTGGTATCAAACATCTAGTATTAAGAAAACCCTCACTGATTTCAGTGATGGATTTATTAATACACGCACCCAGAAGGCACCTTAGAGGAGCCCCCTGAAGAACCAACCAATAACTACTGTGCTGGCTGACTGTTCTTTACTAGCCTGCCATCAACAGACAAGAGTCTAACCCCTGGGGGAGAGCCACTGCTCTTGGGTGGCTAGGAACCAAGCCTGCTTTGACAGGGGTGTCACACACCCTTCCCAACTGGATGACCTGTGAGTCAGCGTTCCAAGGCAGGGGGCTTAAAAGAGCCCACCACCTTTTGTATGCAAATCTGGCTTCACTCAGTGGTGAGGAGATGCTGACCCACTGGCCCAGGGTCCATTTCACTCCTGGACAGGTGGGAAAATGAGTAGTCAGAGAGGTGTGTTCACCTTCAGGCCAGTTCCACCCCTAAGGTGGGCTAATTGATGTGGACAATAAATGTGAAAGTCTGCCATCTTGTTTATGGCAGAACTAGGAACTATGAAACAGGGTTATGCCAACTTCCCATAGTAAGTGGTCATTAAGGGGGCGTAGTGATCCCAAGGGTAAGTAGCCCATTGGCTACTACCCTACGCTTCTCTAACACCACTAAATTTAATATTTAGGGGAGCCCCTGGCACCAGAAAATCAGACCCTCCTGACCTGAAAGAAGAAGACGGACCCTGAAGAGTCGAAAAAGAGGATCAGCAGATGACCTGGCCTCAGCACTGGCGGCCTGCCAGCTGTCCTAAAAAATTGTGCCAAAGACAACATTTACTGTAACTTCCTGTGCCTCCAAAAGCCTGGGAGGATTGTCAACCTTCAACCAAGACCCACTAACTCCCATGGAGTAGGGAAGCAGCTTCCCTGTATCCTGTAGGCACCCCAGAAGAATTGAAAGGACTCTGGACTGTCAAAGGCCGACCACAGAAAGCACCACTGCACCCATGCCCCTTACTCCAAGTTGAAATGAGCCAATGTTGCCAGTGTGGTCTTCAGACCTTCCAGAGACAATGCCCACCTTGGGTCTTCTCACTGTGAACTTCAAAACATCAGCTGCAGGATTTTTGTGCATGCCCCCTCTGCCGCCAGGAACCCAGTGACAAAAACCTGATGCCTCAAAACACCTCTGCACCCGGGCCAGAGGAGAAGAGGACTAAAGGTGCCTCTACGTCCCCAAGCATTGTGAGACTTGAACTCCTTTGTTGGTTCAGTCGGACTGGTCTCCCAGTCCCAGCTTGCAGCATCTTTCTAACTGTACCATTCCCCATAGGATAACATTAGGGCACCCAACGCTGAAAAGCAACTCTGCACCAGGACGCCCTAGTGCCTCCCAAAGTGACCTGTTGGTGCTGCCTTGGACCTTGCCCCATACTTTCATTACCTCCAGAAGAACAGACCTGTAAGTCGTTGCTAAGTGCAGAATGCAGTATAAGTTCCTTTTCCCATAAGATAACATTAGGGCACCCGACGCTGAAACGTATCCCTGCACTTGGACACCCCAGTGCCTCCTGAGGTGAACTGTTGGTGCTGCCTTAGACCCTGCATCGTACTCACCTTAAGTCTGGAAGTTTGGTCCTATAAGGTGCTAAAAGTACCTGTGTGCAGTATATGCCTTTCCTCCATAGGATAACATTACTGCTTCAGAAATTGTACTGTGTTGATTTATCAAGCATGTAAAAATTAGTAACTCAAAACGTACTTATCTAATCGTGATGATCTTGGTGCCTAAAATTATATAAACGTGTTATTTTTATAAATTGACTTGAATCTCCTTATTGAGTCGTGTGTATCATTTATTGCGTCAGATGTCTAACACTCCTCTCTGAAAAGCCTAAGGCTGCTCCACCACATTACCCTCTAAGAGAGCACTTTGGGATTGCTGGAGAAAGCACCTGTCCACTTATAATGGAACTACTGGACTCTTTGTCCGGTATACCTCATTTTGGTGCACAATATAAAGAGCCATCTTACTACAATGAGAAAATCACTCACTCTTCCCTGCTTATAACAAAATTAACCTTTACCTTGTGTAACGTAATCTGGTGCTCACTGAAAGCACTTTAATGCCCTTGTGCTATGTTTGTGCCATATAAAAACATATAAGTATTCTCTAAAAAAACAAAGGTTGCAGGGACGTTATAGTTAGGTTCAAAATTTACGTGCCCAAAACCATACAAATTTGGGTGTTAGAGTAATTTCAAATACCTATAACTCGTGCCTTCGCCATGCACTGCTAATTCCCACAAACCACATCACTCATGACATCTTCTATGACATCATTGATAATATAAGTGCAACATTTGCTGTAAAATTATTGAAGAGAAAACTGTGCATGGAGAGGGCACAAGTTATAGTTACCTTAGGGCACGAGTTATAGTTACTTGAAATAACTCTATTAGCTGAACTTCTATGGTTTTGTCTGTGTAAATTTTAAGCCGACTTATAACGTTATAACTTATAACGTCTTTGTAACCTTTGCTTTTCAGTGAATTTCTCCGATTTTTTAGATTTTATTTCCTAACTATAACGCCCCTGTAACTTTTGTTTTAACAGTGATTTTCTATGTTTTTTTTTACTGTAAAGACATTTTAAGTTAATCCAACCGGGGACCTCATCCAAATTGGGGTTCCATGAACCCCAACACCACCAATATCTGAAACACGTCAAAAGTCTCAAACAGGTAAGGGAAAGGCAGGAATTGTCTCTCAGCCCTGCTGTTGCCTCTGGTGGGAGCCTTCAAGAATGGCCAACAAGGAAGTCAGAGGGCTGGGCACAGGCAGTTAGAGCCCCTCTGCCACTTATAGTTGAAAGGCAGGAATGGCGAATGTGGAGCCCACTGCAACCTCTAGTGGCAACCTAGCAAGAGGCAAGGAGCGGTAAGGTGGCAGTGTGGGAATGTGGAGGCCTACTTCCAGTTTCAACCTGTGGTGGCCCATCATGAACAACCAATAGTGGTTGAATGTGCAGATCAGAGCCCCACCTTGGCAAGTCTCTGAGAACTTTGTCCCAGCTGGCAACAGGGGTAATGGGATGGGGTTGATTGAGTTCTTGGAACCCCACCACTTTCTTCTTCCTTTATAGCTAACATTTTCTCCCAACTAAGGTTGGGGTTGAGGCGTCATTTTGATGGAGACAAGAAGAGGGGAGTGAGAAGCAGGCCGTGCACACACCATGGAATGCCGTCTTCTAAGCTATTTAGGAGATTAATCTGTGGTACCAATGGTGGGTTCTTTCGCAGTTAGTATATCACCATGATGTGATTGGCAAGGTACCCGTATGGCAAGGTGCCAACCACAAAAGGGCATACTCTGTATGATTTATTTTTTAAAGCATTTACAATATGAGGCCTCCAAGACTCTAAAGCTATTTGCTGCAAGACATACAAAAAGCCACATTTAAGGTTTAGATTGTGCCCTTAGTATGGATGTTGCTGGTGAAAACAGACACACATCTAAAATATTGACATATCTCATTGATCATGGAAGTGTGAGTGCGTCATAAGAACTGTGAATTTCCCTGTAGCCCGGAGCCAAGAAGGAACAAGGAACCTAATGTGACTTTCCATGCTCACAAAGAAAATCCACAAAGATGTGATAAAGATACACTTAAAAAAGCAACTTATTCAACCATGACTAACTAACTTGGACTCAGCACAAAACGGTTCCTATGAAGCACGGTCTACTTTCAGGGAGGAGTTTGTGGTTTGGATTGCTTTGGATGGCTGTCTGCCAGACAGGGGACTGGACTGGGCACACTGACTGAGCAAGACTTTTTAAAAGCGATTTAAATAGTGGTATTCAGAAACATCTACACATAACCAGAGAACAAAAATCTAAAAGTGAAAATAAGAAAGTGATAGAATGCCACAACATTAGTGACCATTTAGAGCTAAGAGCTGCCAGTGAAAAAATTCAAATTGCTGACGTTCACTGGGGGGCAGAGTATAGGGGGCTGGGAGATAGTAAGGGTATGTGACCTTACAAAATCAAATGTTTGGCACTTTGCATCTTTGTTAATTTTTTATTCACTATCTTTGCAAAGTGGGAAGGTGGCAAGGGATTAAAGAAAAGGGGTGAATGGGAATAGGAAATCTGATTGTAGGGCATTGGATGACGTTTCTTTACATCTTGTGCAAAGCTTAGCGAAGACTCAAAAATGTGTCTGCCTTCGGCAGCTGCACATGCCCCAGACTGAATGTAAAGTTTTACTTCTACCTTCCCTAATAAGGAGACTCTAGTTAGTACAGTGTCCTCATGGAGTACTCCCAGTTACTGGCAATGTAAAGAGCTTCAAATAAATTCATCATGAAGACAGGACAGTCACTAATTTCTCAAGACCAGGTCCAGCATTGAGTGATGATTAAGGACTTGGAAGCACAGGCTTCTGTAAGAGTGGCTTGTTGTAGAGTACCAAACACCAGCCACTCTACCAGAGGCTGATGGAGAATCATCAGGAGGCACTGTTTCTGTAATGCCAAACACCAGCCGAGTAGTCACTTGCCCAAATACATGTGTAAGTGAACTCACAAATGATGTTTATTTGGTTGGGGGAAGAACATTTGTCAAGTATTGGGGAGTAGAGAGAGTGATCTGACTGCAAATACCAGCAGGCCCTTTTTCTATAATTCCAACTACCAGCCCAGTGTCCTCATGTCCAAAAACCCTTGTTTCTTAACTCTCAATTAAAGTGTACTTACTTGAGAGGATACCATGTGTCAAGTTTGTGTAGTAGAGAAAGTGATCTGACTGAAACACCCAGCAGGCCCTGTATCTGTAACTCCAAACACGAACACAGTGGTCATTTGCCCAAATACACCTGTTTCTGAGCTCTCAATTCAAGCGTACTCACCTGGGAGTAATCAAGCGCAGATCATGCACAGATCACGCCTTCCACACAAATCAGAGCCATATCTGTCTACTTAGCTCCATCTTGCCATGGTATCCCAAGATGAAACTATTAAGGACAGGAATTCCTCCTTACACAGTGTGTACAAGAAGTATTCCTGAGGCCTCAAGATGCATCACGAGATTGGTAGCAGCAGCTGCCACATTGACACAGCACTGTGCACATGATGACTCCAGTCACATATACAACAAAGTCCTGGGTCTGCCTGCATCACACTCAACTTGGCCTCAAAATGTTCAAAGCCATATCATGCCTAACCACTGTGTTGGCTGCACTGGTGGCAAGTTGCCATTGCCATGCCATCCTCCAAATGCAACTGATCTGCACATCCCAGCAGCAGCTTGAGTTTGAATGATTTGACATGCGTCACGCATGGCATGTCAATACTCCCAATATCATAGTTACTTGCTACAATTGTATTTACTACAACTTTACTTTGTACAAGGACTCTGCTCACGGTAACTCTGATCTGTAGAGGTAGATGTCACAATACAACCAGTAACATTGTGAGTTCTACTTCAACAGGTGGGTCTGTTGTTGGGCACACAGAGGCCACGGAACAGTCTGCCACTATCCCCCCTGGATGAAGCCCTCAGTGACGACGACACTCCTGAATGTCTGGACATGGAGGACGGTTCCAGCCCATATGGGCAACCTGGTCAGACGGCAACAGTGAGTCTCGTTGTGTCCCAGCTCTGTTGCCTCAACATCCCAGGCAACCATTCGCCCCCCAAACTGTGTCCTTAGCACATATCAGAAACACCAAGCAAAAAATGGGCAATTGACAACACACCACAAGTGTAAAGCACACAAGCAAATAAGTACAGGGACCTGACTACAGACTTTTGTATCCATCTGAAGACTAACCCACCACCCTGCTCATGGCCTACAATGATTGAGCAAGCCTATTGACATCCGGTAGCCCATGCTCCAGCAACATGTAGTGTGATGTGAACCACAGTAAAACACTACACACATATGTGGCTTCTGATGGGTAAAGTCTGTAGGCCTGACTTGACCAACACATACACATTCTGCTAGATGGTAGACACTCCGCCCTTAGTACAGTGTCTAACATTTGGTCCCCCCAGTCTGGGATACTGAGGTGCAGTGCCACACTTCAGACACTGAGAATCAAGGAACAAGTTGGAGAGGGTACCCACTGGCAAGGGCACAGGCCCATGGGGGAGGGTGCATGGGAGAGATGCTGTGGGCCAAGGGGGTGAGGCCACTGGGGCTGCTTTGGCCAGGACACCATCAGCCTCGTCTTAGGGGTCTATCAGGAGTCCCAAGGTGTGAAGGGATCAAACGGCTATAGAGGCTCAGACGTCACTTACCAACTAACCAGGCCCTCTCTGGGTGCAGTTGTGACATCAGCTGGGGTCTGGTGCTGTTCCGCATATGAAGGAATCATGGGCTGATCCAGGATAATGGGCACACACATGTGAGATGTAGAAATCTGCCAAACAGACAACTTGTACATTGATGGACATGGAAGTTCTTTCTGTTGCGACAGACTTGTTCAGTGGCCTGCGGTGGGACCAAGCCAACATGTGTGCCATCAATGGCTCCAACCACATGTGAGAGGCAGGCAAATCCTTAGCAGTAAGTCTTCACGTTGGCTAAATCCCTACACAGAGCGCACACTGTTGCAAGAGGTGGGAAGACCTGAGACGCTGGGCCTAGAAGATTGCGAAGGTGCAGGTGAGGCTGTCCTCCCAAAGTGGGCAGGGAACACATTGGACCACGACCCCCCTAATAGCCTGCATTCTGGTGGTGGCGTACCCAGACCTTTAATGGCGTTTGTGTGCCTGCCTGTCACATTTCCAAGTTAATATGTTAGGTTCAGACATCTCAAACTGATGATTAGGGATGAACCATGTGTGACACAGTAGATGAGTAACTGTTTGTGTAGACTTGTAATGTGGCACATACTGATGGGCCTTGCCTATTGACCAAGGGACCTAAGACACAACTGTGTACAACCCACTGACAAATTTCACCCCAGGGACAACACATGGCTGTATACATCAGTCAAGTAATGTTTGTTGTTGTAGTGGGTGTAAATTCTACACTACAGCCTACTCCTCAGTGTTACAGGTGAAAGAAAAAGAAGTGATGGATCACTGTCCTCAGCCAGGTGTCTGGTCAAGTGAGTAAATTGGCATCTGCCCACAGGAGCCACTTGTCTTCAGTGTGTGATGAGTGCTGGTGCAACACTACTATCTGTAATGTGAAGATGACCATCATACATATGACGGAGCAGACATTGGGGGTTATTCTAACTTTGGAGGAGGTGTTAATCCGTCCCAAAAGTGACGGAAAAGTGACGGATTTACCACCAGCCGTATTACGAGTCCATTATATCCTATGGAACTCGTAATACGGCTGGTGGTATATCCGTCACTTTACCGTCACTTTTGGGACGGATTAACACTCCTCCAAAGTTAGAATAACCCCCATTGTTCTTTGGGTCATCTTAGGGGGGGTTCTTTGAGCCTGCTACTGATTAGAACTTTCCCTTTGTAAGTGGAGACTGTCCATTAACATGATTTTTGTGCCATCACTGTTGCCAACCTATCTTGTGCCCACATGTCAGCACATGTCCTGTTTGTAGGAAAGTACCCCTTTTGGCATGGTTACTCCCCCCCAACTTTTTGCCTGATATCTGATGCTAACTTGACTGAGTGTGTACTGGGATCCTGCTAACCAGGCCCCAGCACCAGTGTTCTTTCCCTAAACTGTACCATTGCTTCCACAATTGGCCCACTCTTGGCCCACAGCTAAGTCTCTGGTAAAAAGGTACTAGTGGTACCAAGGGTCCTGTGGCCAGGGAGGGTCCCTAAGGGCCGCAGCATGTATTATGCCACCCTAAGAGACCTCTCACCAAACACATGCACACTGCCCTTGCAGCTTGTGTGTGCTAGTGGGAAGAAAAAAGTAAAGTCGACATGGTATCATTCTCTGGGTGCCCTACCCACAAACCACTGCCTTTGGCATAGGTGAGTCACCACCCTAGCAGGCCTTACACCCCTAAGGCAGGGTACAGTACGCCACAGGTGAGGGCATAGCTGCATGAGTAATAAGCCCCTACAGTGTCTAAGTCCATTCTTAGACATTGTAAGTGCTAGATGGCCATATTGAGTACATGGACTGCAAGTTTGTCATTAAGACCTGCATAGCTCCATGATGGCTTCATGGAAGACTGGGAAGTTTGGTATCAAACTTCTCAGCTCAATAAACCCACACTGATGCCAGTGTTGGATTTATTGAAAAATGCACACAGAGGGCATCTTAGCTATGCCCCCTGTATTTCACCCGACCCTTTAGTGTAAGACTGACTGGTCTGTGCCAGCCTGCCACCAGCAGACACGTTTCTGACCCCATGGGGTGAGAGTCTTTGTGCTCTCTGGGATGAGGAACAAAGCTGACTCTGAGTGGAGGTGCTTCACGGCTCCCTCTTGCAGGAACTATAACATTTGGCGGTGACCCTTAAAGGCTCCTGCCTCCTGTTACACTGCCGAGGGCACTCCAGCTAGTGGAAATGCCCACCCCCCGGACCAGGTCCCACTTTTGGTGCAGGTCTGACAGGAATAATTGTAAACACCAGATGCAGTGTCAACCCCAGCTGGGACCACCCCTGAGGTGCCCAGAGCTGAGGTGAACCCCTCCTGGCAGAATCCTCCATCTTGGTTTGGAGGGTGTTAGCCAATAGGGATAGGGATGTAACCCCCTCTCCAAAGGGAGTGGACACAGGAAGAGTGAAACCACCCTCAGGGTCAGTAACCATTGGCTACTGCCCTTTGTCCCCTGTAACGCCCCTAAATCTAGTATTTAGTGGCACCCCTTAACCTTGTTCTTCAGATTCCTGGCAACCTAACAAGAAGTAGAAGAAGGACTGAAGATCCGCACCAGCAGAGAAGACTCCAGACAACAACTGACTTGGCCCCAGTCCTACTGGCTTGTCTGCAGCTTCAAGAATCCTTCTACAGGAAGATGATTTGTCCTGCAGGACCAGCAATCTCCACAAACCCTCAGAGTTTGTTTACTTTAGTCGACTCCTTGAATGCCTGCAGCATCTTTGTGACCTCTGGGGTTCCCTCATTGAAAAGTATTGGGCGCCTGATGCTGTGTTTGCACCCTGCACTCAGTCGCCCCTGTGCCACTGAAGGTTTGTGTTTGATGGTGAACTGCGGCCCCACCAGTGCTGATCTAAACCCCCAAAGCTTGTGCCATGAAGTTGCGGGGTCTTTCTGAGCACCCCCTGTTTCCATAGGAGTTTTTTGGGTGCCCAGCACCAACTTTGTCCTCTGCACCCAGCCGGCCCCGTGTTGCTGGTAGTCCACTCTTGGTGTCTACCGAAACGTTGTCCTGTGGACACCTAAACCCCCAAAGACTGGGATTGTAAGTCAAGTACTTACATGTGAATTGTATTGCCACTTTTCCTCCCCTAGGATTGCATTGCTTTTTAAGAGAAATTGCACAAGTTTCCAATTTTGAAACTGAAAAGTATTACTTACCTGTAAACTGTTTTATATGTGAATTCTAAACAAAGTGCATTTGATACTTGAAAGTGATACATTCTTGAAACTGTACTTACCTGCAACAAAGATCCTTTTGGTTCTAGAAATAAAGTAACAAAGTATATTTTGATACATAAAACAATTGGCCTGGAGTTAGTTATTGAAGGCGTGCCTCATTTCTTGACTGTGTGTGTACAACAAATGCTTAGAACTGCCCTCTGATAAGCATAACTGCTCGACCACACTACCACAAAAGAGAGCATTAGTATTATCTACGTTAGCTTCTTAAAGCCCCTGGGGATCCACTGGACTCTGCCCACAAAATTACCTTACGTGCGTATAATATATACTGAGCCAGCTTCCTACACCTTCCTCTTCTGACAAAATGTGTACACTGCTGTTTCATGCATGTTCTACCTGCGTTCATGGGTTAATTACTGTATTTCCCTCACCTATATGTTTATACCAACGTGTGTTTGTAATAGGACATTTCCAATGGGGCCACATTTCATTTGGTTCCACAGAAAGGTGTGTGTCACCATTGATTGGTGGCTGCCACATACCCTCAGTCATAATAGCATGTAATTTGTCATGTACAACTGCAGTGTCATTGAGGGATATGACGGGTATGACTAGTGTTTTTTTACCCAATGTGCCTTTTCATGCCTTTGATGTGGCATCATGTAGAAAAGTGCGCTGCACATGTGTAATGGGTAATGTTTGTTACCTGACTGTTGGCATGCATCATGGAGTAACTTGTAGTTATGTTTGAATCATATGTGGGTGGGTACAGTCATGCAGCCACAGACATCTGGGTTTGTAAGACCAAAATGGAGACAGTGGTGTAGCTTCCCACTGGCAAAACATGTTGGTGTCCTTCTCCAAGTACTTGCAAATCTCTGGGCCTCTCCAACATACAAAGGACTGATGGTGTCCACTGATGCAAACAGAGTATTTCATTGACATCAGTGGTTATTTCCCTGGGGCTTGGTGAGTCATTGTGTTGTGGATCATAGAGCCATATCTCCCTGCCAATTTACACATTTTGTCAACAGTGTACATTTCAATGCCAAATGAGTGGCATATCTGAGCAACATTGTTTTTACCTCATTGACTCCATTGGGACAAATTTCACACAGTGAAGTGTGCATTGTTGATATGTTTCAGTGTAACATGAGTATTTACATGTCACCTTCTCCAGGCTACTGTACTCTCGTCAGCAGCATGGCAGGTTTTTGGAACATCATTTCTTATTGTTGTGTTATTGTGCATGTGACAAATAGATGTCTGCATGACCTTGTGTGAGATCTGTGGGAATTAAGTTGGCATTGGCCCACTATTGTATGACTACAGGGAACTGAGGTATGCTCCACAAGGCAAAGCATTGAAGGTGATGTGGTCTCCTACTTGTTCAGTGTTTACTGTGAGTACACAACTTCAGCCTTGCAATTGTACTATTGTGAGTTCCTGATTTTCCTGTGGGCAAATGTTGACATTTCAGATGGTATGCATGCATATGGCGTGGTACATGTAGTAGCTACTTTGATGTAGTTTGTTGCTGAGGCCTACTTGAAGTCATGCTAATGTTTGCTAATCACAGCTGTTGTTCAAGTGTGTTCAGGTGCATGTGGTGACCCTTTTCCTCTTTGTATTTGCAGCATCAGCCCAAGCAAGTGAAGGAGACAGGGCACACCCACGTGGGGAAGTATATGGCAACAATACCTCCAGTTATGGCACCACCGACACAAAGGGACCCAGTGGGCTGAGGGTGAGGGCAGTGCAACAGAGGAGATGGGATCAACGTCTTCATCATTAGGTTCTACCTCCAGTGGCCACACCCTAGTGGTGGTGGACCCACCAGGACCTACTCCTGTACCATCTTTGTCTGCCACCCTCCCTGATGCTCTCCTCCCAGTTGGCCATTCCCGCTTACCCAAGAGGGTTGGTGTCTACTTTGCCGCAGGCACCTCTGCCCGAGCCCCTGTTACACCTGCTGCCCTGAGTGAGGAGGCTATCAACCTCCTGAGGAGTATCTTTGTGGGTCACACAGCCATTATGAATGCCATCCAGGGCTTGGCCAGCCAACTTTAGCAGACCAATGCTTTCCTGGAAGGAATTCATAGTACCATGTCTGGCCTAAAGAGATCTTTTCAGACTCTAGCCTCCTCACTGATGGCAGCCAGTCACCCCACACATTCCTCCCTCCTCCACCTCCTTCTTTCCAATCCAAATCCCCATATTCCTTACCTGTCCCACGCACACAGACATATCCGCACACACCCAACTCAACACACACAAGCAGCACACATTGACACAAACACCACAAGACACACAGGCATACAACATATACTCACAAACACAACATCAGCTACCACTTCACCTGACACCCCTACCACACCCACTGACCCCCACATCACATCAAGCATACCTACAGACACCACCACAACAGCCAGTGACGCAGACACCAGCGCAACACACATAGACACATCCACCACATCCAGAATACCTGCAGACACCACCCCAGCAGACACACAAATGTCCACCACATCCAGTATACCCTCAGACACCATACCAGTAGGCACACATACATCCACTACATCCCTCACACCCACAGACACCACCCTAACATGTACCACCCTATTGTAGGAAGCGGGCTCTGTATATACTATATCAAAAGTAGATTATAGTATGCACAGAGTCCAGGGGTTCCCCAGAGGCCTAACGGAGGCTAAAGTAGATAATACTAATGATCTCTTTTGTGGTAGTGTGGTTTAGCAGTTAGGCTTGTCAGAGGGTTGTGCAAAGCATTTGTTGTGCACACACAAGCAATAAAAGAATCACACACTCAATGACAACTCCAAACCAATGTTTTTTTATGTAGCAAAAATATATTTTCTTAATTTATTTCTAGGACCACAAGATTTAGGTTGCAGGTAAATACTTCAATAGATTTGTATTTCACACATGTATCAATAGTATTTTGTTTGAAATCAATGTTATACAGTTTTTGAAAAATTGGCAATTATCTGTTTTAAAAGTTGACAGTGCAATTTTCAGAAACAGTTCCTAGGGGGGGAAGAAAAGTTAGTACAATTTACAGGTAAGTACTTGACTTATAGTTCCAGTTTCCGGGGGTTAGGAAGTCCACAGGTTGGGGTTCAAGATAACCCCAAACACCCACCACCAGCAACACGGGGCTGGCTGGGTGCAGAGATGAAACGTGAGAAGAATTTAACACGGGCTCCTACAGAGACTGGGGGCACTCAGAATTAGGCCTGCCTGCAGGTAAGTACCCACAACTTCAAGGGCAGACCCGGGGGGATTAGAGGAGCACTGGGGGGGCCACAAGTAGGCACCAAACGCTCATCCTCAGCAGCACTGGGGCGGCCGGGTGCAGCGTGCAAACAAGGTATCTAGTTTCCAATGCTGGTCCATGAGGGGGCTCTGGGGGTCACTCAGATGCTGCAGGCGAGGTCCAGGGGATCGACTTGGGCAAACAACAGGCTGGACAGCAAGAAGGTCCGCCTGTTAAACGTAGCTGCCCTGAAGGTTAGGTTCTCCAAGGCCCCTGGGCTCCGGGTGCAGTGGACATTTTGAGGCGTCGGATATCTTCGTCTGGAGCTTTCGTGGTCAGGGGGGTCCTCAGGATTGCCTCTGAAGGCATCGTCGTGGAGGGGTGGAGATGTCAACCCAGGGTAAGCACTTGCTCACAATCGCCTGGGGACTCTCTCTAGCTGGTTGGGATTCCTGGTCACCAGCCAACGGCGTGGGGTGCAGGGTGGTCAGGACTCACGGATCCAGGGTTGCTCTGGAGTCCATTGGTAGTAGTTTCTTCTTGGACAGGGCTGCTGCACTGGGAGTTCTTGGTCCTTTGAGGAGCAAGGAAGTCCTCTGGAGCTTGCCAGAGGTTGCTGGTCCCGCAGGATGCGTCACCTTCTTGTAGAAGGTTCTTTGAAGAAGGAGACAGGCTGGTGGGGCTGGGGCCAAGTCAGTTTGCGTCTTCCTTCTTCTCTGCAGGGGGTTCAGCTTGGCAGTCCTCCTTTTTTCTTGTCAGGTTGCCAAGAGTCTGGTGAGCTGGGTTCATGGATTTAATTTCATGTGTGGAAGGTTGAGTTTTGTTTGTCCAGAAATGGAGGCTGTTCAATTGTGCTGTCTTCCTTTGCATTTGAATGTGCATGTGTCACTTTTGCTTTGTGGACCTTGCAGCTACTTCATCTAGATGTATGGCCCACGCTGTTGCTGTTATATGTGCTTTCTTGACTCGCACTTACATATTTGGCAGTTAGGCATGTCACTTGCCTCTACTATTGTTTGTCCCTGAGATACCTGTAGGGCCAGTTCCTGTACAAATATTGTTTTGGGGCATGTGTAAAGTGAAATGTGTCCCAGGGCAGCATCCTTCCATGACTGCTTCTGATGCCCCAATGCCTATTGTGCAGGTAATGTTTGCATAATGAGCTTTGTATATTTGTCTCTCAAGCTATTGTGCGTCCCTTTTCCTTCCATTGTGTTGAAATGTGGTGATGTGTGGGTTCATTGCAGGGCTGTTTCATGAGAGGGGTGTTTGTGTTCATTGACACATCCATACATATGTGTTTTCAATCTGACAACAGTCCATGGCATGTGTGCAATGTGAGCGTGTTAGTTGTATTGGTAGATGTGATGTTGCTGTATTGTTGCTCTTGTGTTACACAATGTTGTGTCCACTTCTCTGTCCCTGTGCCTGAGATGAGCAGTCATGTGTTTTGGTGTGGTGTTGTGGGGCATTGTCAGTGACCTGCCCAAAGGGGCGTTTAATAGCTGTGAATGTGTCATTCGTTGTGAATGACTCCAACTGTGGACACAATGACACGTGTCCGTGGTGCCCGTAGCGTGACCCTTACATCATGTGGACGATGTTGCGACAATCTGTTGTTGAGCTGCATGACACAGGTAGGTATGTGTAATTACCATTGGTTGTGTCCACAGCAGAGTGAATTTTAGGCACCTTCGATGAGCAGCAGCAGCAGCAGAACGTGTGTGATGGGCCCCATGACGGCACAGGCAGGAGATGTAACGCTGCCTCAAGGTGAGTTGCTCTCATACAGGGTCTGGCGGTAACACTGGCTCCGCCGACCTGTTTGTCCTGGCTTGTCACTGCAGAGGTCTGTGCTGCTTGGCAGTGCCAGCGGGGTCGCAGTGTGTTTTGCTCTCTTGGACCGCAAAATTCGTAATACAGTGGCCATACCGCCAAGCCAATGGCAGTCGGACCTCTGCCGCCTCCAATGATTTACTAAGTAGATTTTATGATTTACTTTTTATTTATTTTTTATTACATGGTATGTAGACAACTTATTAAGTTCAGAGTATCGGGATACTGAAACATCAGAAAAAAACAGAGAGCTAAAAATATTGTGATGCAAAAATATCGCTGTAAAAACATTGTGTTTTTGGGATAAGTTAAATCATTTTTAACACTAAAGGGCCCGATTACGAGTTTGGCGGTCGGACTGCCAGTCTGCCGCAGGCAGCGGTGATCCCAACTACACCGTTGAGTTGATGGTCTTTCACACACCCTATTATGATGAATGCAGCCTGAACTGTCACCCGCAACGACTGAGTGGGTGCCGCCAATTAAGTGCCAAACTGCAATGTTGGCAATACGCTCTCCGTTGCTAACCGGGCAGTGTGCTCCCACCAAGCCGATTACGAAAACACAGTCGGGCTGGCGACGGTCGCTGGCAGCGGTCAACCGCCACAGTACACACTTAGCTCAGCACCATAATAGTGGTCATTGAATGGAGACAAGCACAACAGATGAGATGTCTGTCTGCAAAGCGGATACACCTAAAAATCACACTATAAAGCACACCACATTCCAGACCATGATCCTTTGTCACTCCACTGCAGCACAACCATTGCATTGGGGTGAGAGAGGGCAGGCCGATTCTTATTACCGATCCCTTCTATTACTCACCACACACCTTGCCAGCACTCTTTTTTCCTGCCCCTTTGAGTAGTTTTTTGTTGCACTGTCACTGACTTTCATTTGGGGATATGTCAGGGCCCAAAAACCCACTCTTTTCAGAGCCTGAGTTGACAGTCATGGTGGATGAAATCATAAGAGCAGAGACACATTTGTTTGGAGCCTAAGTCAAAAATGCCACTTTAAGTCAGAAAAGGGAGGTGTGGACCAGAATAGTAGACAGGGTGAATGCAGCAAGCACCACCTTGCACACACAGGAGGGAATTAGGAAGAGGTGGAAAGACCTGAGGGGGAAGGTGTGTTTCCTGAACTCCAAGCAACACATGGAGTTCAATACGACTAGAGGTGGTCCTCCCAGGAACCCAATCAGATGGTTCAGGTGAGAGAAGGAGGTCTTGGCCATCCTGCATCCAGAAGGCTTGGCAGGAATACTTGTGGGAGTAGACTCTGGTAAGTTACATCTCACTAACTGTCGCCAAAGCTCAATGTCCGGTCTGCCCCTAATCCTGCCTTTGCCATTGTGTTGTCTGCCTAGTTTCATAACATGCTATCCACAAAGTAGTAGAGAGGTTGTGTCAATGTGTGTTGCTGCAGATAAGATCAAATGTATCAATTACTATCACATGCCCCTTGTTGCAATGAAGTCTGTAAGTGCAGTCCAACCAACAATCTAATTTCAGGACCCATTATATGTGTCAGTTGGTAACTAGATGGTCCATCCCAAATGCAGTTTGTGAACAGGTGTGTTACACCAACCATTTTGTATGTGTTGGCAAGTAGATATTGAAATGACTACAACTATCATGAGGCCTTGATTTAGCAAATCAAAACATAACAAAAATTGTATTTTGACCATTCTCACTTGTCTGACATATCACAACTGACGTCTTTTTCACATGGAGTGAGTAATCCACATACAATGCTCTACTCAGAGACATTTCTGCATACTTTGCATTAGGTTGTCCTAGCCTCCACAACTGAAACAATTGATGGAATGAGTGATCTCATACCAAGGGTGTGTGTGTGTGTGTGCGCCAAAGCTTTGCAAGGAATAAAGTCAACTCAGCTGGTTAGAAAGTGCAGGTAAACCATTTTCTTTGCACCCCTTACATGATGACTGTGAAATATTCAACTAAGTTGTGTGATTGCCTGTATTGTACACAGCTAGGCCTTTGGAATGGTCATATATTCTTGTTAACTCTCCACTACGTTGACTAGAATGTTGGGAGATGCCACGCTTATCACTCAATCCAAAATGTAAACACCTCAGGACACCTAATGAGCTGCATAATTTAAGGATATGTATTTTACGTCTACAAATTTCTTGTGGACAACTTTAGGACCACTGAAAAATATATCACAATAGTGACCTCTATCTATTTTTTCTTCTACTAGGTGTGTACGTACTGTGTCACAAAATATTAGGATGTAGATAACACACTTCCACCAGTACCATTGTTCTCTATTTCACAACAGGTCTATCTGGCAAAACACCTGGCCAGAGCTTGTAAACAGAGGAGACACCCAAATCACCCCAGGACCAAGCCTTCAAAGATGACAACACACATGAGGATTTGGAAGAGGAGGACGTTGCTGGCCCATATGGTCAGCCTGGGCAGATGTCAACTGTGAGTGTTACTGGGCCCACAACAACACCTCCTACCTCAGCCACAACACATAAGCAGACATCATCCACAATAACCACAATTGTGTGACCCCTAGTCCTGGATCCTGATGTGACAATCACCACCCAAGTTCCAGAGGAGCCAGGAAACAGTGGGAGTGGGTACCCTGGGCCAAGGGCACAAGTTCATGGCGGGAGGAGTTGTGGGAGGGTAACTGTGGGTAGGCAGAAGGAGGCCACTGTGGACACTCACATCCACAACACCATCAGCCACATTTCTGGAGTCTACCCGGAGTCCCAAGGCATGATGGATCAGGTACTCACCGAACTGATGGAGATGAAGTTGCTGCATGGGACATACCTAATCAGATGGAGGCATAACTCCAACATGGACTCACAAATAGGGGTGCTGAGGGACATCCTTTCCCTGTATGGCCAGCTCTATGGCTCACCAGAGGAACAGGTAACTTTCTCACATGCATACGTTTCCATGTTTTGCTCCATAATGTCCCTTCCCACAGGTAACATTGTGCCTGTCGCGCCGCGGCCGTAAGCAAGGGCCACCGCGGCGCGGCACTCGCTTAACACCACGGCCCGCAGGTAAGCCGCGGGGGAAGCCGCGGCTTGCAGGCAGGCCGCGGGAGAAGCCGCGACTCAGGTCAGGGGTCGCGGCACTCGCCACGCCCCCTCCTTTCGTTGTTTACTGCAAGGGCAGACGTGGCGGGGAAAGAGACTCCGAGTTGGGTCTCGAACCTGTCACGCATAGCGCATTTAGTGCGCTAAACATTCTGGTGCATTTCACATAATATAGAAACCCTCTTTTCCCTCACTTACCGGTCACAAAGGCAAAAGCCGATTGCATGCACATGATTTCTTTTTATGCATGCTTCCTCCTTTCTCAGCATGCTGTTCACATCTTCTCTACCCTGCATGCATTGGTCCCCTTTTCTAAGTACATGTTCCCTATCATTAAACATGACTTTTTCCCCAATCCAAGATGGCGGTATTTCTACTTCCTGTTTTTCACTTCCTTTCTATGGGTATATAAGGGGACTTCAGCTTCTTTCTCATTGCGTTGCAACACTCCTTTGGTGGTAGTCACGCTCCGGCTGGTTTCCTCTCGTGGAGCCAGTTCTTCTTGACCTGTCTTTCGTCTCCAGTATTCCTGTACTCTCGGATCTTCAGTTCTAACGTCCTTGTGTCCTCCTTCTATTTCAGGGAGTTCCTGTTGGAGGTTTTTTACCCTTTTGGGGTTTTTCCTCTGGGACTCCTTCTGGAGGGCACGGACTGTAGTGGCTTGCTATTGTCAAACAGCACTGTGGCTACCGGAAGGGGTCGCCCCTACCTCGGCCAGAGCAGAACCTTCCGGAACCGGGGTCGTTCCCCAACTCTCATCAACTTTGACAGTAAGCCCTGTGTAAACCGTGACAGTGCCTCTGAGTCCAATTGTACAGTCTGATTGCTTGTGTAAAGTATTATGTTCCCAGCATAAGGTAATAATGTCAGGGATTGGCCAGCACTATACATTGTGTACTGAACATCCTCAATGGGATGTGTGAAGTGTGTTAAGCCCTAAATTCTATTTGTGGTGCATCTGGACATATATTCATGAATAGCTTTCATGGTACCTGTGACTAATTTAGCATTCAGAGCATGCTAACTAGGCCTGGGTGGGGTGAACAGAGTCCGGCTTGGCAGAATTCCGCAAAGTTGAAAAAAAAACTCTGTGGAATTACACGAAGCCGGAGGTCCATGCACCGCTGAGTCCTCCTGAATGCTCCCATTGCGGAAGCGCTAAGCAGGGTTGGGACGGGTCAGCCAGGCCCGACCATGCTTAGCGCTTCAAGGTGGGCAAATTCAGGAGTGCCGTAGGCAGTTAAAGCTGCCGTTTCAGGCCTCTTGTACACCGGCCTGCCCCTGGGCAGGATGGTGCACAAGAGGCCTGAAACTGCAGCTCTCTTTTGCTGCCTATGGCTCTGGCCTGAATTCAGGCCAGGGCCGTAGGCAGTGAAAGCTGCCGGGCCTGATGTGCACAGGCCTGCCTCATGTGCAGTGCACAAGGGACAGGCTGATGCACAAGAGGCCTAAAACTGAAGCTTTCACTGCATACGGCCCTGGCCTAACTTCAGGACAGGGCCATAGGCAGCAAAGGCAGCCATTTGAGTTCTTGTTTGGTCACCAGTGTGCACAAATAATGACAAAAAAAGAGACAAGAATTTACCTGGGTCTACCCGGGGGTGCTCCTCCCCAATATGTCCTCCTCGCCAGCGGCTGCCTCCCCCCTCTGCTCCGGTGCGTGTTGCAGCCCAGTTATCTGTCTGTGCTTGAGCTGTGCAGCCCATACTGGGCTGCAGCGCGCACCAGATGAGTTTCACTCTGCTGGCAGGGCTAGCAGGTTTTTTGAACAACAACTTGGTAAGCTCAGCCAGTGGAGTGGAGCTCCCGCACACTGTATGAGCTGGGAATGTATCTCAAACTAAACTGTTAAAAATAATGTTAGGTGTAAGTTCCTATCACTCTGTGTAGATCATGTCTCAAAAATATGTTGTCTGTGAACTACCAATAGCTCACAGACCCCTTCAACGTGCCACACAGCCTTGGGCACACATATGGGATTACCTCAAATTGCAAAATGATATTTTGCACTGCTTGAAACATGATGTTCTGGTGGGATTGGTATGCTCTGCCTGCAGTTAGCAAGGCCTGGGATTGAGTTCTGTCCAGTCATTACCATGGGCCAGACTCGAGCAAGGGTTGTGTGGCACTATAACGGATACCAGGAGTATTTTCCCAGAAGATCACTGGCTCCTTTGATGAGCACAGAAAGATTTTGAACACATATTAGTATCCGTGATTGGTTTTACAGGCAATACATTTTGAATGGTGACTGAGTCAACCCCTTTGACATGATACCTCATTCTTTTGACTCACCGTGCCAATGTCTCACATTTCATGATGGCAGGCCTCTCACATCTACAGGTCTGGTTTCTATTTTCCATAAGTAATGATTGCACTTGACAGGCCTATTGCACATGTTACACATTTACAGTGCAGATATTGTTGGGGTTAGAAGTGGTTTGGTGTATGTATCAACAATTTATTAACATCCATCCATACGAAGACAACAATGGAATATTGATACTTACTACACACACAAACAGATATCAAGTCATTGATATTATGTTGTCTGAATGTGCACACATCAGCATAGAGGGACCTACCACTGGTCACAATGGTGGGGCTGTCATGCGTGTCCAGGATGTAGTCTGTACTATGCTTCCAAACAATATGGACTGTATGCATCAAGTCAATGGGCCTGGATGTAAAGGTGCTCGTACAATGAAGCAGATATAGGGGGTCATTCTGACCCCGGCGGGCGGCGCTTGCCGCCCGCCTGTCGGGAACCGCCATTTGGCCGCTCCGCGGTCAAAAGACCGCTGGTGCCATTCCAACTTTCCTGCTGGGCCGGCGGGAAGGAGGCCTGCAACACAGAAGCCGGCTCCGAACGGAGCCGGCGGTGTTGTGGGCGTGCGACGGGTGCAGTTGCACCCGTTGCGCTTTTCACTGTCTGCTAAGCAGACAGTGAAAAGCCGCCCTGGGCCCTGTTAGGGGACCCCTGCACTGCCCATGCCAGTGGCATGGGCAGTGCAGGGGCCCCCAGGGGCCCCAGGACACTCATTCCCGCCAGCCTCTTCCTGGTGGTGAAAACTGCCAGAAACAGGCTGGCGGGAAGGGGGTCAGAATCCCCAAGGCAGCGCTGCTTGCAGCGCTGCCCTGGCGGATTCGCCCAGCCGGGGGTAAACCGGCGGGAAACCGTTGGCCCCGGTTTTCTGACCGCGGCTTTTCCGCCGCGGTCAGAATGGGCTGGGAAGCATCGCCAGCCTGTTGGCGGTGCTTCCGTCATTCGCGGCCCTGGCGGTCTTTGACCGCCAGGGTCGGAATGACCCCCATAGTGTGCTGGTCATAAGCTCAGAATGGTTTGTCATTTTTCATAGTGGCCAGCAACACAGTATATGCATGGTGGCCCAGGGCTACGTGATGTTGGTGTGTTGGCTTAGTCAGTGTAGGACATAACAAGGGATGAGGTTGATCAGCAGATGACTACTCAAGTGTATATACATGCCTTTGTAGTGCTCAACATGTGGAGACCAAAGTTTGTATGTGTTCACTTTTGATTTTGGCTTGTGCTAATTGTATAACAAATTGTGGGACAACAAAAAACAATAGCCAAATAATTGCAGTGACATACAGTTCTTTTGTCTCTTGTCAATCAATCAATCAATTAGGTGTTATTTGTATAGTGCGGCTTGCACACCGAAGTGGGCATTGAGGCGCTTGCTGCAGGTGTTTATTTGAAAAGTCAGGTTTTCAGTCCCTTTCTGAAGAGAGTCAGAGAGGGTGCAGTGTGAAGGTGGAGTGGTAGGGCCTCCGAGGCTTCGGCAGAGTGGTGGATGAAGGAGCGTTCTCCGTAACGGTAGCGGTGTATGCGTGGTTTCTTTGAGAGGGCGATGTGTGCCGAGTGGTGGTTCCTGTCAGTAGATGGGGGTGAAGGCGGTGGTTCAGGTAGGCAGGTCCTTGGTTATGGAGGGCTTTGTAGGCATGGGTCAGGAGATTGCAGTGTCATTTTTTCTGGATTGGGAGCCAATGGAGGTCCTTCAGATGCTGGGTGCTGTGTCCATATAGGTCAACACCCATCAGAAAGGTACCATATGGAAAGCCATCACCCGTAAGGTGCGACCCTGGGGGTCTATCATCAGCGCAGCATCCATTGCAAGAAGCAGTGGGAGGACCTGAGGCACTTGACCAGAAAGATCACTGAGGTCCAGCTAGGCAAGTCCTCACAATGGCGACGGGGTGTGCACCGGCAGCTGACTGCCCGAGTGGCTGGCATTCTGGTGGTGGCCTATCCAGAGCTTGATGGGCAGTGTAGGGCCCAACAGCAGCTTCAAGTGTGTTAGTCCTGTCAAGAGTTGTCCATGTTACCTTACAAACGATATTGTTTTTCAGGTAGACCTTTGCCCAATAACATTGTGGGTGTGCCATATCCAATGCACAGAAAAAGTTCTGGATTGTGTAGGTCTGGTAATAGGTGCATGATAATGTTCTTTGCAGAATGTCTTTATGTCCAAGAGGCTAGCAGAGTCTAGCCCAGTGGCAATTGTCTGTTTAGACCAGACACAGTAAGGCCATGATCACCTCATGATGTTTGGTGATCTGGGAGAAGGGTGTACCAGACCATTGTGTCAGGAGTGATGCTCCCTCACTACTGTGTCTCAGGTGATGGAAGCCATATTACATTTCCATAGCATACAGCACGCATTGCTGCAGTGACTGAACTGTACTTCCCATTGGTAAGTTTTGATTTTGCAGTGACATGAGTATGCAAACCTCACTGATGGCATCAGCATTAGCCCCTACATGTTACTCAGTGAACCTTTCCCTGCTGTTGTTTCATCTGCAATACTGTTTCAAGGTACGTTCACTGACTGGTGACATGCATCAGGGAGTGATATGTGACAATGTTGGGAACATATGTGAGTGCATGAACTAAGTTTTACGGGCCATTGGTGTTTCATATACCACATTGTTCAGTGTTGGGGCACCCCATCAAAAGTGAAGTGTGTACACCTCTTCATGTCATTGATATTCAGCAACATACAACAGACAGCAAAGGTGGATGTGCTTCTAGGAATGCAATCTGAGAATGATGTTGTCACCAGTACCACACCTGAATGGGGATGTTCATAATGCTATATGTACCATTATATGTGCATTTGTAGTAGATATATCCCAATGTTTAGGCCATGATTCTCTCCAGCCTACTTTTATATGCTACATGTGGTAGGCAGCCGAGCAACCGTAGTACAGCTTTCATTTTACATATCTTGAAACTGGACATATGATGAAGTATCACCAGAAAAATGAAATCAGTGTGAACTGAGCCTTTGCATGTGACATGATTCCTGCCACAGCATTTATTGCATCTACCTTGCTGAACAACTTGCCCATCATCACATCATGATGTTTTTTAAGGGGAATGAGCATTATGGGGAATCTGGGGCTTGTGTGGACACTGTGGAGCTGTCCTATTGTTAGCCATCACATCTTGTGCCATCAGTTCTGAATGCTATGCTACAAGGGCCAAAGAATACAAGGTGGTCAACTGTTCAACTATATACATGAGGAGGGAGTGTTCATAACTGAATTCATGGTATAGGATTTTTTGAAGGGGGGTTATGACATCACTGTGTTCAACTATTTTCAGCTAATCCAGCATGCATGCACGTGCTCCTGCTAATGTTGAAAGCCATGTAGTGAGCCATGCAGTACAGTAGTCTGTCCTGTAATATTTGGTGATTGAATCTGTTGGTCAGGTGTGATTAGGCAGATGGGACCAACCATTTTTAATGTGTCATTTCAGGTTCATGCAGGGCAAACGAATGAGACAGTGCCAATGTCATTGGGGAGCATCTGACCACAGTAGTTCCGGCTACAAGTCTCAGGACACCGAGGGACCCAGTGGCCGAGAGTGTGTGAGAGTGCCACAGAGGACGCTAGCTTGAACTCTTCATCTTCCGAGTCCTCCTCCGGTGGACACTACTCAGTGGTAGCAGACCCCCCAGGATATCTACCATCTTCATCCATGTCGGCCACCACCAGTTCCATCAGCACCCTCCCTATTGCTCCCCACCCAGTTGGCCGGGCCCGCTCTTCTAAGAGGGGGCCCATCTCCTTTGCTCCAGTACCTTAGTCCCCGCTACTGTCCCATCCGCTTCACAGAAGGAGGAGGCTATTTACCTCTGTGTGCCAGACTGCCATTCTGAATGCCATCTAAGGGCAAGGCAGTCATCTACAGCAGATGGTGGCCTTCACAGTGCAATGTCCGGCCTACAGAAATCTTTTTGGGCTCTTGCCTCTCTACCTCTGTGCAGTTTCCCACCCCCAAACTATTGTCCCTCCCCCACCCTTTCCCCTTACCAATACCCTATTCCCTCACCTGTCCAGACTCAAGCTGCACAAACACAAGAAAAAAACAGGCATGCACACACACCACAGACTCCACAGACTCCATCACTTGCATTACCACCACACCCACCACTGACAACACCATATTAACTTACTCAAATCACTCCTCTATCACATCCACACACAGCACACACCCACCACCACATCCAAGGCCAATACTGACAACACCAAACCCACATGCACCTCCCCTCAGTCACATCCATTCACCCACCATATATAGCCACATGCACCTGCTACCACAACAGTCCCAGGCTCATCAGACCATGTCACCCCCTCTCCCTCCAATCCCACATTCTTTGGTATCATCGATCAAATAGCATATGTTACAAATGGGATCACTCTAGTACTATAGAATGAATAGCAATTTAACTTGTGCATTAGATTAGCATATAGCTTTAAGTCTCAAAAACAGTTACAAAACACATTTACTAGATGGTGTCATCAGTGATATCATCAGTGATGTAATTTGAGATGGTATGAAAGATGTCACTAACCATGTCATGAGTGATGTAATATGTGAGGTCATAAGCAGTGTTTTGCAGGGGCGTGAGTTATACTTAGCTGAGGTGACTATAACTGCTGAATTTCTATGGTTTTGTATGGATAAAATGTTAACCTAACTATAACGTCCCTGTAACCTTTGTTTTTTTTCAGTGAATTTCAAAGGTTTTTTAAATTCTATTTCCTAACCATAACGTCCCTGTAACCTTTGTTTTTTTCAATGAATGTCTATGTTTTTAAACTCTATTTCCTAACCATAAAGTCCCTATAACTTTTGTTTTTTTCAGTAAATTTCAAAGGTTTCTTAAAGTCTGTTCTGAAACTATATTGTCCTTGTAATGTTTATTTTTTTCAGTGAATTGATAGGGGTTTTTAGTACAAGTTCTACTACAATTTCATTTACCTTTTTAATTTAGTAATACTATTTTTTTACAACCCTAGAAATTCATTTATTTAATAAATATACTTTATGTAAATTGTAAATTTTAAGAATCACAAATGTAGTTAATGTAAAATGTCTACTGTTTTTGTAAATTTAATAAAGCAAGTTTTATTTTTTAAACTTTTTTATGGTTCCATGGATCCTTTGCGTTCCGAAAAACAACAACGGGACTACAAGTATTCTGTGATTTCTAATTCCGGTCACGTGATCGGAATGAATCCACAAATTTGAATTTGCGGATTCATCAAAAATTGAAAAAAACATTTTAAATATTTACATTCCTCTTATTTTAGTAATGACATTAGTGTGAATATATTTATATGTATACATATATAGGTGTGTGTTTTTCAAGATAGTTACTCATTTTATGAGTTTTGGGAATCCGCAAATGTACAGACTAGATCCATTAATTTTCTCTATGACACACCCAAGTCTCAGCTTTTTATTGAGTACACTAGGACCACACCCATATTCAAAGAAAAACACACCCTAAATCAGTCCTTTGTCTTTTACCTCTCAACAGAGATGATAGGGAACTACTAAAAACAAAGGTAGAATGGCTGCAGCAATGTCTTCTACAGAACAACAAGGTCCTGCACTTGATGTGGAAGAGGAGGAAGAGATGCCAGCAGCGGAGGAGGAAAGTGATGTGTGGAAACACTTCACTATACCTTCTGGTGAAAAGAAGGTTACTGAGAGGTATGTCCAGTGAAACATCTGTGAGAAACAAATGTCCAGAGAAACTATGAAAAAATGTTTGCATGTGACGAGTTCCATGTGGAAACACCTGAAGACTATTCAACAGTGAGTCTGAAAAAGAATGATGCTGGAGAAGGCAGCTGGAGCAGGACTATCAACATCATCTGCAGCCATGTCGCAACCTTCTGCAGCTGGCGTTATCACCATACCAGCTGTGTGTGAGAACTTGAACTGCATGGTCACACACTGTGTGTAATGCCACATGCCTGTCAGTTTGAAGATGGCGTCAGTAACTGCTTACCTTGATGCTTTGAGGAATCACCATCGTTAATTTTTTGTTTGGTCGCAGTTACAAGTTTATTTTTTCCAGAATCTGAAGACGGTTGCTTCTTCCTAATTCCCTTTTCTGATCCCCTTTACTACCTTGTTTATTTTTTGCTATTAAAAATAAAACACAATAAAATATGAAACAGTTTTAAAAAACCTTAAAAATGGTTCTTTTTAGAACCACTCCATCTGGTCAAAGAAAAGCTAACTATGGTGGTCATTATAACCCTGGCAGTCTCCTGACTGCCTGGGCAAAGGTGAAGACCGCCACATTATGAGTGTGGCAGGTTGGCCTCTGCCAACAATCCACATCTCCACTCATGCCGCCAGGACGGTCGGAGCCACTGGGCCAGAGATGAGCATCTCTGACCCGGCGGTCCACAGAAGACCGCCTGCAGTATTAGGAGCCACCTTTCCACCAGGGTTTCCGCAGCGGTAGCACCGCCACGAAAACCCTACCGGAAAGGCTACCAGTGACAGGGAATTTCTTTCCTGTCACAAGTAGATGACTCCCCCCCAGCAAGCACTAAACTCCCCTACCACCCTCCAGGCACAGCACCCCCCTCTCCAGGTACAGCGCCCCGCATCCAGGTACAGCACCTCCTTCCCTGCATACATGCACACGCACACAGACACCCACACGCACCATGCATACACTCATTCACCTACACTTACATACACGCATTCACTCACACGTACGTATCCATACTCAAATTCACCTCAGCACTCATACACGCATTCAACCACACAGGCACACCCATCTAAACACGCATACACATGCGCAGACAAACACGCATACTCACACCCATCCAAACATGCATGCACACATGCAGACAAACACGCATTTACCATAAAAATCATACTCGCATACACACACACATACACCCTAACATGCATACACACACTCACGTCTACATTCAGACACCCATACAACCACGCATTCACACATTCATGCACACACGCAGACAACACACACTCACACACAGCACCCCCACCCTCTGACCCCCCTCCCATGTCAGACGATCAAATTACCCGGTCCGGGGAGGAGGTCTTCCAGTAGGGAACGGGCACTTCCATCTCCAGCAGCGCCCGTCATCAGGACACTGCCACGCTGTTTTATTGCATATAATACGGCGGGCAGTGCCCTTCTGGCGGGGCCTGGTGGTGGAAACGCCCTAGTGCCTCCACCCGCAGCATGACTACTGCTGGATTTCCACCCAAAGTGTGGCGGAAATCCCGCAGTACCTATAATATGGTGGGCGGAAGACCGCCAGCACTGGCGGTCATCTGGCGCCCTCAGCTTTGGCTGTCTTCAAGGAAGACGCCAATGTCATAGTGACCACCTATGTGTTTTACATTTTTGTACATTTGTCTGTTGAAGTGTTTGTGAGTTTTTTAATATATATTTGTATTACACCTCACTTAACTGAAATTAAAAAAGTACATGTGACTATTTTAATATTCACAAATGTTAACCAACCTATAAAGTATTAAAGAAGACATTAGCTAATATTTTGCAATGTAATCTCTAATACTGAAATGGATGTGCAAGTGACTGTATGTATGTGTTAGTAAGTATGTCAGTGGCTACATGGTTGTATGAAGGCTTCTATAAGTCTAAGGGCCTGATTTAGATCTCTGCAGAGGGAATACTCTGTCACAAATGTGATGGTGTATTCTCCTCCACCAAGATCTAAATCAAGCTCTAAGTGTCTCTCTCGGTGTGTGACTAACTCTTTCAGTGGATGTATCAGTGTGCACCTGGGTGCGCCACTGGCTGTATCAGTGTGTGCATGGGTATTTGAGTGGCTGTACTGGTGTGTGGTTGGTTTTGTCAATAACGGTATTGGTGTGTGACTGGGTGTGTAAGTTTCGGTATCAGTGTGTAAGTGAGTGTGTGAGTGTCAGTACAGGTGTGTGGCTGGGTGTGTGAGTGTCTGTACTAGTGTGTGGCTGGGTATGTGAGTGGCTGTATCATTATGTGGCTAGGTGTGTGAGTAGCTATATCAATGTGTGCCTGGGTGTGTGGGTGACTGTATCACTGTATGACTGGGTGTGTGAATGGCTATTTCAGTTTTTGGCTGTGTGTATCAGTGGCTGTATTGGTGTGTGCTTGGGTGTGACAGTGACTGTATCGGTGTGAAGCTTGGTGTGTTGGTAGCTGTATCAGTTTGTGGTTGGGTGTGTCAGCGGCTGTATCAGTGTTTGGGTGTTTGAGAGGCTGTATCAGTCTTTGGCTGGGTGTGTAAGTGACTGTACTGCTGTTTTGGCTGGGTGTGTAATTGGCTGTATAGGTGTGTGAGTAGGTATGTGATTTTCTGTATCGGAGTGTGCCTGGGTATGTCAGTGCCTATGTTAGTGTGTGGTTGGGTATGTCAGTGGTTGTATTAGTGTGTAGTAGGCTGTGTGAGTCGCTGTATCAATGTGTGGCTGGTTGTGTGAATGGCCGTATAAGTGTAGGGCTGGGTGTGTGAGTGACTATATAAATGTTTGGCTGTGTGTATCGGTGGCTGTATCAGTGTGTGGCTGGGTGTGTCAGTGACTGTGTCAGTGTTTGTCTGGGGTTTGAGAGGCTTTATCGGTCTTTGGCTGGTTGTGTAAGTTACTGGATTGGTGTTTGTCGGGGTGTGTAAGTGGCTGTATAGGTGTGTGAGTGGGTATGTGATTGGCTGTATCGGTGTGTGGTTGGGTGTGTAAGTGACTGTATTGGTGTTTGGCTGAGTGTGTAAGTGGCTGTATTGTTGCGTAAGTAGGTGTGTGATTGACTGTATCGGTGTGTGCCTGGGAGTGTCAATGTCTGCATCAGTATATGGCTGAGTGTGTTAGTGGCTGTATCGTTGTGTGATGTGTGTGTAAGTGGCTGGATCAGTATCTAGCTGGGTGTCAGTCGCCGCATGTGTTGGCACATGAGTGGCTGACACTGTGTGTATGGGTGTGTACCCTGAAAATGTGATGCTATTAAACAGCACTGAGAGAACTAATTAGTAAATTACATTACTCTAATGGATGGTGCCATTGAGCTGTATAAAATGAAAAAAACACAAATATGAATTGGTATTACAATTTATAAAATTACAATATCAATTTACAATTCCCACAATGCATAACTTCATAATACGAACAAATTACTACACATTTCTCATGATATAATGCTATGTTGCAATAATAACAAGCAATTCTTATTCTCTTTTTTACTGTTCTCAGGTTCTAAACTTATACACCATAAACAATGTACTGTACAAGGACTCATCCTTGCAAAGCACAGGAAAAACAATCATATGGATTGTAGAAAAAAACTGAACACTATGTCACTGCAATTAAGCAACATTGTTCATTGCACTCACTACAAATGTGTTACACAATTGTTTTACCTATACTTACTTTGCTAATTAAAATAAAACTTTTGCTGAAAATGAAACCTTCATCTTTAGAACTGCTAATAGATATATAAGGCACACCAGCATATGCAAAGCCTTATAAAGACATGACCTTTGGTAGGCTGTTTGATGTCATAAACACAGATAATCCATATACTGCAACTACACTATTCCACTTTTACAAGTGCAATCCTCTTTAGAACTTTGGTTCCAGTGGAGAAAGAGAAGAATTTGGTAGCTTAAAAGGCAGACTTTGCTTGAATTTGAGGTTGCTGTCACTATATTCTTTCATCCACTTTTACTTTTTAAATAGACAATGTAGTGACCAGATGTAACATTAACTCCTAAATGAAACATGATAGCAAAAGTAGTATGTTTTTCCAGGAATAGATACTTGTCCTACATTAAAATTTGTAATCTCTGTTTCCAATTTACTGCCATCTGATCTTCATCATTGTAGCATTAAAATAAGATACTTCCCACTTCTTTGTACACCTAATGTTGACATAAGATCTGATCGACAATTTGGGCAGGTATCCGTTTGTGTAGCTTGTTTGAAAAAGTTATCAAAAGTCACAGTTTTGCAATCTGGTAGTGTTAAAGAAATGGCTCCAAGTCTGTTTCTGTGCTTGATGTGAATGAGCAGTCTTCACACAGTAACTCATCAATAGGTACTTCCTCTTCTTCTAAAATAACAAACATCACCATTAAACACTCCTGTGCATATTCAAGAGTGTTTCATGTAAACTCTACAGATCCACTGCATACATCTACAATGTCTCAAATGTGTGACGCATGTGTTTTAGTTCTGTCACTACGCAGATGTTGCAGCAAAACACACTGTGAAGAGCACAATGTCTTTTGTGTTTCTGATCAATTGCATGAACAACATGAGGTTATGTAAAGAGTACTTTTAGAATAACATTAGCATAGCAGTTTACACCAAAGGGGTTTGACAACTGGTAACTAAGAATTTCTCCTTCATTTTCTTTTTTTTTCAACTTCCTTGCTGTCTTTCTTTTTCTTCTTTTCAACGACATCACTACACTCCTTTGAAAGTTTTTGCTTTGGACATTTGATGCGTTTTTCATAAACTAGATATTGTCATAAATGAGGATCATAAAGAATTCTTAGTCGGTTGTATTCTTTTATACAACTTGGATCTGCATTTACTTTGCTGTCATCAAATGTGTGAGACTTTTCATCCTTGGCGTGGTCTCCCTTAACTTTTTGCCTCTGTTCCCCAGGTTGTTGATGTGTGCTGGACTCTGATTTTGCTGTTTTTGTTACTCTGGGCACTTTACCACTGCTAACCAGTGCTAAAGTGCAAGTGCCCCTTTACAAAATGTGTATGTGATTGGTTTATCCGTGATTGGCATATTTGATTTACTAGTAAGTCCCTAGTAAAGTGCACTGGAGGTGCCAGGGCCTGTAAATCAAATGCTACTAGTGGGCCTGCAGCACTGGTTGTGACACCCACGTAAGTAGCTCTGTAGTCATGACTCAGAACTGCCTTTGCAGTGTCTGTGTGTGCAGTTTTACCTGTAAATTCGACTTGGCAAGTGTACCCACTTGCCAGGCCTAAACCTTCCCTTTTCTTACATGTCAGACACCCCTAAGGTAGGCCCTAGGTAGCCCCAAGGGCAGGGTGCAGTGTATGGTTAAGGTAGGACATATAGTAATGTGTTTTATATGTCCTGACAGTGAAATATTGCTAAATTCGTTTTTCACTGTTGCAAGGCCTGTCCCTCTCATAGGTTAACATGGGGGCTACCTTTAAATCTGATTAAAGTGTAGATTCCCTTTGGGAGCGGATGGACAAGTGGAGTTCGGGGTCTCTAAGCTCACAATTTAAAAATACATCTTTTAGTAAAGTTGATTTTAAGATTGTGCGCTTGAAAATGCCACTTTTAGAAAGTGAGCATTTTCTTGCTTATACCATTTCTGTGACTCTGCCTGTTTGTGGATTCCCTGTCTGGGTCAGTCTGACAGTTGGGCTGGTTGCACCTCACACTAGACAGTGACACAAAGGGAGCTGGGGTGTAGTCTGCATTTCCCGATGAGCCATCTGTGCTAGGAGGGAGGGGAGGAGTGGTCACTCGCACCTGAAAGGGCGGTGCCTGCCCTCACACAATGCAGTCTCCATCCCCCTGGTGAGTGTCTGGGGCCTGGCCTGCGCAAGGCAGGATTTCACATTCCAAAGAGACCATACTTTGAAGTAGGCCTACTTCAAAGGAGAAACTGGATATAAGAAGGGCACCCAAAACCACAGACTTTAGAAACACTTCTGGAACCAAGAGGAAACTCTGCCTGGAGAAGAGCTGGACAGCTGAGGAAGAAGTGCTGCCCTGCCTGTGACTGTGCTTTGTGGAGCTTTCCTGCAGTGGTGCTTCTGCCAGAGTAAGAGGGCAAATACTGGACTTTGTTTGCCTTCCATCTTGTGAAGAAATCTCCAAGGGCTTGATTTAGAGCTTGCCTCCTGTTGTTTGAAGTCTCAGGGACAGCAAAGAATTCTCTCTGCCAGCACCTGGAGTCTCTGGAGAGACTCCTGCTCTGACAAGTGGTGCCCTATCCAGTCCATGGGCCATTGAAAGGAAAGCTGGTGGAAATCCAAGGAAATCGACTTTGGACCTGCGCTGCTGCTGAATCCGGTGACACCGCCTGCACCCGACGCCGTGACATTCGCTGGAACGCGTCGCTCTTCGCAGGCCCAATGCCGCTGCAGCCTTGCTGAAGTCCGTGACTCCGTGGAAAACGCTGCACCATGTCTTGACTGACCCGCTCGAAGTGCACGGATCCAACGTTTCGCACAGACGCTGCGATCTCCGACTTCGCGCATCAGCTTGTTTTCACTCTTCACCAAGGGTACTGTACTTGGGGGTCTATGCGACTCCGTGTCCGGCGCCGCTGGTGTTGGCTTGTTGGGAACGACTCCGTCACGACGCCGTGTTAACACCTCATCGAAGCATTTTGGTTTCTAAGCGCTATTTTTGAGTTTAATCTTTAAAAATTCATAACTTGACTTGTGTATGTTGGATTTTTGTCGTTTTGGTCTTGTTTTGTTTAGATACATATTTCCTATTTTTCTAAACTGGTGTTGTGTCATTTTGTAGTGTTTTCATTAAGTTACTGTGTGTGTTGGTACAAATACTTTACACCTAGCACTCTGAAGTTAAGCCTACTGCTCTGCCAAGCTACCAAGGGGGTAAGCAGGGGTTAGCTAAGGGTGATTCTCTTTTACCCTAACTAGAGTGAGGGTCCTTGCTTGAACAGGGGGTAACCTGACTGTCAACCAAAGACCCCATTTCTAACAAAATGCTACTAGACACAAACCGGACAATGTCCTAACTCGGGATAAGGATACACATGACATACATTCCTTAAACACCGTACTACCAATAATAATAAATGCTCCATCTACACTTAAACCTTGAGATTTATGAATAGTAATAGCGTAAGCTACAGAAAATGGAAACTATTTCCATCAAACATATGTCTTTCACAAAAAAAAAAAAAACGTACAATAGGCCTTCCAATCTGCTTTGCACTATCAATCTGATCAAATTTAATGACTACGTATTCCACCATAATTGCTATTAGGACAACTAATGAAAATCAATAGCACCATTAACTAATTCTTCCTCAATGTTTAAATTTCTATGTAAAATCATACAACAGTTCCTGTAAACACTTTAACATTTCTCCAATCCTGCAGTTTGTAAAACCGATTTTTCCAATTAATCCAATTTTGTTTGTAACTTTTTATTTAGAAATACTGTCCCACCTTTGTACTCCATTTTGTCTGTAGGTGTCAGTTGTAAAATGTCTTCTTTCACCAATTCCAACATTTCTTTGTTGAAACAAGCACGCGCCTCCAGTGTAGACCGATGCACACAATTGGATTTCTTTCTTGTGTGAAAGTGAACATTAGCTCTGCTGCTGTCTTGTTTGTTGGAAACAGTTTTTTAAGAAGCTGACTTTCTAGCGGACGCCTTCCCTTTTTTGAAAGAACCGCTACTCTAAAACCCTTCATAATATTCACATATTCAGTGTCAGATGCTCATCGCACATTTCTATGTAATTCTTTGTAGTAGAAGTTTAACCAATGCCCAACACTTCCCAAAGAATTCCAAGTTTCATCATGGAGCAATGTTTTGAACACAGGCTGTCCTTTCACTGGTGTAAGTTGCAGTAGATCTCCAAAGACAATCAAGTGTTGTCCTCCGAATAGTACATCATAGTCTTTTGGTATTCCAGTTTGTTGTCATGTTCCACAGGCAGCATCAGACGTCGATGTTAAGTAATTCCTTTAATATTGTGTGCAACTAACCCAGTAGATGCTGTTACTACACATGACATGAAAAATTACACTCTGTAGTCTTCTGTAGGAAAGCAGTGAGAACTTATATTAAAAAGCTTTTACTGGTACCAGCTTGACTGCTGACATACAACAGTATAGGCTTAAATGATGTGTATGCACACTCTTTCTTCTTATGGTGCAATCTATTCTCAAATCTGTCTTTCACCTCCAAATATATTTCCTTTTCCTCAACATTCAGTTGTCCTACTAACTCTTCCAAATCAATTGTTTCATTTTTTGCTTGTTCCATTTCAGTTTCCACCTCATTCATTTCAATAGCAGCTTCATTTTCAAGTATTGGCTGTCGAAGTGGAGCTTGTATTAGAGGACTTGAACTTTGGCTGCCTTGTGAACTCTCCTTATCTATCCCAGCAGCAATTGTTTCTTCCTTTTCAATTTCATCATTTAACATGTTCAAATAAGTAGGACATACTGAACACTCAATACTATTCTTAGCAGCATTAATAAGTCTTCTTAGCAGTCAAACTCTCCTAGTAATTCTGATTCAGAACACCAAGGCTTAAATAGCTGCAGAAGTGCCAAATAGAAAAACTATTTTTTAATAAGTCTGGCAACTCAGTTTTCTATGGTTAATTAGACTTCCTTAGCTTTGTTGTACCAAACAACCATCACAACTAACTGCTGCAAAGTAACCTTCATATATATTTTATGTTACATTGCTTCTGTTTCGGAACTGTTGACTCTTCCTTTTGAAATAACATGTCTTGAAAATCCAAAATGAGATTTTGTGTAAAATGTTTCTTTTGCTCTGTATTTCCACCAACAGCATTTCCCACATCTATGTTATTAAAAACTGGGAACTTGCTGTTTTAGGCCTTTTTACCTCACTGTCTTTTGGGATGCTACATGTAACATACTGTTCTATGAAAGAAAATACAGACTCATCTGTTTCTGTTCCAAATTATGGTGAATCTTTTATCCACAACAACATATGAATATTAGGAGCACCTCTTGCTTGGTACTCTTTACACCCCAAAAAATCTGTAAATTCTCTCAGAGGTGGATTTTGTCAGTTGCAGATGAAGGAGAGCATTGTTTGAAATCTGTGGATAAAATACCTACAAACATTTGCAGGACCCAAAGAGAAAAGTTCTCTTGATGTCTTCAAATTGATGTCCTTAATGTTAGAGTTTACTTCTCTCAAAAAGTCATGTAAGCCACCCCAGGCATACTCTGCACAACTGATTGTCACAAATCAAGTCGGTACTCCTAAATTTCCCAACATACATTTCAGTTCCACATGGCGACAATATCAATGCTCATTGGTCCTGCAATGGCATTCCATCAAATACATCAAATTGTACTCCACCTTCTCATCTTTTCCATGACTTTTGTCAACAAAGTCATTGAGGACATATTTTGTAGATTAACTCCTGTGTTAAGAATGTGGTAAACAGTGTATGATAGCCCAGACAAACCACTTTCACATAACAGATGGAATATATATGGAATACTTTGACGAAATCTAGGATTCTCTGAATATAATCTGGTCGACCTATACTCAGCTGCTGGTACTTGCACTGGGCAATCATCACACCATCACCTACTTCAGTTGGGAATAAACTTTTCTCCCACACACTCATTGGAGTTCCTTTAGCTTATTTCATCTGATGCAGTTCAATGGCATTCCCCATAACGTCTTTTGAATGCAGTGTATGGATACTGTAGTGCTGAAATATTTCTTCAGATTTACTTTTATCTGCCTTTTTAATCTGTCCACTTGAAGTAACATATGTTCCTCCATACAACTTCCATCTGTACAACATCTACATCTTTGTAATTCACATTATTCTGCTTGAGGTAGAATGTAGCTTTTTTATCTTATTCACATCCACTAGTTCTTGACAGATTTTTTTGTTTTTGCTGGCACACTATACATCCACAGTTTCAATATTGCATTTAAAATCTAAAGGTAACTAACCAACTCTACCTTTAAGGCCTTTCTGTAGTTCAGCCGGTAATAGTTTCCCACTTTTGGGTTCCACACAAACTATTGCTTGAAAAGGGTCTATAGACTCTATCAGTATTAGTTCATAAATATTTAAATGTCAAAGTTCCACTGGAATTTCAACCAACTCTAATTTGTTATGTATTGCTCTGTCATGCATTTTGTTGTCCTTTAATTTGCTGTAACAATACTTACATATCATTTGCAGTGTTGACAAATTGAGATGTTCCTCCACAAATAAATATGAAGCAAATTCTACTCACTTATCTCTGTTTTCTTGTTCAGTTTTTGAGAACAAATCAACATTTCAAGTTTGGCTTTTGTAGTGAGTGTGTCGAAAACAAATGCAAACATAGGGCCTGATTACGACCTTGGCGGATGGGATACTCCGTCACAAATGTGACGGATATCCTGTCTGCCATATTACAAGTTCCATTATATCCTATGGAACTTGTAAAACGGCGGGCGGGATATCCATCACGTTTGTGACGGATTATCCCATCCACCAAGGTCATAATCAGGCCCTTAGTTTGGTTTCACTGTAGAAACTGCATTAAAGTTTGCAATTTATTTTGCAAAGTTTTCAGCACTGATATCTGTGCTCTGTTCCGCTACACCTGGGCATATCAACTCATTTTCTCTAGATTCCTCTTCAGAACCAAAGAAACGTGAATAGCTTCACAAACGTTTCCTACCTCTGAAAGTGTACCTTCCAAAAGTGCTTTATTCATTTTTCCTAAACCCTGATGCTCGACTTTTTACAAAGTAAAGTCTCCTAATTAAATTTAGCATTTTAGAATAGTGAACAGCCAACATTCTGAAATGATGAAAGGTGCTTGTGCACACTTTCTTGGCTAGACACACCAGTCAATGTCCTTGTAAATTAGCATATTTCCTCATTTTGCATGGATACAATCCTTGCAACATTGCAATCTTTTTCTTCAAAGTTCTATCTGGAAAGTGGCATAGAAAATGTCTTAATATATCAATTGATTCTCAACGAACACTACAAATACTGGTACAGTCCCATTTATATGCAGGGGAATGTCTGCTTCAGTGCTGTAATTTTTCTCTTACACTCCTTCATGTTTCGTACCAAATTCTGTATTACTCTATTTCGAAACATTCTCATTCTTATTTCTTTAAATGGTTGCTGTCTCTCTCTCAAGCAACCCATTTTCTTATAACGTGTTTTGCTTTCAATGTGACTTGCTCCTTGTCCTTTGTGAGTTGATTTCAAACCTTGCTTCTTATTTTCAAGAATTCCCTCATTTTTCATGTTTTCACATATTATTTTAAGAAACTCTTTAGTTCTCTTACCAGCAACTCTTTTTTCCAGCACATTCTCCACACCACGCCCCTTTTCACTCTGAGTTTTAAGCAGATAGTGTTGTTTCTTCTGTTTTTTTATTCTTTGTCTCTTTTCTGGCATTGCAAATCCTCCTCTTTATACACAAGTAGGTATCTGGAATGCAAATAAAGAATACATTTATCTTTACAGTACATATTAGTACATTACATTCTATAAGTAAGTAAGTAGCTACATAAGAGGTTATATCGGTGTGTAAAAGGTTGCTTAAGTCTCAGACTGGATGTATAAATACGTATATGAGTTACTGTACGGGTGGGTGACTAGCTGAGTCATTACTTGAGTACATATGTGAATTAATGTATCAGTGCCTCCCTGGGTGTGTGACTGGATGTGTAAGGAACTATGTCGTTGTGAGACTGGCTGTCTTAGTAACTCTATGGCTCTCTAAATGGGTATGTAAGTGACTATATGGATTGCTTACTTGCTGTGTTAGTGAGTGTTGGGGTAGGTAACTGTGTATGCAAGTGGCTCTGTTAATGCTGGATACATAAGTGCTGTCTAGGTGTATCAGTGCGTGTGTAAGTGCATTTGTCGCAGTCTGACTGGGTATGTGAGTAACTCTATGGTTTTGTAAACAGGTATGTCAGTGACTATAATGGTGGGGAACTGGATGTAGAACCGGGTGTATGGTTGTGTATGTCTGTTTTTAACTGAGTGAGTGCTGGGTACATGAATGGCTGTGTGTGTCTCTGAGTGGTTCTGACAGTGCCTCCACGGGGGTGTAAATGACTGTGTAAGTGGATGTCTAGGTGAGCAATTAGGTGTGTGAATGCTTTTATTGGTGTCCTTATCAGTGTGTCAGTTACTGTATGGCTATGTCAGTGGTGGGTATATAAGAAGTTTTGCAGGACTGTAACTGGGTGTATGAGTGCAGTGGTTATGCAGTGTGTAACAGGCAGTGTAAGTCTGTCAGTATGATTGTATAAATGCATATATGAGTTACTGTATGGATGGGTGACTAGGTGTGTCAGTACTTGAGTACATATGTGAATGACTGTATCAGTGCCCCTCTGGGTGTGTGACTGGATGTGCAAGGAACTACGTCGGTGTGTGGCTGTCTGTCTTACTGACTGTAGGACTCTCTTAATGGGTATGTAAGTGGCTGTAAGGATTGAATCCTGGCTGTGTTACTGGGTGAAGTGGTATTTAACTGTGTGCATGTAGCTCTGTTAGTGCTGCACATTTAACTGCTGTGTGGCTGTGTGAGTGGATGTGTAAGTCCCTCTACCGATCTCTGACTGGCTCAGTGAGTGGCTGTATGGTTTTCTAAATAAGTATGTGAGTGGCTGTATTGGTGGGTGTTAGAAACTGAGCTTCAGGTTGGCTAGGGTATTGTAGGAAAGTAGCCTCTTTTTAGCATGGTTACCCCCACTTTTCGTCTGTTTGTCAGTGTGTTTGACTGTGTTCACTGAGATCCTGCTAGCCAGGACCCCAGTGATTGTGCTCTCTCCCTTATAACTTGGTTACTAACACCCCACATTTGGCATACTGGTGCCCCCATGTAAGTCCCTAGTATATGGTACCCAGGTACCCGGGCATTGGGGTACCAGGGGATCCACATGGGCTGCAGCATGTGTTATGTCACCCATGGGGAGCCCATGCAAAGTGTAATTGCAGGTCTGCCATTGCAGCGTGCATGAAACGGTGCATGCACCCTTTTCACTACAGGTCACTGCCCCAGGTCACTGTAAGTCACCCATATGGAAGGCCCTCCTAGCCTAGAGGGCAGGGTGCAAGTACCTGTGTGTGAGGACACCCCTGCACTAGCAGAGGTGCCCCCATGAACTCCAGTTCTATTTTCCTGGACTTCGTTAGTACGGGTACACCATTTTATGCGTGTACTGTAAATAGGTCACTACCAACATCCAGCTACATGATGGTAACTCCGAACCTAGGTATGTTTGGTACCAAACATGTCAAAACCATACCCCAATTACTGTTGCCAGTATTGGAAGTATGATTCCATACATTCTGGGGCTCCTTAGAGGACCCACACCACTGCTCCTACCAGCCTTCTGGGGTTTTCCGGGCAGCCCAAGTTGCTGCCACCCCTCAGACTGGTTTCTACCCTCCTGCTGCTTGAACAGCTCAAGCCGAGGAAGGCAGAACAAAAGACTTCCTTTGGGAGAGGGGGTAACACCCTCTCCCTTTGTAAATAGGTGTTACATGGCTTGGGAGGGGTAGACTCCCCAAGCCACTGCTATGCTTTGAAGGGCACATTTGGTGCCGTCTGTGCATAAACCAGTCTACACCGGTTCAGGGACCTCCAGTCCCTGCTGTGGCATGAAACTGGAGTGACCTCTCCCCAGTCCATCACCACCTCCAGAGGGTCCCTGGGTTCTGCCATCCTAAATCCAAGGTTGGCAGGGACCTCTGGGAGCATCTGAGTGGCAAGGTCAGGCAGGTGATGTCAGAGCCCCCTCCTGATAGGTGGCCACCTGGGGTATTCAGGGCTATTTAGGTCTATCTCTTGGGTGGGTCCTCAGATTCGGCTTGCAAGATTGTGGCAGGACTCCTCTGCAACCTCTACTTTGACGTCTAGAGACTTGAACCGCGACTGAACCCTCCAGGAACCGACAATCTGCATCCACGATAAAGACTCTACTTTCAACATTGTTTCTACGGCTCTTTCCAGCTTCTGCAACATTACCCCTGCTGTGCATCCTCTGAGGGTGGCAAGTCTTCAGTCTGCATGGGAAGGAAGAAGGAATCTCCCTTGGAGTGAAGGAGTCACTCCCCTGCATCCGCAGCACTAACTGCAACGATGACCTGCTGCGTGGATCTCCTCTCATCCTGAGCTGCATGGATCCTGCATCACGGGTGGTAGTCCAGAGTAGCCCTCTTGGTCCTCTCTGCCAGCTGTCCAACTTTGGTACTGTCCTGCGTAGGAAGGCACTTGACTTACCATGCTGGACAGTACCCCCATGCACTGCGTCTCCTGCAGCTACCAAGGCCTGTTGGCACCTCCTCCAAAAGCTCTTCAGGCTCCATGTAGCCTCCAGCACTCCTTCCTGTGATGCACAGCCCTCTGCGGTGTGGGACCCTTCTCCAGTTGTGCTACATGGGCCCCTCTTTGAATCCTGGTTCCTCATCCAGTGGGTCTCCTGTGGAGGCTGCCTCTTCTTCTTTGGACTCTCTGCCTTGCTGAGGGTCCCCCTAAGACTTCCCCGTGTGTTGAGTCCTCGAGAATCTTGCTTGTCCCCGGGAGCTCCACTTTTGCTCCACTGCGACTTCTGCCTTTGCCAAGGCTTGTTGGTGGCTTTTCCACATCACTGAACAACTGCAATCATCTATCCAGCATGGGAAGTCATCTGCATCCTCCAGGAACTCTTCACCTGCCCCAGGGCTGCATTCCTGACCGTCCTTGTCCTACCGTTGCTATTTGCACTGTTTTCTAACCCTTTTAATGCCTATTACTGATTACTAGTGTACATATCTTGTGAGCTATTTACCTCCTATTGGAGGGTTGCCTCTCTATTACTTTTTGGTAATTGTGTCACTAAAATGAAGTACCTTTTGTTTTTGCAGCACTGAGTGTTTTCTTTCATGTGTGTAAGTGCTGTGTGACTACAGAGGTACTGCATGAGCTTTGCATGTCTCCTAGATAAGCCTTGGCTGCTCATCCACAGCTACTTCAAGAAAGCCTGGCTTCTAGACACTGCCCACATTACAGTGATAGGGGAAATGTTAGGTACCCACCACAAACTAGGCCAACTTCCTTCAGGTATGCACCTCAGTCAGACAGAAACCACCAATCTGGTCAGGGCGAGTAAGTTACACACCAAAGATAACCTGTGCCACCCCCGGTAGCTTTGCATAGAGCAGTCATGCTTACCCCAGAGGTCTTGTGCAAAGCGTTTGTGCACCACACCCACACCAGTCACACAATAAATACAGCACAAAAGAGTCTCTGGACAGGGTTATATAAAAATGTATGCCATATACTGTAAATATATCCTCATGTCACAAAACCTCACAGGTCATAAATGTGACACAGTTTGTGCAGTTACTGAACAGTTCCTAATATCCTTCTAAATGCCTGCCAAAATGACGTTATGTCATGAAATGCAGTCAGAAACAGCAACAGAAGACACATAGGCCCTCATTCTAAGTCTGGCGGGCGGCGGAGGCCGCCCGCCAGACTTCCCCCCTCCAAAATACCGCTCCGCGGTCCAGAGACCGCGGAGGGTATTCCAAGTTTTCCCCTGGGCTGGCGGGCGGCCGCTAAAAGACCGCCCGCCAGCCCAGGGGAAAACAACCTTCCCACGATGAAGCCGGCTCGTAATCGAGCCGGCGGAGTGGGAAGGTGCGACGGGTGCTACTGCACCCGTCGCGTATTTCACTGTCTGCTATGCAGACAGTGAAATACTAGCGGGGCCCTCTTACGGGGGCCCCTGCAGTGCCCATGCCACTGGCATGGGCACTGCAGGGGCCCCCAGGGGCCCCTCGACACCCCCTACCGCCATCCTGTTCCTGGCGGGTGAACCGCCAGGAACAGGATGGCGGTAGGGGGTGTCAGAATCCCCAAGGCGGCGCAGCATGCTGCGCCGCCTTGGAGGATTCATTTGGGCAGCGGGAAACTGGCGGGAGACCGCCAGTTGTCCCGGTCCTACCGCGGCGTTACCGCCGCGGTCGGAATGCCCAAGGGAGCACCGCCGGCCTGTCGGCGGTGCTCCCGCCCCCGTTGACCCTGGCGGTTCTGTACCGCCAGGGTCATAATGAGGCCCATAGTACTGCCACAGGCAATACCATATGAAGACATGAATCCTCAAGTACGAGGCATTAGAATGCCATGTTTCGTAAATACTGTTCTGTGCAGTTATCAGAGCGTTCGCCCTAACCACGATAGGGCATGAAGTTCACTAATAAAACCTGTAATTTACCAGATGTCACCATAAAACCACGAAACATGATAATTGTGCACTTTCTGCAGGTGGGGGAACCTTACTTGTTATCCTCAGGCAAAGCAAGGTAAAACGACATACTGTGGCAACGATTTATGCCCCTCCTTGTAATATAATAACACAAATTCCCAGTAGGTGAATAGGTTCCTGGGATGCTGGCCCCACTATTAGCAGGGTTATGGCAACGTACCACACTCACGGCTTCTGAGTGGCCTCCCCCTGGCTCAGTAATGTCACCAGATCCTGTGTTTCTTCAACAGCACCAGAGAATGTTGGGGAAGGAGAGCGTTTTCAACACTGCCATGTCTCTGTGCGTAGTCGCTGTCCTGGATACCTACCCCAGGGGCAATCCTCATGATATGGGGGAGGGGAACCCAGGTTCTTGGAGTCGTCGGCGCTATCTTGGGCCACACTTGGAGTACGCAGCCACGTCGCTCCGTGGCCGTCATGAATGCAAGCGGGACTGGGACACAAGGTTTCAGGGGTTGATGGGACCTGCCTTGGTGAATGGCTGTCGCATCACTCTCCTCCTGGGTCGGCAGGCCTCATGCGGTTGTGCTGCCCTCCGAGGGAGGGTAAGGCCCCGTAATGCACCCCTGTCACCCCGGCTGTCAGCTGGGGGTGTATCGGGACATCTGCTGCATCCAGTAGTCTGTTGCAACCCCCACAGTCCCGCTGGTAGCCCGCACCTGGTTTGGGAGCAGCACGGGGTGCGAGGCGGTGTAGAGTTTCACAGTGGTCAACCACGCACTGACTTTGCCCCAGGGACAGCAGGTGAAAACAAACAGCGCTCATTATGCACTCATGAAGGAGAAAACAATGTAGGGAAAGGAAGAAGTGCTCGCCATGCGCTAAAGGTTATTAAGCGCTCTCCGTGCGCTACAAAATATTTCTCCCCAGGCTGATGGAAATCCCAGCCCTCCCCATGTGCTATATTTGTACATCACACAGAGTACTAATCCAAGGCACGTACCACATGCTGTGTGCACTGAACAGGGGCACATGGGGGACCAGGAGGTCACAAGCAACATTACCCTGCACTGGCCCCATTGGTGAACACACAAGGCAGTCAGCAGTAGGCAGGTGGACCAGCACAACCTCCAGGAGTCCTGATGGCGATCTTCCTTGGCAGCACTGCCCTTAGTGAAACAAAGTCAGGGAGCAGCTGTCAGCAGGGCTACAGCAGAAAAACTATCCAGGAAGTTCTTTATGCTACCCCATAGACAGCAGGGCAACCACAGAAGAGCAGTCCAGATGAGTCCCTTTGTGCAGTCCAGCAGGTCTTCCGACAGAGGTTCAGTCCCAGTTCCAAAAGTGCTCTCAAAATCATGGGGCGAGAGGCCCTGTACTTATTCTCCAGGTGCCCAGCTTCTAGAAAGTGGAAGAAGGTTCCAGCCAGATCTGACCAGTTTCCAAGAATTTCCCTTCTCACCTACTCTGGTTCTAGACATCAGTAGGGGGTAAACGAGCCCCTTTGTGTGAGGGCAGAACACAGCCCATTCAAGTGTAAAGTGTGAACGCCCTCTGCCTCTCCCAGCCCAGGAAGAACATCAGTATATAGATGAATGCAGATGTAAGCCTGTCACAGCTAACCCTCTCCTAATGGATGGCTGTCTGGAGAGTATACTGAAAGTGCAGCTGTCACACTGCCCCATACATGGATTGGAGTCGCATCTCTAAAATAGTAATGTAAAATCCACTCACACCAGTAAGCAGGGTTTCTCACTACCATTCCAAACATACCAAACATGCCCACGCTACTCCGTACAGATAGGAAAGTACCACTTAGACATAAATAAGGGAATCCCAATGCAAACCTATGAGAGGAGCAGCACTCACACCAGTGGAAAAAGAAATAGGCTGTTTGTCACTACTAGGACATGTAGCACATAAAAATATATGTCCGACCTTTTACATACACACCACCCTGCCCGTAGGGCTATCTAGGTCCTACCTTAGAGATGACTTCGATGTAGTAAAACGGGAGTTTAGGCCTTGGCAAGTTGTTTGATTTGCCAAATCAATATGGCAGTAAACTGCGCATGCAGACGCAGCAGTGGCAGGCCTGAGACAAGATCAAAAGGCTACCTCTGTAGGTGGCGCAATCTTCATTGCAGGTCCAAAAGCAACATTTAATTTAAAGGCCCCGGGTATATGGTATACCACTTAACAAGGGACTTGCAGGTAAATTAATTAAGCCAAACAGGTGTAAGCCAATTATACCTAGTTTTAGGGGAGAGAGCACATACACTTTAGCACTGATTAGCAGTGATAAAGTTTCCAGAGTCCTAAAGCCATCAAAAAGAGTGTCAGAAAAATAGGTGGAAAAAGGTAAAAGGTTTGGGGACAACCCTGTAGAAAGGGCCATTTCCAACAGTGGGTGATTGGATGTATAACTGATTCTTTAGGTGGGTAACTTACAGAGTGCTGAATAAATCAATACCTTTACAGGTGTCTGAGTGGAACTGGCAGTGCCTGCTTAAGCGTGTAAATTACTATATAAATCGATGTATAGTGAGTAAATTGGTGTGTGAATGGTTTCATTGGTGCCTTTCTCAATGTGTCAGTTACTGTCTGGCTACATTTGTGTTGGGTTCACAAGTGCTTTTCTGAGACTGTAACTGGGTGTGTGAGTGCCTGAATGCTCCTGTGAGTGGGTACAAATTATATACTATTAAAGTATTTACTGTAATCAATCACCCCCATCTACTTCCAAACACATTAATTAACAGTAGCTTAATAAAATAGCTACATTTTCTCTTCAGACATTCTTCTTCCTCCTTTGCTGCTGATTATCATTTTCCTTAATATCTTCATCTACCCTCCCTTTTATTTTCCCTTTTACTATTGTGTACACCTATACAATTTCTTTCACCTTATCTACACTCATAACTTAGTATATACATATACTTTTTAAAAGTACTCCCGTATTGACATACCTGTGAAATCTCTTTGTTGTTCTACAATTTTTAGTTCAGTATCACTTAGAATCTCTTGTCAGTGAAAATCTCAAGTCACAAGTACAGGAATGGCATACCACTCCCAGTACAAAGGAACCATTAACGGCAACCCTTCCCACTCTGCTTTCAGTGATACTGATGTAGTAAGCAAATCACAAACTTCCTTTCATATTTTATTTATCTTATACCACTTCTTAATGGTCAGGTTTTTTTAAGCATTTGTGAGACTCCTGTTAAAAAGCTCAATTGAGTAGTGTTTTTGGGCGGTTCCATGGATCCTCCACGGTGCTCAGAGTGGACCCTCATGTAAATTTGTGGCAGATCCACGGATCCACACGGGAGCCCTTGAAAGCTTTTAATATTATACTGCTAATACTTTGCATCTCCATTTTACTTTCTAATAAACTACTGAATTGGAAGGCAAATACTCTATAACAATCAATGTGTCTACACCACTCTTCTTTTAACTTCCACAGTACAGCCTTTTTAGTCCCCCCCCACTCTTTTAGCTCAGTTTCCATAGTAACGATGCTAACAGTAGGCCAAAAGTTCTGAAGATGTTCTGTAACCAGCATACTAGCTTCAAATTAAAGTGTAGCAGGTGAAGTTGACTGTTTCCAATCGCAAGCATATCCCCATTACCATACCATTATTTTATTTATCAAAAGCCAATCAAAGAGTTATTCACTTTTGTTCTTAAAGTCACTACCTAATTTACTTCCTTGTACATCTCCACAATCCAATCAAGTATGTTCTTTTAATTTTTACATGCTGTCCTTCATTTTAACTGCATTTCATCTGCAAAACTGCCTATTTCAGCAGCAGCCTTCTCTTGTGTGCTACTACTGCTTGCCCCCAAAATGTTCAGAGTGTGGATTGTGGGTCATAGGTTTGTGTTGTGGGCCAGAGAGAGTGCTAGAAAGAGTGACATCAACAGAGACTTGGGTTTACATAATGTAGACATTACTTGGGTTGCCTAGAGTGGCAACAATTGCTGCCTTTGGTTGAAAGCATTGTGGATTGTCAAACATCCAAACCTCATCATTGTGCACTGTGGTGGCAATGACTTAGGCACAATTACTGGGGTAGGACTAGAAATCGAAATGAAAGATACCTTTATTAAGTTAATGGCACTTTTCCCACACACTGCCTCAGTGTTCTCTAACATTTGCCAAAGGCAGAAGTGGAAGTGGTAAACAAAATGTTGTCCCATCCTGGAAACATGCCAAAAACACTGTTACTGCATTCCTCAGAGACCACAACATGGGCTCTATATACCACAACAAAGTATGCTTTGATATGGACGGAATATATAGAAATTATAGATTTAATTTCACACAGAAAGGAAACAGGGTGTTCTTGAAAGACTACAACCTTTCCATGTGTATTCTGCACATCATAAACACAACAAAAGCATTCATGTAAAAGGACAACACATTTATTACAATATCTGTATGCCTGGCTACATTGGTATGTGAGACAGTGTGAAAGTAGCTGTGTGGGGATGGAGAGAGTGTGTGAGTGGGTGTGTGAGTTGCTGTATGGGTATGTGAGTGGTGTGTGAGTGGCTGTATGAGTGTGTGAGTGGGTGTGTGAGAGTCTGTATTACTGAGTGAGCAGGTGTGTGAGTGGCCGTATGGGTCTGTCAATGGGTGTCTAAGTCCTTTTGAGGATGTGTGAGTGGCTGTGTGAGTGGCTGTATGAGTGTGTGAGTGGGTGTGTGAGAGGCTGTATTACTGAGGGAGTGGGTGGGTGAGTGTCTGCATGGGTATATGAGTTGGTGTGTGAGTGTCTGCATAGGTATGTGAGTAGGTGTGTGTTGGAAAATGGGTTATTGGTAAGGGCAGGTAGGTACCTACACCTAGCAACAAGCCACCAACCTCCACTTAGGTACAGTTAGGTCTCAGTAAATTAATCCCAGCTCAACCCTTGGTAGCTTGGCAACGAGCGTCAAGGCTTAACTTAGGAGACAGTGTGTAAAGCATTCAAATATCACAAAACAGTAATTAAATAAAACACAGGAAACAGTTTAGAAATCCAAAACCAATTTATAAAAATAGTTTATATTTTTATCTTTAAAATGACACAAAAACGAATAAAATCGGATAAAGGGAACCGGAGATATGAATTTTTAAAGAATTATTATTTTTCTAGCGCTTAGAAACAAAAAGCGCCAATCGGGTCATCTGGTTGCACCACGACCGGGGCAAAGTCAAAGTTTCAGGCCGACCGCGATGGAGCCCTGCTCGGCTACAAGTCGCGGGAGGCCTCGGTTAAAAAGTTACCTTCTGACTTAGTCTTTATTTTGAAGATTTTCTTCAGCGGGACCAACCTGCCAGTCGAATCCGACCTCCTGGAGCCCTTGTCCGGATACGCGATGCTGGATTCCTCGGTGGAGATTTTTACCTTCGGACTTAGTCGTTTTTTCGAGGTGAAAATCCTTCGACTGGGGTAAACCTGGATCTTGATCCGACGTCCGTGGAGCCCTTCTCGGATACGATGGCTGGGAGGTCCCGGTCAACTTTTTACCTTCGGACTTAGTCTCTTTTTCGGAGATTTTTCTTTACCGGGACGAACCACCAAGTCAGGCCGGGTCGCGGTTGAGGCAAGCCGGCTAGAATTTCCGCGGCGGGTCGGTCCCTCTCTGGAGCTTTTTTACAAAAATTCTCAAATCTTCTCCAAACTTCTGGGGCTTCACCCAGATGTTCTTTTAAGGTTCTTTTGGGGTCCACAGCTCACCCCAAGGGTCCAGAGGTTCTGTGATGGTCCTTGGGGGGTGCGGACTTCAACTCCCAGAATGCACCTGGCGCAAACTCCTTTTTGGCCACTGGACAGTGGTCAGCTGGTCACTTTTCAGGAGTTGGTGCAGGGGGACTCTGGATAGCAATTTTTCACCTGTAGCAATCAGGGAGTCCCTCCTTGAACCAGTTGAAGCCAGGCAAAGTCCTTCTTGTGGTGAAGCCCAAGTGTGCAGCTGGTGCAGTCCTTCTGAGTGCAGGTTCCAGGTGCAGGCCAGGGGTCCAGCAGGGCAGTCCTTCTTCTCCTTTAGTTCTTTTCTTGTTGAAATCTGGTGGGGATCTGAGGTGTGGGTGCAGGTCTGCCAGTTTTATCCTTGCTCCTGGGTGAAAAGCAGGGGGGTCCTGGTTCTCCAATCAGGTACAGGGTCGTCCCCCTGTGATGACCACTCCCTGGGAAGTGTGGCAAAAATCCATCCCAGTAGGCAACATTCTCTAAAAATCCAACATGGCTGAATCTGATTTTTGGAGGTTACATCTGGCTGAGCCCACCCACTGGTGTGGCTAAAAATCATAAACACACCCCTCTCCTGCCCTCTCCTAATCTAATCAAGGGGGCACCTAGCTGTCTGGGGTTGCAGGATGTGGGGGTGTTGCTGGTTGCTCCAAATGTCCTTCTCTGCCTTTGAAGACCAGTTTGGCAGCCCTCCCCCTTCCTGCCTCACCATCTGCTGAGGGGAGATTCTCTCCCACAGGCACATTCCTTTGTGTGAAGCCAGGCCACTTCACACCTCATCAAGGCAGCTTGCCTAAGCTGCTACAGGCTGGCCAATCAGAGCACAGCAGCAAAAACAATGCAGGGCTGAAATTGGCAACTTTTTAGGTAAAGTCTATAACTCTTTACCTGAACAAGTTATATTAAATCCCACAACTGGAAGTTGTGGGATTTATTACAACAATTAATTTGATACCAAATTCTTGGTATGCATCTTTTAAGGAGACTTTAAAATTTAAAACAAAGTCTCCCCATTCTAGCCTATGAAGGCCATTTACTTCAATGATGGAAAAACAAATTTGGATGTTTTTACCTCACCAGGGTTTATAAATCTATTTTTATAAAGTCCCTGCTTATAGTTACATGGCACCCAGCCCTAGGGGCACATAGGGCACACCTTAGGGGTGACTTATATGTAAAAATAAGGTAGTTTAAGACTTTGGAACTACTTTTAATTCCAAAGTCGAATTTGCATATAACTTTAATTTAAAAGCAGCCAGCAAGGCAGGCCTGCCTTTAAAATGACACTGGGCACCTCAGCAGTGCACCTAGGTGTGCACCACCTATGCTGTGGTCCCTAAACCTACATGCCCTACCATATACTAGGGACTTATAGGTAGGTTCACTTAGCCAATTATAATTAGCCTACTTTGCATATTGATTTTACACAGAGCACAGGCCCTGGGACTGGTTAGCAGTACCCAGGGCACCATCAGAGTCAGGAAAACACCAGCAAAAAGTGGAAAATGGGGGCAAAAAGTTAGGGGGCCTCTGCAATCAGCCATGTTTTCTCACACAAGCCCCCCCCAGCCCACACGCCCAGGAGACTCAGCCCTACCCTGGGAGAGTCTTCCTGGCTTGTTAGGCGAGGAAGACAGTGAAGAAAACTGGCTGTCCCTTTGCAGGGCCTTCTCTGCCTTACATCCTCCTGTCATGGTCACTCCCACTGGGTAGTGAAGCCATCCCAACAGTGAAAGGACCCATCTCAAACTGAAACTTCCCTCTAGGGGGGTCTTCCTCCTCTCTCTCTGCCAACTTGGGTAGTGAGGTGCCCACCTCCCCTACTCCTAACTTTGCTAGGGCAACACCTAGCTTACCCAAAGAGGTCACCCAACACTTGAGCAACCCCACCATGACCAACAGGGTCAGGGGGCCTACTTTGCTATTGGCCCTGGGGTCTGCCTCCCAGGCCAAGTACAGTGCTGCCAGGAAGGCTAGCACCCAGCAGAGGCTACTGACAGCTGTCAGTACCCAGAACCACACCCTAAGCTCTCCACTGACAGGTGGCTGAGCTGCTTTAGGGGCAACTTTGGGGTCCTGGCACCACTCTTGCTGTCTAGAGTGGGGGGCTACCACCTCCTGTGGCAGACACCCTCCTTCCACTCTCCCTTCTGTCAGTGCAGGGGCAACACCCTGCATCTGGACAGCTGCCTGACTACTCAGGACTTCCTTGGGGTCACGGGAGGCCTCACCAGTGCCAACTCTGGGCTCCCCCCCTACTGGGGCATAAGGCCTTTGGCTCCCTGGAACTCTCTTTAAGAGTGGCCTACCCTTCCTTTTCTTCTTTCCTTTTCTTGGGGACCCCTGTCTCCTAACTGTAGGGACTGACTCCCCAGGACTTTGGTTTGGGGGGGCGCCCTGGGCGACCGCCCCATCTGGGACCAGACCCACCTCTGGGAGGTCATTGCCCAGGATACAATCTAGGGGGAGGTCAGCACTGACTACCACCCTAAACCAGTCAAGGATACCCTCCCTCTCTAGGGGCACTATGGCTACAGGTTTGGTGGTGACCTCCCCTGTGGCTATCCTGACTTTCCTTGTCTCTCCTGGGACATACATGTCTGGGGTCACTAACCGATCACTCACTATAGTGTGACTGGCACAGGTGTCTCTCAGGCCAGTGGTAGGGATCCCATTCACCTGAATGGGGTGGAAATGCCTACTTCCACCCTCAGGGATCACCAGCTTACCGTCTGGTCCTGTCTCCCAGCTCAATGCTAGGAGGACTTCATCATCTGAGGAGTCCTCCTCCATGGCTACACTGGACAGCCCAGTGCTAACCACCTTCTTTGGACAGGCTGCATCTCCTCTGAAGTGACCTGTCTGCTGACAGTCAAAGCAAGCCCTACTGTCCAAGAGCTTTTTTAACCCTGGGTCTCCCTGTCTCTGCTTGTCAGAGTGGGAGTGGGATTTACTCTCCTCCTTCTTAGGGTTCTGGGGTACAGAGGGAGTCTCTGTGGTGGGCTTACCACCTCCCTCCTTAGGTTTTTGGGGACCTGCCCCCCCCTTCTTGGAGTCTCCCACCTGGGACTTGACAACCACTCTGGTTCTCAACCACTCATCAGCTGCCTCCCCTAGCTCTCTAGGGTTGGTCTGCTTAGAGTCCACTAGATGCTGGCGTAACCTTTCTTGGGTACAATTGGTCAAGATGTGCTCTCTCATGATCAGATTGTATAACCCCTCATAAGTATTTACTTTGTTACCAATAATCCAGCCCTCTAGTGCCTTTAGTGAGGTGTCTACAAAGTCAACCCAAGACTGGGTACTGACCTTCTGGGTGTCCCTGAACTTCATTCTACACTGCTCTGGGATCAGACCAAACTTCTTGGTTAAGCACCTCTTCATACTAGGGTACGAATCTGCCTCCTCCCCCTTTAAGGTCAGAAGCCTATCCCTCCCTGAGTTGGGGACCAACTCCCACAAAAGGGAACCGCAGTATTGAGGCCTAACCCTTCTCATTTGGAGTGCCCTCTCAAAGGCCTCCAACCACTTGTCTATGTCATCCCCCTCTACATAAGCAGGAACCACCCCCTTGGGTAATCTGGGGCAAACTCCCCCACCCATGGACACCTCAACTTCTCTGTCGCTGCCACCATCTCTTTTCTCTTTGTTTGCCCACTTTTTCTTTTCTAGGGCCAGCTTCTCTGCTTCCAAAGCTATGGAGGCTAGCTGGGCCTCCAGCTCTCTTTCTCTGATGGATGGGTTCTCTCTTCCTGAAAGGACCCCCTTCCTACCACTAGCTTTGGGTCTGCCCCTAGTGACTGTATTTACTGAGGACCGTTCTTCCTTATCCTCACTTGGGCTCAGATGCCTTCCCTCCCCTGAGTGGTTAGAGTTAGCATTCTCCCCTTTTTCTCCCTCCTCTGGAGCTTCCTCTGACTCTACCTCTTGGGCCTCAGCCCATGCTGTCAGGGATTTGATCAGGATTTGCTTCCTGAGATCAGTGGTTGCAGTCAACCCTCTTTCAATACACAACCCCCTAAGCTGGACTACTGTCAGTGTGGGTAGGCTAGCCAGATCAAGCTCCATGGTTCCCTAGTTTTGTGTCAACAAAAACATTTTGCAAAAATTGGAAACAAGAATTTAGAAAAATTACAAAAATTCAATAATTGAAATTAATCCAAATTAATAAAAAAAAAAAAATAAAAAAAAAAAAATAATTTTTGCACTAGGACAATTTAAAGGATTTTTTATTTGTTTTACTTAAAACTGTAACGTGATACTGAACACAAGTACAGGATCCCGTCGCTGCTTCCAAAAATGTTGGAAAATGGGTTATTGGTAAGGGCAGGTAGGTACCTACACCTAGCAACAAGCCACCAACCTCCACTTAGGTACAGTTAGGTCTCAGTAAATTAATCCCAGCTCAATCCTTGGTAGCTTGGCAACGAGCATCAAGGCTTAATTTAGGAGACAGTGTGTAAAGCATTCAAATATCACAAAACAGTAATTAAATAAAACACAGGAAACAGTTTAAAAATCCAAAACCAATTTATAAAAATAGTTTATATTTTTATCTTTAAAATGACACAAAAACGAATAAAATCGGATAAAGGGAACCGGAGATATGAATTTTTAAAGAATTATTATTTTTCTAGCGCTTAGAAACAAAAAGCGCCAATCGGGTCATCTGGTTGCACCACGACTGGGGCAAAGTCAAAGTTTCAGGCCGACCGCGATGGAGCCCTGCTCGGCTACAAGTCGCGGGAGGCCTCGGTTAAAAAGTTACCTTCTGACTTAGTCTTTATTTTGAAGATTTTCTTTAGCGGGACGAACCTGCCAGTCGAATCCGACCTCCTGGAGCCCTTGTCCGGATACGCGATGCTGGATTCCTCGGTGGAGATTTTTACCTTCGGACTTAGTCATTTTTTCGAGGTGAAAATCCTTCGACCGGGGTAAACCTGGATCTTGATCCGACGTCCGTGGAGCCCTTCTCGGATACGATGGCTGGGAGGTCCCGGTCAACTTTTTACCTTCGGACTTAGTCACTTTTTTGGAGATTTTTCTTTACCGGGATGAACCACCAAGTCAGGCCGGGTCGCGGTTGAGGCAAGCCGGCTAGAATTTTCGCGGCGGGTCGGTCCCTCTCTGGAGCTTTTTTACAAAAATTCTCAAATCTTCTCCAAACTTCTGGGGCTTCACCCAGATGTTCTTTTAAGGTTTTTTTGGGGTCCACAGCTCACCCCAAGGGTCCAGAGGTTCTGTGATGGTCCTTGGGGGGTGCAGACTTCAACTCCCAGAATGCACCTGGCGCAAACTCCTTTTTGGCCACTGGACAGTGGTCAGCTGGTCACTTTTCAGGAGTTGGAGCAGGGGGACTCTGGATAGCAATTTTTTACCTGTAGCAAACAGGGAGTCCCTCCTTGAACCAGTTGAAGCCAGGCAAAGTCCTTCTTGTGGTGAAGCCCAAGTGTGCAGCTGGTGCAGTCCTTCTGAGTGCATGTTCCAGGTGCAGGCCAGGGGTCCAGCAGGGCAGTCCTTCTTCTCCTTTAGTTCTTTTCTTGTTGAAATCTGGTGGGGATCTGAGGTGTGGGTTCAGGTCTGCCAGTTTTATCCTTGCTCCTGGGTGAAAAGCAGGGGGGTCCTGGTTCTCCAATCAGGTACAGGGTCGTCCCCCTGTGATGACCACTCCCTGGGAAGTGTGGCAAAAATCCATCCCAGTAGACAACATTCTCTAATAATCCAACATGGCTGAATCTGATTTTTGGAGGTTACATCTGGCTGAGCCCACCCACTGGTGTGGCTAAAATTCATAAACACACCCCTCTCCTGCCCTCTCCTAATCTAATCAAGGGGGCACCTAGCTGTCTGGGTTGCAGGATGTGGGGGTGTTGCTGGTTGCTCCAAATGTCCTTCTCTGCCTTTGAAGACCAGTTTGGCAGCCCTCCCCCTTCCTGCCTCACCATCTGCTGAGGGGAGATTCTCTCCCACAGGCACATTCCTTTGTGTGAAGCCAGGCCACTTCACACCTCATCAAGGCAGCTTGCCTAAGCTGCTACAGGCTGGCCAATCAGAGCACAGCAGCAAAAACAATGCAGGGCTGAAATTGGCAACTTTTTAGGTAAAGTCTATAACTCTTTACCTGAACAAGTTATATTAAATCCCACAACTGGAAGTTGTGGGATTTATTACAACAATTAATTTGATACCAAATTCTTGGTATGCATCTTTTAAGGAGACTTTAAAATTTAAAACAAAGTCTCCCCATTCTAGCCTATGAAGGCCATTTACTTCAATGAGGGAAAAACGAATTTGGCTGTTTTTACCTCACCAGGGTTTATAAATCTATTTTTAGAAAGTCCCTGCTTATAGTTACATGGCACCCAGCCCTAGGGGCACATAGGGCACACCTTAGGGGTGACTTATATGTAAAAATAAGGTAGTTTAAGACTTTGGAACTACTTTTAATTCCAAAGTCGAATTTGCATTTAACTTTAATTTAAAAGCAGCCAGCAAGGCAGGCCTGCCTTTAAAATGACACTGGGCACCTCAGCAGTGCACCTAGGTGTGCACCACCTATGCTGTGGTCCCTAAACCTACATGCCCTACCATATACTAGGGACTTATAGGTAGGTGCACTTAGCCAATTATAATTAGCCTACTTTGCATATTGATTTTACACAGAGCACAGGCCCTGGGACTGGTTAGCAGTACCCAGGGCACCATCAGAGTCAGGAAAACACCAGCAAAAAGTGGAAAATGGGGGCAAAAAGTTAGGGGGCCTCTGCAATCAGCCCTGTTTTCTCACAGTGTGTAAGTGTCTGCATGGGTCTGTGAGTGGGTGTGTGAGTGTCTGTGTGGGTCTATGAGTTGGTGTGTGAGTGTCTGTGTGGGTCTGTGAATGAGTGTCTGAGCAGGTCTGTGATGTGGTGTGTGAGTGTCTGAGTGGGTGTGTGAGTGTCTTAGTGGGTCTATGAATGGGTGTGTGCGTGTCTGCATGGGTCTGTGAGTGGCTGTGTGACTGAGTGTGTCTGTGAGTAGATGTATGAGTGTCTGCTTGGGTCTGTGATGGAGTGTGTGTGTGAGTGGGTCTGTAAGTGAGTGTGTGAGTGTCTGTGTGGGTCTGTGGGTGTGTGTATGAGTGAGTGGGTCTGTGAGTGGTTGTGTGAGTGTCTGCGTGGATCTGTGAGTGGGTGGGGGAGTGTCTGCATGGGCTTGTGAGTGGTTATGTGAGTGTCTGAGTGGGTGTGTGTGAGTATCTGAGTGGGTCTGTGAGTGGGTGTGTGAGTGTCTGAATGGGGCTCTGAGTGGGTGTGTGAAAGTCTGTGTGGGTCTGTGAGTGGATGAGTGAATGTCTGCTTGGGTCTGTGAGTGGGTGTGTGAGTGTCACAATGGGTCTGTGAGTGGCTGTGTGAGTGTCAGAGTGGGTATGTGAGTAAGTGTGTGACCCTATTACCACCCAACACCATGCTGTGCATGGTCCTTTGAGAATGCACGGCAGGAGTTGGACGCAGCCTCTCTGGGTGTGAGAAAGGTTGTAAGAGAGTTATCTGGGGTGAGAGTGGCTGTGAGAGTGTCTGTCTCGGTGTGAAAGTGTTTTAGTGGGTGCATCAGTGTGTCAGTGAGTGGGTGGGTGAGGGGTGCATCAGTGTGTCAGTGAGTGGGTGTGTGAGGCTGTCAATGGGTCTGTGAGTGGGTGTGTGAGAGCTTGACTGGGTCTGCGAGTGGGTGCATAACTATCTGATTGGGTCAGTGAGTGGGTGCATGAGGGTCAGACTGGGGCTGTGAGTGGCTGCACAAGGGTCTGAGTGGGTCTGTGAGTGGGTACATGAGTGTCTGATTGGGTCACACTCATATGACTACTTCCTTCCTTTTGAGGCCAGTCCAAGGTTGCTTCTAATTTGATTACATTCTTAGGCTCCTAACATCTTGTGTACTCACAGTCTAGACAAGTGTTGGAAGAAGTGATTTCTAAAAAAGCTATCAAGTGAAATGAAAGTTATCTTTATTCAGTGAAAAAATATAACTGTTGTGGAAGTATGGTAAAAAGCTTGAGGAGTTAATAAGCACTATCACACATAACAAGGGAGACAGGTAATACATGCCAAACCCTTCTCCTCCCATCACAGCTACACACACATCGGAAGGCCGATGATGAAGCATGCCACATCTCGATGTGGGTGAGGGCCCTGCTTTTCCCAGAGAGCTCTCTGTTGCAGTTTTGTGTCAACTCTAATAAGAGGGGAGCCCCTTTTGATGTGTATGGACTTACTAGCCACCCCAAACCCCTTCTGCATGGTCAGCAATGTTCAAGTAGAAAATGCACTAAAAAACACTGTTGATCATAGAATGGAAAAAGACAAGCATGTGGACATCATGTGGAACTTTGCTGTGTGTAGCACAGAATGAGGCAGTGAGAGGAAACCCTATGATGTTAATGCACCAGACTTTGCTGAACCTTATACTTTATTATTTTCAAATTAATTTTCACTCCTAGATAGCCCTCACTGATCAACAGAAAATATTGTGGCCTTAGGATTCTCTCAGATCTCACCTACAATAGAAGATATCATGCCGAGAGCAGTAGGAATCGAGTTGTCAGAACCCCAACACCTTCAAGAGCTGAAACACAGTAAAATCCTCTGACAGGCAAGGGGCCGGCAGGAATTGGCTCTCTGAGCCCTGCTGTTGCCTCTCATTGAAGCTTGCAAGAATGGCCAACAAGCAAGCCAGAGGGGTTGGGACTGGCACGCAGATTCCCTCTGCTGCTTATAGGAAAAAGTTGGAATGGGCTTGTGGAGTCCACTGTGGCCTCTAGTGGCAACCAAGCATGAGTCAAGAAGAGGTAAGGTGGCAGGATGGGAACAGACTTGTGGAGGTCCACTTACAGACCCTGTGCGTTTCGTCTACAATGCCCCAAGAAATGACCACACCACACCTTTGTTGCTAAACCTTCGCTGGCTTCCTATTGAAGCTAGGGCTATATTCAGGACTGCTTGTATCACCCATAAACCCATTCACACTTCCACCCCTCGCTACCTAGCTACAAACTCAAGATGTCAGGTGGCCGTAGACCATCACAAAACGCTGAAAATGTGCTGCTCGAACCTCCATCCTTCGAAAGGGAAAGACTCATGGTGCAATCCTTCTCAGGTAATACAACTAGAATTTGGAATTCACTACCTCCAAACCTATGCACCACAACCTCATTTTGGATCTTCAAAACTGACCTTAAAACCCTTCTCTTCCAAAGACATGTTTCTCAATAGCCCTCCTCGCCAGTGCTCCCACCAGGCATATGCACCACATTTTATAGCGTGAGAATGACTGTTACATGACACACTCGAGAGCTATAATGACCCTTCGCTCCAACTCTGTAATTATGTAAAATATATTTATGTAACCCTAATCACTTTAACTCTTTCAACATAAATTTTTTCATGATTATGTAGTTTCTAAATATGTAACTCTCACCATGTGTAACCGCAGTAGTTATACTTATTGTCACCTACTCCCATATTACTCTAAATTTCTCATGTAACATTCTTTCTTTATTTTGTTCTATTGTAAACCGCTCTGACACCACTGGGTAATGTCTGCGCTATATAAAAATGCATAAATAAATAAATCATGAACTATCAATAGATAGTGGTGGGATGTGCAACTCAGGGTCCCACCCTAGGATCCAGCTGACAACAGGCAAGAAGGGATGGGGTTAATTGGGTTCTTGTAACCACACCACTTTCTCCTGCCTTTGTAGGTAACATTTTCTCCCAACTACGGTGGAGGCCGAGGCATCTTTTGGATGGAGACAAGAGATGACGAGAGAGAAGCAGGCTGCTCACACACCATGGAATGCCATCTTGTGAACTATTCAGGGGATTCACCTGCGGTATCAATGGTGGGCTCATTCGCAGTCAGTAAATCACCATGCTGTGATTGGCAAGGTGTCTGTATGGCATGATGCCAACCACAAAAGGGCATACTCTGTATGAGTTATTTTTAAAAGCATTCATAACATGAGGTATCCCTGACACTGAAGCTGTTTGTTGCCAGACCTACAAAGCGCTACAGTTAAAGTATAGATTCTCCCCATTGTATGGATGGGGCTGGCGATGATGGACTCTCATCTAAAACATTGACATCTCTCATTGATCATAGGACTGTGAGTGCATCACCAGAGCTGTGAATTTCCCTGCAGCCTGGAGCCAACAAGGAACAAGGAAACAGCTAACAAGGGCCGACCTGATGTGATTGTATATGCTCACAAGGAGAATCCACAAAGATATGATCAAAAAAGCAATTTATTCAACAAAGACTATCTAACTTGGACTCGGCACAAAGCAGTTCCTATGAGGCCCGGTCTGCTCTCAGGGAGGAGTTTGAGGCTGGATTGCTTTGGTTGGCTGCCTGCCAGCCAGGGCACTGGGCTGGGCACACTGACTGGGCAAGGCTTTCTAAAAGCAATTTACATCCTGATATTTCAAAACATCTACAAATAACCAGAGAACAAAAAAGTCTAAAAATGAAAATAAGACGGTGATACAAAGCCAGAACATTACTATCCTTGGCAGCTTATGTTAGTGCAGCCGAGGAATGATGGTTGTAAAGAAGTCCAAATGACTGACCTTGATGGGCTTCCGGGGAGCTGACAGATGGTAGGGTATGTCCATTTCCTGCTCTGAGCAGTAGTGTGGAAAAGCCCTTCCTCATGGCTGTTGGTCCTGAGCCTGAAGTCTCACGCACCCTGATTAGGAAATGTGGTTGTAGGGGATTGGGTGACGTTTGTCTAAATCTCGTGCAAAGCTGAGCAAAAGCGTAAAACAGAGCCTTCGGAAGCGGCAAATTTGAGAATACAAAAATGGAAGAAAAGTAAGGGCCTGGTTTAAAGTTTGGTGGTTGGGGGTACTCTGCAACAAGCATGACGGATATCCCGTCTGCCGTGTTACGATCCCATTATAGCCTGTGGGAATTGTAATAGGGCGGAGGGGATGTCACATTTGTGATGATGGAACCCATCCGCCAAACTCTAAATGAGGCCAAAAAACAATATTATGCATTAAGAACTGAGCTGAATATTGATTAGAAAATGTCTGAAAGCGAGTTATAAGGAATTACTTCTGTGGCCCAAGGTTAAAAGGAGGTCTTTTAACTACCAGGTTTCATGTCCTTAAACCTGACATACATATCATCAACTATCCTAATCTCTTATCCTTGAGAAAACATGAGCTCGCCCTTGACTGCAATACTTAGTACTGCAAACCTTCACCCAGAAAAACCTCTTGGTTGCCTTCTTGGTATGACAATGCTTTTATTCACCTCCTTTTTTAGGTCTCGCCTGTGACAACGCATGCGCTGTCACTTGTGAGACATCTTGTTAGCTTACAGTGGCTCAAAGCCCATCCATTGCTTACCATTGCTTGGCTTCATTGTCACTCTCATGTCCTTGCTTCTCCTTGGTCAGCATATGCTGGCTTCACTTTCTCTTTGCATGTTTCTCCCTCCTCTGGAGCATGGTCTAAGTGTGTGTCCTTCGACTGCTCACGCTTTTGCAGCTACTTTTTTCTGTTATTTCAAGAACTCCATAAGAGTGCATATTTTTGTAAGCTGTCTCCCTCATGTGCTTGTTTGTCCCTCTTAGACCTCTGTGTTTTTGCTTACCCCTTTCCACCCTCCAGTCCCTCTCCGTGTTGTTCTTTGTCCCCTTCCATCCTGTGACAGGCTGTTCTTCCCCCTCTAGTCCCTCTCTGTGTTGGTGCCTTTCCCCTCCGACCCTCCCATCCCTCTTTGTTTTGTTGCTTGCCCCTCCCACCTTTTCTGCATTGTTGCTTGCCCCAGTTCACTCTTCCACCCCTCTCTGTGCTGTTGTTCGCCCCGTCCACCCTTCTCCGTCCAATTGCTTGCCTCTACCCATCACACTCCATCAAGTTGCTTACCCCGTTCCATCCCATCACGCTTTGCTGCTTGCCCCTCCTGCTACATAGTGCATTGTTATTTGTTCCAAATCCTACATTGCTGCATGTGCCCTCCAGCCCCTTTATGTGTTTTCACTTGCCCCTTAACACCCTTCTGGACCATCCTGCGCAGTTGATTGCTCCCTTCCACCCCATCCAGTGTTGCTTGACCCCTACTGCCCTCTGCCAAGCTGTTTTTTGCCTCCTCTCGCCCCATTTGGCATTGTTGCATGCCCTCTTCCACCCCATCCTGCATTGTTGCTTGCCCTATCATAACCTATCCCATATTGTTGCTTGCCTCTTCCCACCCTCTAATCCCACCAGAAACAACAAGCATTGGCAAAGACAGCAGGTCTCCCCTATGTGATCTACTGGGTTTGCTAATATTTTCAGTCATGTTGAACAGTAGTATGGCTGCTGTACAGCATGGCAAAAAGTTTTTTTAAACGCAACCAGCAGCATCATAGTGCTTTTTAGGTTGAGCACAGCAGGGCGCAAGTGCTGCTTTTCCAACGTGTTGTTATTATTTGGGCTTCTAACCATGCCCACCTCCCGCCCATCACCATCACTCATTCATGGACTTGCCCCTCAAAAATTCTTTGTTATCATTATTATTGGTAAATGCTTTACGTTTGTCCTTCCTTGGGGCAGTTTTGTTACCGCCTTGGCCATCCACCTTGTTACATGGCTAATTACACTTTTGGTGATACGTTTGACTGCGAGCGAACTTCTTTTTCCTTTTGTGTGTCTCCTTCACGCTCATGGCGTGGCGCTTTGAATCGGCTCACTTATGTGAAACTGTTTTACTTTTCATTTTCAATTTATGTGGCAAGAAAAGTGTGGTTAGGAGTTTACAAAGCTAATAGCTCTAATTCGAGCAAATGCAAGAACCATTGCATTGCAAATGCTTGTTTATTGGTGTTGGGATGCACCTCTCTGGTGCATCTTTCTGAGATTCTTCCTGCCTCTGTATCCTGCCAGCGGTGAGTGGGAAAAAAGCTCCATGACACAGCCAAAAATGGCTGAATTATAGCTCTTTTGTTGTTTTTTGAAGGACTTGCGGAAATATGGTTGGAAGATGGAGACAACACGAGGGAGCGGGGAAGGCGGCAACACAGAAGGGAGGCAGGGTGAGTCAGGGGCAACACGGACAATGTATGGTGCGAGGGAGGGGCTCGGGGCATGCACACAGAAAACAAATGGCGGGAGAGAGGGGGCAGAAGCAACAATAAAGACAACAACAGAAATAGGGAAGGTGAGTGGGTGCACGCAACAACACAGACAACAACAAAAGAAGGGTGTTTGGGGGGATGGAGACAAGCAACAACATGGACAACAAAGAAAGGATGAAGGGTGGTTGGGGACCAGCAACAACAAGGACAACAACAGAAGGGTGATGGTGAGTGAGTGGCTGAGGCCAGGAAACAACATGGACAACACAAAAAAGGGAGGCGGGTGGGGGGCAGGAAACTCAGACGAGGGAGAGGGGAACACAGAGGGGAAGTGAGAAGAACATGAAACAGTAATTCTTGGATGAAGATAACTCGGCACCATGTTTTTAGGAGGTGAATTCATCTTGTATAAAAGGGCATGCGTTTATGGATAAATGTATTAATGAATGACTTGGATGGGCATCCCGGGTAACCCAACATTTCCTAGTTCAACCTCTGCACGTACCTTGCGGGGACAGCCATTCAGGCAGACATATTCTGCACTGTGGGTACATTTAAGTTCTTATGTGCTCCCACTGTGTTTAAGATGACCTTATCGCTCATCTCTAAATATTAAGCAAATCCAAAGGAGGGGGTGCTGACATGAATTCATTTTGTATAATTTATAAATGTTCATTGTAAGCATAGTGCAGCTCAAGCAGTGTTCCTTGAAATTTATTAACTGAGAAAATGTAAAAGAAGTATTCTGAAGATAAAACAAGAGGTGGCTGTTACTCCAGCACTTGAAGAGCTGTGAAAAGATGGTCTACTATGAGCTACATGTGAGATTGCTGTATCACCCCGAGCAAGACAAACCAGGCATGCTTGGTCCTAGCAGAGTCCTAGCAGAGCAGCTGTACAATGCAGCAGAGGATGTCTCAGCACAAGGTGGGGAAGATGCTGTGCATTTGACCTGAAATGTGCATTATTATTAGATGATATGCTAAAAGGGTATTTTTATAGCTTGGATTTAGTTAGGTCTCAGCCATCTTGTTCAAAATGGATGCTGAATCACAATGTTCATTCTGTGTTTCTATTTCTCGCTTGACACTACATTTAGCAAGATGTAAATTATAATGTTATTGAAGAACTTACTAGAGGAAGTCTTTTGCTACATCTCATGGTTCTTCCTGCTAATAAACTGTATTGCATTCATGCACAATGGTTCCCTGTTGATTATGTAAAGTTTGTTCTAACACTTCCCAACAACATTAGGTCAGAGGGGCGAATCAATATTCATGTAGTGAGTTCATGTAGTGGGTTTATGCTAAGGTGATAGGGTTGTATGACATTTTAGAGTGTGACAATATAATTTGTTAGAGCAATGATCATACCATTCTGTCTTTGCAGTTACTGAAATATTCTATGCAAGAAAACTGACTATGAACCATTAGACTTTGGGGTGAGAGGGATCTTTTGGGTCTCAGGTAGGAGTGCTGCCTGATTTTCTATTGATTTGCTGCATGTTTGAGACTTAAACAATTTTTTGATTTTGCCGTTATTTGTGTAATATGATGTATTGGAAAGCCTTCATCGCTAATGACTTTGTTGTATTTCAATGTGTTTATCACTGCATCTGCATTTTACTAATTATGTATTGCATATGAATTTTGTAATAAACCTCCATAATTTTTCTAAACTTTCTGATGTCAAACTCCATTTTTCAGCCAGTCCTTTCTTATTGGCTTTATTTTGAAATGCTGTTTTGAATCTTGTCTCTATGCAGTGGCAGCTGGCATGTAGGCAGAGTGGGGGGAGTGGGCAAATGTATTGCTGAGTGCATGTAAGTTGAGTGGTGTGTGTAAATAAAAAGAAAGATACGCTTACCTTGATTGCTGCACGACGTCCGACGTCCTCCTCGCTCTGGTCTCCTCAAGCTCCAGCAAATTCCCTTGAGCATTCCTGGTGCTGCTCTCATGCTGGTAACCAGCATGAGAGAAGCTCCAAGATTGGAGGGAGCTGCCTCTCTCAGTGCTCTCAGGGGCACTCGAGGCCTGTGCTTTCTATAACCCAGCTGTCTTAAGACAGCTAGGTTAGAAAAGTTTAAAATGCGCATGTCTGGCTGGCCGTTGCAAGACAGGTGGCCAAAAAGACACGCACACTTTATACTATGCACAGCTCCCAGCTGCCACTCTGCAGCAGTGGCCCCGCCCCATCCTGACACTCAGTTCAGGACGGGAGGATGGAAAATAAAATGGCAATAAATTAACCTTCTTACCATTTCATTTTTCATCCCTGGGGGGCATTTTAGGCAGAGGGTTGACACTCCTTGGTCCTAATGGAGGAGCTGCAGAAGTCTCTGTGAAACTTTGCCTCATAGGCTTTGAGGTTAACTCCATCCCTGATCCACCCATCATGCACGATCCACGTGTCACTCTCATGCTGCTTTCCTAGGGGCACAGCGCACCCACAAAGGCCACCATGAGAGAAGCTCAGGGACGATCAAGACTACTGGCTTCGGACTCTAGACTAGACTGAGAGACCCGTTCGTATGTTCTCACACGTGTGCGTGCATGTATGTATGATGTGTATGCGTGCCAGTTTCCTGCTTGTATGTTGGTGCTATCCCTGTCCTCCAATGAACCTGGTTAGTTGAGCACTGATGCTCCTGAAGGATTATGTTCTACCAGTAAAGCTGAGATGTGAAGTAAACTGCAGATAGGAGAAAATATCCACAGGACAAAGAAGATCTCTGCTTAATAACTAGCAAGTGAAATATCCCAGCGTCGGGGTCTAAAAGCATCATCATTTGTTCTGTTGAAAAACTTCCATGGGAGATAAAACAAATGCTGATTCCCTCCTTGAGTCTTCAAACCAGAGGTCGGAGTGGGTGGGATCGGAGGGGCACAACATGCCCATAAATTTTGTTTTATGAAAAACTGCTCCCCTATTTTTTGAAAAAAAGACAACCATCCCAGTACGGTTAATTTCAATAGTTTAAATGCTTCAGCTGAAGTGTCATGCAGTGTGTCTCCTGTGCTGTGAAACTGAAGCCGGGCAGACTGCTAAACAAGCCTTCCTGCCAGGGTGCCTGCTTGCCTGAAAGAAATGCAAATTTGCGCTAGGAGTTAATCTGCAAATGTAAAGGCTGCATGGAGCCATTACTGGCTTTAATTAATCGTAGCTTTGTGATGACAAAGATTTATTCTTTTTGAGTGGTAGTGCAAAAAGTTAACAACTGAGCTGTGAAGTGTGTGCTTTAATTTGCAATTGTATTTATACAGTTCTTACTACCCCAGGAGGTTTTAAAGGGACAGTAATGTAAAAAAAAATAGCATAGTGTCCAGTCTGGGTATTACTAAAATCTATATTTGGAAGCACCATTTTATCTTAAACCTTTTTGCACATTTTGTAGCTGACTATCTTATAGCTATACTGATTGTAATGCAAGCTTAAAATAATGACACATATTCACAGTGCTTTCTGTCACAAGTTGTGACCTTGTGGCACTAAAAATACACAAGGCACTAATCTCCACTCCCCCAGCCAGGACTTAATTCTGTGGCTTTCTGGTTACACACATAGCTTTGCACTGCATTAACTAAGAGACGTTCATAGCGTACTGTAGTGTGTTTCCCACTGAGTAACAATATTTTTATTTCTTTTTCATTTAAACTGCATTATTTTCTATGTTGCTACCTAACGGTGAAAGACAAAAAAAACCTTGCAGAATGTTATTTTTTTTTGCCCCATTGTTGACCCCGCCTCCACGCTCACTGCCCCTGCCCCCGTAGCATGCACCGTCATAGTTCCCGTACTGTTTTTAAAGCACTTTGACCACTTCTTCAAGCGTGGATGAAGGGCGTCATTACGAGTTTGGCTGTCAGGCTATCAGACCGCCGAACCCCTGGGGAGGAGACCGCCGCTCAGCTATTGTTCTGCCCCCCGGCTCTACTACAAAGTTTCCATTGGGCTGACCGGCGAAAACCTCCGAATCAGGAGGTTTCCACTATTCATCCCAGTGGAAACCGTGTGGTGGGATTGGCCTTGGCTCCTCAGGGAGCCGATGCCAATGCCGTTGCACAAAGGGCGCCCCTCACACCCTCAGAATGCACACTGTCTGCCGTGGCATTCTGGGGGTGTTGGACAGGGGGCGCTGCACGGTTTCCACTTGGCTGACCAGCAGAAACCTCCTGATTCTGAGGTTTCCACCGGTCAGCCCAATGCACACCTTGTGATAGGGCTGGAGGGGGGAGGGACCTGCAGCTCCGTGGCGGTCTCCTCCCCACAGGCCTGGCGGTCCGACTGTCAGACCGCCAAATTAGTAATGAGATCCAAAATAGTGAAGTCTAGCGTTGATAACTGCTTGAGAGTGTATTTGGTAACAAACAATACTTAACAGACACGTTTAAGACTTCAGTACCTAGAACTTTAGGGTAAATTGAGGAAAATTGCGTAAGCAAAATGTTAGGTGTAGGTGTTGAGTAAATTAGTTACAGTATCTGTTGCCTTATCTATCAAATATTCGGAAAATCAGATAGTTCACGTTGCAGTAAGCACTATACAAGAAAATATATTCACTTCTAGCGATGCAGTTACTCATTGTCTGGGTCTTAGAGTTTGCACTATAGTTTACATTTAAAGGCAAGTAATAGAGGTCAAAGGTGCCAGGCATTAAAAACTATAAATTAGCTCTTTTTATTTCACTATGGAACGAACCCTCTAGATTTCATCCTTTGAATCTCCAGCTATGAAATATTCACTGTCACAATTGCAACTCCTTATCGGACTCACAAGCCTAATTTCACCCCGCAGCATTTAAAAATGAATTAATGGCCGCTTCTAACCACACTCTGGCAGGCATTGGCTCGGACCCGCCGCCTTCACGAGCATCACTGGGGCCTGACAAGCGCTGAGTAAACACTAGGCCGCCTCGAGCCAAGGGGAAGTGCGGTGATCACCTGAGTCAGGAGAGGATCAGAGCGGATTATAAACTAACCCGCTGGCGCCGAAAGTGGCTCTTGGCAGAGAGCGCGGGATCTAACACAAGAATGGGCTGGTATCCGTGCATCCATGACCTGCAAGAAACTCTTTACAGTTACAGTAACTTGTGTAATCACAAGATACCATCACACGACCGCAGCACATTAAACCGTTGGCAAAGCCAGTAGGTCTCGCATACGAGAAAGTTATTGGCTTTGCCAATGTCTTTTAGTCATTTTGAACAGCAGGATGGCTGCTATGCAGCATGGCTGAAAGTTAGTAAAAAAGCGCTATGATGCTGGGAGTGCGCTGGCAGATGTATATGTTTACAATGCATGCAAATACCACTCGTGCCTTTTCCACACAGCCTTTGCCATGATGATACCTTTATTACACATGTCTTTACTACGCATTCCTTTGCCACACAAGCATATGTAAGATATATATATAAATATATATATATATCCTAGTGCCAGTCGCCCCTAGGTAGTTATAGTTAAGACCATGTTTCCATACAAAAAGCATTTTTCGACTTGCCCATATCTTTGGCACCGTTTGATGAATCTTAACGAAATATCCAAAAAAAATTGGCCTGAAGATGATACTTGGTGCACATGGAAAGTTTTGGGGTGATCCGCCAAGCGGGGGCCGAGAAAAAGGGGACTCAAAAAACATTGCTTTTCCCATTTAAATTCCCATAGGGTCTGTCAACACATCTACAGCCCGAACCACTAGACAGAATTATACAAAATTTGGCAGAAAGCTGGATGTCAGTACACAGATTGTGCTTTTTGTTAATTGGTTTAAATCAGTCCAGTAGTTTTTGAGAAATTTAGGGAAATTCAAATTTGTATATCTGTCCGCGATGTATTCGGGAAATGCACAGCTCTGATAGGCTGCCAACACTTCAAACCAGGAAGTGTTGGCAGCCATCTTGGAGCACGGCTTGAGCTGAGTCACATAAAAAAGTAAAAAACAAACTAAAAGGGGCCATGGTAGAGAGACCCTGATCCCTTAGCACTGGTGGGTGGTCTCAAAGGGACCCTCAAGGCAAAAAAAACATATTTCCATTATTTGTTTGCCGTGAAATTGCGATATTTGCGATTTCGTGGCAAAAAAATACTTTAAAAACAAGCACAGGCTCCAATACTTGTTTCATTACAAGCCTCCAGGTGGGCCAGGTCCCAGGGGCATTAAAAATTTAGTGTGGGGAGGCCTCCCGGCCCCCCACTGCTCCGAGGACCACCACCTCCCAGGAGCTTTCATTTTTTATTTACGAGGGTGGCCCCTGGCCCCTCGCTGCCCTGGGGACTGTCACCCCCCCAGGGCCTTCCTTTTAATATATGCAGAGGGCCCACAACTCCCCCCTGCCCTGGTGTCTGCCACCTCCCATGGGCTTTTCTTTGAAAATATGCGGTTGGGCCATGCCCCCCCCCCACTACCCTGGGGACTGCCACCTCCCCAGGGCTTTCCTTTTAAAATAAGTGGGCCCTGTGGACCACCACCCCCCAATGCAAATATTTAAAGAAAGAAAGGAGGTCCCTTTTGGAAACCCCAAGCCCTGGGGACCACCACCCCACGGGCTATGTCCTAGTTGGATGGGGGCTGCGCGGCCCCCCCTTTGGAGCCACTGTAGGCCGTGGGGACCACCGTCCCCCATGGCTGGCTCCTGCTATTTCCCGGGATTCCAACCCTCAGGACATAGCTGTTTGCTGTGGCTTGGCTGAAGCTCTGCAGCCAAGCCAAAGCAAACACTTTGGGTTTTGTCAGCGGGACAGGTACAGCAGGTCCCGCTGTCAAAATCTGAAGTTTCAGCTCTGTCCCTTGAATGTGTGCAGGGGACAGAGATGAAATGCATCAGCAAGCAGCTCTCTGCTTGCTGATGCAACGGCACTGCGAGGGAGGTCTTAAGGCTCCCAGGTAGCCTGTAAATAATTAATTTAAAAATGTATGGGGACCACTGGAGTTCCAGATAGCCCATAAAGATCTAGCAAAAAATGTTAAAAAATAAATAAAAACTGTAGCTCAGTATGAATTCACAGACCTTCACACTGAGCTTTGGGGGTTCGAGTGTAGCTGGACTCATTTCAATTTTGTTTTAATTATTACATTAAAAATATATATATGTTTTAAATTGGAAACAAATAACTAATTCTAAGTATATCAGACATCAAAGACAAAAAAACTCTGTCCCCCTCCTTCTCACTTTCTTTTGCTCTGTCTCTCTTTCAATCAATTCTCCCACTCATAAACCCACTCAAACACTTACGCACCCACTCACAGACCCACTTTGACACTCATGCACCCACTCACAGACCCACTCAGACACTCACGCTCTCACTCACAGGCCAACTCAGTCCTTCATGCACTCACTAGCAGCCCCAGTCAGACACTCAAGCACCCACTCAGACCCACTCGAACAGTTACGCCTCCACTCACACACCCACTCAGACCGTCACACACCCACTGACACCCTGATGCACCCACTCACAAACCTGTGCACATACTGACGCGACCACTAAAACACTGATGCCTGCAGTCTCACACCCAAGTAGGTACTCTGACAGCCACTCTTAACCCCGATACAGCCTCTCACAACTATTCTCACACCCAGTGAGGCCGCAGACAACTTCCGCCGTTCATGCGCAAAGGGCCGGGCATAGCATCGGGTTGGGTGGTTAGGGGGCTTGGCAGCAGAGACTGGATACAGGCCAGCCCTTGCGGGCGAACCCTACTGCACACCGGAGAAGGCTGTGCATGGTGCAAGGTTGGGTGCTTATAGGTGGTCAACCGCCACCGTGCACTGTCAACGGTTGTGCGCAGCGGTGATTGGATTCTTGAATAGCAATGAAAATGACATACGTTAAAAAAAACATTAAAATTCACTGAAAAAAACAAAAGTTACAGGGACGTTATAGTTAGGTTCTGAATTTACTCATGCAAAAACTATAGAAATTCAGCAGTTATAGTTAGATTTCTTTCAAGTAACTAAAACTTGCGCTTTAAGATAACTATAACTCACGCCTTTGCCTTGCGCAGTTAATTACTCCATATGTTTTATCATTGATGACATATTCAATACTATCTTTCATATTCTCATTGCAACATTTGCAATAAAATTATTGATGAGACATTTGTGCATGGCGAGTGTGTAAATTACAGTTACTTTAGTGCACAAGTTTTTAGTTATTTTCGTAGTCTGTGGGGTTTAATGCAGATATTGGTTAACGCAGATATGTACCAACCACTCTAATCAGGAGGTAAATGCCTGTGAGGTCCACTGTATAGGGAGGCTTAGGAGAATGGTAGGGATGAGGATGGTTCCGTATGGGAAGGGAAAGATGTCGTCTAGCAATAGAGAACGTTATGTGCTCTCCCCCATGCTTTGTTTGGGGTCTGGATGTGGCTGGGAAATGTGTCCATGCTGCAATGCATTGCTTTCCCAAAAACATTTCACCTGCCAGAGTTTCTGGCTGATAAAACCTGGTCTGATATTTCAGCTCCAAGGAAATCTGGGTGTAGTAACACCAGTCAACATATACTTGTAGGTGGGACCACTGTTGTTTCATTAAAACCAAACATAGGATATTGTTTAGTTTCTCACAAGCACTTGCATTTCTGGTACAAGCACATACCTCTACTTGGTTAGTGGAGGTTTTGGGTGCCAGTGGGAGCAAGAACAATCTGAAAAGTAAGTCTCATTCTTCATGGTAATCTTCATTCCTCCTAGCCAACAGCATAAGAAAATGCAAGGCTAGGTTAAATTGTCTTTCGTACATATTCAAAGTGTATTACAACCAGCGGAGAACACTTTGAGCTCAATACTTCAAAAAGTGACTACAGGCCTGAATTATATTTCGGTGGACATAATACTCAATCACAAATAAAACCAATATCCCATCCACCGTATCACAAGTGCATTATATCCTAGAATACTTGTAATATGGCAGATGGAATATTTGTCACATTTGTGACAGATTATCCTATTCTCCATAAATCAGAGCCCAAACCTAACCCATTAACTGGGTTTAGAGTTACTCATTTTGGAAATTCGGAAAGGATTTCAAAGTTATGCCTGCAAACCAGCAATGTCAAAGTTGTCCATGTGTACTCCCATAAACGTTTGTGAATCTGCAGTTGTGACTAATGGGAGGCATTTCTCAATGTATATAGTGCAGAGGAAATGTCATGGCATCAGTATTGTTTCTTATGTTTCTCTGCAGGCAAAATATTATTTTGAAAGTGGAAACCTACATTCCGCTTTAACAGGAGTACATTGTATGGCTTTTAACAAATTGGGAATCTGGGAATGTTTCCAGGTTTGGAATGAATCAGAGGGAAGTTTTCAGATTCACAGTATTGAATAGGTTTGTGTGTGTTCACAAATGTACATGACAAACATGCCCCAGAACAACCACTTGCCATCCTCTCCCTACCATTGGGAGTACATTCACTCCAAAGACAAAGTTCATATCAGTAAATCCTTCACCAATCTATAACCTCCCTTTGTAAATATCAAAATTGCTTTACAGCCATACTTTAAATATCAAAAGTGCTTTTACACTCATAAAAATATTGTTTGAGTGTGTAATGCTAACATTGCATGTGCAGATAGATTTGCAAATTGGATCCTTATATTTAACTGCACAATTTAAACAAAACGTTATTGCAATTTAACATGCAAGGTTCCCAGAGGTGGAGCGTGACAACAATTATTGTTTTAAACTTGCATCAGTTCGATCCCCTTCACCTCCTCTCTTTGAGCTTGTCATGGAGCCTTCAGCACGTTGTAATAGGGAACATGAGACAAACAGGGACATTTTTTCTAACCATGAGGCTGTTAATATTGCTATAATCTGAGGGCATATTTTTTAAAAACCCAACATTGAAGTTGCCTCTAGTTACCAGTGAGATTATAAAATTCAGCAGCCTCCTTGGAACAGAAATCTGCTGCATGAATTCTGGAATGTACCCCCTCAGTCTTGCCACAAAACAAGCAGAATTGGAATGCCCACTCCACTAGGGTTCTGAAAAAACTTGCCATTTACATTCCTAGAGATAGGAAGACAATTATAGCCTGGCAATCACAGTTTAACCTTGCAAGTGAAACAAGCATGGGCAAAGACAAAGGGAACACCATTGGCTGCCAGCCTTTTGAGAGTTATTGTTTGGTTTTGTCATAGTTTTTACCAAACTTTATTGTTGAGGAAACTTCCGGGCCCACATCAATCTCAACAAAACACAATGACTAAAGGCAAAGATATTTTTTGTTCTCAAAAACCACACATTACCATAGTAGTCCCTGCCACTGAAGGGAACTACTTTGTGTGATGATGCGCTCTTTGTGAAAGGGAAGCATGCTGTAACTCGTAGTGAAGTGGACTGACACTTTAAAGTAGTCCACGGAGTTTGTGGTGTGTAAAGCAAGTCAATAAGAGTTCCAGAAACATCTTGTTGTTGATTATAATTTATTCATCCCATGCTATGATGATTCCGATAGCAACAGCCGACATATGTTTCGTCATCTAGATTTTTTCAAGGCTGTAAAAGTTGGTATATGAAAGACAATTCTGAATGTCTGCTGGGGTCAACAGACCACCATGTATGTGACTGCTTTTAAATAAAGTATATATATAGTTTTTTAAATGCAGCCCGTTTTCCTTAAAGGAAAATGGAATGCATTTCGAAAACAAAAGTGAAAAGTTTTAATTTTTTCAGAGCAGGCAGTGGTACCTGGGACCACTGCCTGCTCTGGGAACATGTTTTCACATGCATTCACAAAGGGGAAGGGGTCCCATGGCAACACCTTTCATACATCAGACTGCGACCCGCAATTGGGAATGAAACACCCCTTCTTAATTGCGATTAGCAAACTCTTTTTGCGATTCGGTAAATAGATTATTGAATCGCAAAAATGGGTCTGTACATACCAATATGCTTTTTTCTGGTTGCAAGCTGCCCGATTCTGAGAATCGGGCCATTTGCAACGAGAAAAAAGTTACGTACATGTGGCCCTATGTTACTATGTACAGACACAATAGACGGTGACAGATTTTCAAACTGATGAACTCTTACATATAAAGTTGCACCCATTGCGATAATTTGATTCTGTATAATAGACAGCAAACCGAAATGATGTTAAGATAGAGACCCCACCAATGTGAGTAGGAATAACGTCAGTACACAAACATATCTATATTTCACTGTTCTCTCTGTAGAGCGATAATTCAACAAGACTCTTGAGACAAGGCCATGATAAGCCTAAGACACATCAAAAGAAGTAGTTGTTGAAAAAATATGTAGCATCCAAAAATGCAGAGCTAAAGTATTCAGGCTTATTATTGTTAAAATGCAACAAAATACATAACATGCGTATCATGAAAGATTCCCACGCGTACGAGGCGGAAAGTGCACGGAGGGAAGTAATGATCGTGGAGCTACGTGCTCATAAGGAGAAAACAAAACTAAAAATGGTTGAGTTTGTGACATGCAGAGTCATACTTATGCCCAGATACCTCCTGTGACACCCGGTATACGGAAACCTGGGAGAGCCATGTCAGTGGTAAAGGCAAGCCCATGTCAAAATGTGCAAGTTCCCCCTGGGGCAATTAAACCCAGTCATCAGTGAAAATAAGAGCTCATGTGGCGGGAAAAATAGTAAATAATGTTGCCTAGTCCAGGGAATGCCATATTATGCACCACACACCACCTCCGGGGCAGTAGCACCCGGTAGGGTAAGAGACTTTGACAAGATGTATCTTTTGAATACTTTTATTCGTAGATAAAAAACTTCTGGTACAACGAACATCCACCCTTAGATAGCCCATGAATCTTCCATCTCTCCTTCACCTTCGTCCTTCTCCAACCGTCCTCTGTGGAATCCCCATCACAGGATTCCACCTATTACCTCACCATCCCTGGAACCCCACATGACCGCACAGTGAATTACAATGCATGAAACCATAACACATCTCCCCCTTTACAACCCATTAAATAAATTACAAAAGAAAACATTGTAAAAGAGAATAACTATAATACAACATTTACATGAAGAGCTTTGATAAACAAAATTAATACAACAATGTAAGCATCATAAAAACAATGACGGAATAACATTTCCAAAGTGTAAAACATTTTCACAAAAATGCAATTATCCTAATATTTCACAAAAGCTGAGAGATGGTTTGGATAAACTCTATTCCTTACACTCCGCCTCAACTTCTCACTCACACCTGGATTGGTTTCCTCACCCACATTTGGATCGGGTTGCAATGAGTCCTTCAATTCTCTAGCATCAATACACTTGGCAAGACAAGACATACTCCAAACTTCTCCATCCTCAAGAACAACCAAATTTTTTTTTATTTCCACAATTTTCTTAGGTCCAGAAAATTTAGAAACACCTTTTTGACACCAAACACGTTTTTTAATATACACCAAGTCTCCTTTGGACCAAATCCTTTGTTTAACACACATCCTCCCATCAAATCTCTTCTGATACCTATTTTGGTTCTCAACAATTCTGGCCCGGACAGACTTAAAATCAGGTACATCTTCTAATTTCTGAGATCCAGAATGCAACCATGAAGGATTCAACTTGGAACCTGCCAATCTGCCCTTCAAAATGCGGAAAGGAGACATACCTGTGATAACATTAGGTGCATTCCTATGAGCCCATAACTTTTCTCTTAAAACACACTTCAACGGCAATCTATGCTCAAGTGCTACCTGAACACTTGCTCTCACCAACTGATTCATCTTCTCCACCAATCCATTGGCTTGAGGAGCATATAAAGCAGTACGGTGATGAGAAATAGCCAAATCCTTCAGAAATGACCTCATCTCCAAAGAAGTAAATTGCACTCCATTATCCGTAACAACAATCTTGGGAAACCCTCACACGCAAAAACTTCAGTTAAAAACTCAATCACATTCTTTGTAGTGATGGAACTTACACAGCTAGCAGTATCCCATTTTGAGGTGTAATCAACAAGAACAATTATAAACCTCTCACCAGGCGGTAACAACTCAAAAGGTCCAACTAAATCCAAACCTAGTTTGACCCATGGCTCGTCCGGAACTGGTAAAGGAGACAAAGGAGCAGTTCGTACCACTTTAGATTTATCATTACTAGCACATTGCACACAATCCTTAACCACTGCTTCAACTTGCTTGTCTAAACCCGGCCACCAATAGCGCTCTCTAAGACTAGCTTTGGTAAGATTCTTACCCAAGTGTCCATCATGGGCCAAATTAATTAATTTCCCATGCAAACCAATAGGAGGAACTAATCTATATCCCCTGTACAAATTCCCTTCTATGATGCTAAGTTCATCTTTAACACCCCAGAACGCACCAACTTCTACCAAACATTCATTCAAACACGGCCACCCTTGCACCACATAGTTCATCACTGTACAAGAACAATATCCTTACTGCATTCCTCACTCCATTCTTCTGCATCAAGAGCAGTCTCTTTAATCTATGATATAAGAGTAGGCTCCTCAATACCACCATCCATCACTGCCATTCTAGAAAGAATATCTGCAGGAATATTTTTTTTCCCCGGATAATATTCCAATAAAAAGTTTAAATCCAGTAAACTCTCAACCCAACGCCTAATCCTAGGTGTGGTGTTCTCATTATTCCTGCATGCAAACAATTGTACTAAAGGTCTATGGTCACTTCTGAGAGTAAATGGTAGACCCCAAAGATAAAACTTGAAATGGTTAATCGCCCATGTGCAAGCCAGTGCTTCGTGCTCTATTACCGAATAGCGTTCTTCCGCTCCCCTAAGGGAACGTGAGGCAAAATCAACCACTCTCTCCTCTCCATCAACCAGTTGAGATAGTACTGCACCCAAACCCTTTAAGCTGGCATCAGTAGATAAAATAGTTTTACGTTTAACATCAAAATGACCCAACGTAGGCAATTTGCCAATGTCTTCCTTTATTGCCTTAAATGCTTTATCACACTCTGGAGACCATTCAAATTGTACACCTTTCTTTAAAACCATTCTAATAGGTTGAACAACACATGCAAAGTTCCTAACAAACTTCGAGTAATACTCTGCAAGACCAAGAAATGACCTAACTTGATCTTTATTAGTAGGTGTTGGTGCAGACAATATCGATTTGGCCAATTCTAGCTTGGGTTTAATGCCATCTCCAGAAATAGTGTGACCAAGAAATGAGACCGTGCTAACACTAAACAAACATTTTTCCCTCTTCAAAGTCAAACCATACTTCTTAGTTTATCAAGCACAGTTCTTAGAACAACATCATGCTTAACTGTATCTTCACCATAAACAAGTATATCATCTTGAAAAAACAAGACTGAATCAAGACCCTTGAGTACCTCTCTCATCACTCTCTGAAAACAAGCAGCAGCTGAGGCCAGCCCAAAAGGCATCCTCAGAAATCTGAACGCTCCCAAAGGAGCAACAAAAGAGGTAAGATGTCTCGACTCCTCGTGAAGCATAATCTGGTGATAAGCTGCTGATAGATCCATGACACTGAACACTTTAGCACCATTCAGCATAGTCAAAGTTTCACTGATATTTGGTAATGGTTGACGGTCCACCCATATAGACTGATTAAGACCTCTAAGGTCAACACATAATCTTATTTTTTTACCATTGTCTTTAGGGACCAAAACTATGGGGGCCAACCATTCAGAAGACTCAATTTCTTCTATGACTCCTAAATCCAACAATCTATTGAGTTCTTCCTGTAATGGTTGTAACATCAAATGGGGAACTTTCCTTACTCTGTATACAATCGGTTTGGCACTTGATTTCAAAATTAAAATTCTTTAGTAAGCCTACTTTGTCACAAAAAACTTCAGGAAACTCAATGGCAAACCCCTCAACATCACCCATTTTGGAAACTGAAAGAACCTGGTCAGGAGCATTTGGATTCAAAATTATTCCCAAATCTCTTTGATGACGCCACCCCAAAAGATTATTGCCACGCTTAGCAACATAAACTTTTCCTACGGTCTCACGCCCTTTAAATTTAATTGACATTATGGAGTAACCAAATAAATCAATTTTCTGTCCACCATACCCAATAGGAGCAATATCGGGTGGAATCAACTTGATGTTATCGTCTCCAAAAATTATTTCCCAATTCCTGTCACCTATCAATGTAAAAGGGGATCCAGAATCAGCAAGTACTGAAACAGTTCTCCCCCCAATGTCGATATCACATTTAGGCATAACAAGTTTATCACATGAAATTTCCTTAGATTGCAAATTCCCAGCATCCGTGTTATTAATACACAGTACAATTTGCTGACTATCCACAGGCTCCCCAACCATATTTATCTTAGAACTTCTGCAAACCTTCGCTAAGTGTCCTTTCTTCCCACACTTCCTACAATTAACATTCCTTGCAAAACACTTAGGATTGTTAGCCAGATGACCAGCATTTCCACACTTAAAACATCTAATTTTAAAATCTTTCTGTACATCATTACTGATTCTCATCTTTTCAGCAATTTTATGTACTAACTCATTCTCACAAATGCCATCTGAAGTTGAAATCGCAGCTGACATAGCTGTTTGTCCAGAGTCCATATGAGTACCAGTAATAGGACCCACATCTTTTATTTCCTTAACCCAAAGAATGGCATGTTCAATACTCTCAGCAATTATAATAGCTTCATTTAGCGAAGGATTCTTGGCCAACAACTTTTCTTGAACTCTGGGATTGTTTGTGCACTGAACCAACTGATCACGTATTAAAGATTCAGTTAAATTTGCAAAGTCACACGTGTGAGCCAATGTTTTAAGTGACGCAATATAATTTCCAACTCTCTCATCTTTCGCTTGTTGTCTCATAAAAATTTTATGTCTTTCCATAACAACGTTGATGCGACCATCAAAATGTTTTTTGAGCATCATGAGAGACATTTCATACACATCTCTTGGTTCACCTTCAGCAGAACCAATGTTTATAAAATCAAGGCTATCATAAATGTTACGTCCCTCAATCCCCAAATTGTGCAATAAAATTCCCTGTTTCCTTGCTGGTGAGAATTTCTCTCCACCAATGCCAATCAAATACGAGTCAAATAAGTTTATCCATTTCTTCCATGGCAAAACAGGTTCACCACGTTCTGACAAAAATTGAGGTGGTTGAGACATGCTGAGAGGAGAATGCTGCGACATAATGTGTGTTAATAAGGGATAACAAATATATAAGAAGTTAAGATAGTTTAACTATATACATTAAATAAGAGTCTTAACACAGTTCAAAATAAGTCAGCACTCTAGTTATTAGCTCCTAATGCGGTGTCTAAATAACTTGTTTGTGTTCCATAGATCAAAATAGGCCAGCAGTCTAGTTGTCGGCTCTTTATAGCTCTTCCGTTTTTTTTATTTTTTTATTTCCTTCCTTACTTCCTGTGAGAAATATCGAGATCGGTAAAACTGAACTGGTTCCCTTTCAAGAACGAGGTAAACTGCTCCAGATACTTATACTTGAAAGAAATACGCGTTCCTGCAGCGTATGTTAAACAACAACAAATCAGAAATTCACGCGCGCTCAGTGCCAGGCGCGTTGCAACACAATCGTCATGTGCGTGTACACTAACGGTACAGTTTGGAGTTGAAGACACACAGGATCAGATTAAACACTTCAGAAGATTAAACGTGATCTTCTCATTCGCAGTATAAGCGTCAAACGCTTGCCGCATGTATCACTTGTATCCACAAATATACAAAAACATACGCGTAAATCCAAACAGCGTACTTCTAAAAATGAGCACGTCTTCTAAAACAGTATTTCAGCTCATGTAAAGCCCAAAAGATCATACTTCCGATCTCTGTCGTAATTGAGTCCTTTGTTTCCTTTGATGCAGCGCTCGACACTCCAGAAAAGCACAATGAATATACAACGCGTGGATTCTTGGAAAACGGTGGATGTTCGTCTCGTAGCTCGTCGCCAATGACAAGATGTATATTTTGAATACTTTTATTCGTAGATAAATAACTTCTGGTACAACGAACATCCACCCTTAGATAGCCCATGAATCTTCCATCTCTCCTTCACCTTCGTCCTTCTCCAACCGTCCTCTGTGGAATCCCCATCACAGGATTCCACCTATTACCTCACCATCCCTGGAACCCCACACGACCGCACAGTGAATTACAATGCATGAAACCATAACAGACTTGAACAACAACTTAACATTGTGCCCAGTGCAACATATACGCTAATGACAGCGAATGCCGTATCAATCCAAAAACATACCTCTGGGGATGGGGCTCCCGGTAGCATGTGGAGCGGCCAGCTTCAAACAATATTATTCTTAAAGCGCCAAGTTTATATCAAGTAAAGAAATCCAAAGGTAACAACCCAAAGACTTACTAAGAAGTTACGTGTAGTGTAGAGTTAGATGCGGTAATTGTGCGGAAGATGCCAGTTAACGTATATGGATATAGGGAGTTCATAAAAATAAAAGAGGACTATATTTCCTCAAAACCACCTTTGAAGGCACCATCTTGGAGTGTGCACACATACATAGTACTAGCATTGCATAAATGTACATTCCATGCTGCAAACTACATTTCTTATTAGCAAGCTATCTGAAACATATTAACGTATAGTGATCGACCATTTTATGTGAAAGTTACAAATAGGTTGAAGCATCGCCATAAAATGGAAATAGGAATAACAAGGTTTGTGTAAAAGAACAACATTGTAGAACAAGGAATGGTGTCACTCAAAAAAATGCACAAAGAGATGAAGAGAAAACGGTGGCGTCATCCTCAGTGTATATGACCAACCAATAATACCTTCGTAGTCGCAAGGGAGAGCATATATATAAGTTACATTTGTCAGACACATTTTATATACACAGAACTATATGTGATACATGTAATCATATATTGATCAACCAGTTGATAAGAAATGAACTCTTAAAACTGGGCATCTAAAAAGAAAGGAATGAGAAAGAAAGGGCAAATACTTATGTAAATTTGAAGTAGGCGTCATCATGAACATGGCATTAGACTAGTTTTGTGGTTTGTTTCAAAGGAGATAAAAAAATGATCCAGCAAAGGTGGGCCCAGAAAGTCATCCAGTAATAGTGAAACGTTCCCCCCAGACAGCCAAGGAGAGGGGTGAGTGGCCAGACAGCAGGAAATGTTGGCTGACACACATTAGTTTTATGTTGTATAACAACTAGTCTGGAACCTTCATGTTGATCATGTTGCAAAATCAAAATAGGGAAAAACATAATACATAGGTCACAAATGAGAGCAACATGATACCACGCGGCAATGCTCCTCCTGATACCATTGCTGGTGTACTCTCCTAGGAAAACATGTAGGTCCTTCTCCGTACTAAGACCTTCTTCCACTGCTCTCAGTCTGACAATCCATTTGCTTTCCAAACGTCTCAACATCAGAGCTCTATTACCAACCCGTGGTGGAGTACCTATTGTGTCAATACCATGAAAAGTAATGCCATGTACAGTGTTATAGTGCGTAGCAAAGGGATAGTCTCTATTGTTGTGTCTGATCGCTCTTATGTGTTCTCGGATGCGCTCTTTGAGTGGCCTGATAGTACTACCAATGTAGATGCGGCCGCAAACACATAGTAGACAATAAACCACATGTCTGGTATACAGTTGATGAATTTAATGATCCTGTGTGGTGCTGTACTGAAACGTGACAGTCTTGCCCCTGGCATAACAACTGATATTGCAATTGCCACACTTGTAAAACCCACAGGGTGGTTTGGGTAACCACATTTCTTGGTGTCTGGTGGTAAAAAGCTGTGACACAGAATGTCCCTCAGTGTACGACCCCAGCTGTGTGTCATTCTAGGTTTAGGTGTAATTCCTTCCTTTAAGGTGTTGTCTGCTGGTAGAAAGGACCAATATTTTTAAATAAACTTGTTCAGTCCTAAATGGTTCTCCGGTTGGGACAGCCACACCCTTTGTGGTTGGGTGTGAATACCACTACGGCACCTAATGGACATTGCATGAGATTATGAGATACATCTCTCCCCCATTACTTAGTTTCCATTTAGGATGTGGGGACTTATAAGCACAACCACCTTTCTCTTGCAGTTCATCTTCTGGCCTGACGCACTGCTCCTTGATGCGTGCTGGAGTGGGTAGAAGAAACATGTGAGACGCAACCACAGGCTAATGGAGGGAGTCTGGCTGAAAACCCCGGTGTTCTACAGTGTTACACACATAGGGGGTCATTCTGACTCCCGCCAGGCGCGGTCACCGCGCGCCCGGCGGGAGCCGCCAAAATACCGACAGCGGTGGGTATTTTGAGGTTTCCCCTGGGCTGGCGGGCGGCCTCCAAAAGGCCGCCCGCCAGCCCAGGGGAAACCGTCCTTCCCACGATGAAGCCGGCTCGTAATCGAGCCGGCGAAGTGGGAAGGTGCGACGGGTGCTGTTGCACCCGTCGCGTATTTCACTGTCTGCCAAGCAGACAGTGAAATACTCGTAGGGGCCCTCTTACGGGGGCCCCTGCAGTGCCCATGCCAGTGGCATGGGCACTGCAGGGGCCCCCAGGGGCCCCGCGACCCCCCCTACCGCCATCCGGTTCCCGGCGGGCGGACCGCCGGGAACTGGATGGCGGTAGGGGGGGTCGGAATCCACTCGGCGGCGCAGCTAGCTGCGCCGCCTTGGAGGATTCAAAAGGGCGGCGGTACACTGGCGGAAGACCGCCAGTGTTGCCGGTCTGACCGCGGCTTTACCGCCGCGGTCAGAATGCCCTGCGGGGCACCGCCGGCCTGTCGGCGGTGCTCCCGCCGACCCTGGCCCCGGCGGAATGACCCCCATAATGTTAGTAATGTGGAAGGAAGGAAGGAAGGAGGAAAGAAAGGAAGGAGGAAAGAAAGAAAGAAAGAAAGAAAGAAAGAAAGAAAGAAAGAAAGAAAGAAAGAAAGAAAGAAAGAAAGAAAGAAAGAAAGAAAGAAAGAAAGTTGAGTTTGGGTTACAAAGGCAGGCGGAGCACACTCATGATTATAGTTTGTGTGAGTTGCTGTTTGTATTACTGTGTCCTTCAAAAGGCTGTGTTCTGCACACATTTCTCAGACTAGTCCCAGAGCTGGTATACTACTGTCATTGCAGCGCGTGGGATTTCATATAGACTGTTTATTTCACAGATTCATTATGACACGAAGAATGCTTTCCATTCACAAACCACACAGCACCTGAAGGATGAAGGTTGCATTACAGATGGGGATAGCTCACTCAGAATCAACTCACTGAGCATCTCAGCAGCAAGCAAGGTATCACAGATTCCACTGTAGTGAGCTATCTACGTCTCATGAATGTATACACAACTACACTCTTAATGAATAATTTTACTCATTTCAAAGGTATTCGTGATTATATTGTAAATGAACCATCTTACTTCCACAAAGACATAACTGTAATTCAATTTTCAGATGCTGAAGCACCCTTAGCCCGTATTTATACTTTTTTTGCGCCGCAGTTGCGTAATTTTTTGTCGCCAATGCGGCACAAACTTACAAAATACAATTGTATTTTGTAAGTTTGCGCTGCTTTTGCTCTAAAAAGTGGCACAAATGCGGCGCTAAAAAAGAATAAATATGGGCCTTAGTTTCTTGGGTTTTTTCTAAGAGCCACAGTTTGAAATTATGGATACTAAAACCCAAATTTACCACAGCTATGTTTAAATAAAAGTGTGGTGCAAAATAAACACAATAAAGGTTGTTTTTCTTCCTGGACAAAATTAAGGCTTTTGTCCTGTTGATGGCAATGGCTCACTTAATGACAAGGTAAATCAAACATTAGTAAATAGTAGAGAAAAGTTAGACGGTAGATTAATGCACCAAGCTAAATCTAAAAGTATCTTTATTTACATAGTCTATTATGAAATGGTAGCTACATATCTATAGAAAAATGTAAGGCAAGGCAGGGTAGAGAAAAAACTGAAAAGAAGGAATTTCATCCGATTTTAAAGTCGATGTGGCAAAGGGAGGGGAAATATGTGTAATTTGTGAAAGGGAAGGGATCTGGACCGCAGAAACGGTGAGATGGAATGATTGTGACCAGAATTAGTCAGTGAGGGATCAAATACCAGCAGGACAAGAAACAAGTGTTAGGGGAAATATTTGAGGTAAATGTACATATGTTTAATTACCACCTAATTAGGTGGAGAGCTGCTATGTAGCTCTAGTCTTTCCAAGGATATACCACCCAAATTATTTAACAAGACAGACTACTACTAGTTTTAGGAACAATAGGTATAGTTTTGAACAGGTGCTAGGAGGTATATTTGGCACTATAATATCTTTGGTATGAGTACCTATAAAGGAGCTACAAAGGATGTGAAGATTAGAAAGTTTTCGACCTCAATGGATAGGTTTGCTTGTAACACTGTAGGAGCACTAAAATTCATTAACAAGGAACTGGGTGCCATGAGAGCCATGGTAATGCAAAACATCCTGGCAGTAGACATGTTACCCACAAAAGAGACGAAGCCTGCCAAACGCTTCTCTTACGTCAGTTTTGTGCTTTCATCTCTAAAATTGATACCCACATTAATAATCTTGTGATTACTATAAACAATATTACTCAGAAAGTTAAGGAGTTAGAAGAAAGAGAACATGGGAGAGAATAGCTTCCCTTTTTACCTTTGGGACAGTGATTGACTTCCTGGACGAGACTACGAGCGACGAGACAGGAAGCGACGTGATGAGAAAGCGGAAGGATAGGAGCTAAGCCCACGGCCGGCACCAGCGGCACCAGCGGCGGTCCGTAGATCGTGGAACTCAGCACCCAGTAGGTGCTGGATTCAAAGGAAAGGGGTAGATAATATCCCTATTGAAGAGGAGAAGAGGGCGGATGAAGATAGGTATAAGAAAGGAGAAGGCCGAGCAGAGGTGGGATGGCTTGAGAGAAGCTGCTGTGTCTAAAAACGTCCGTAAATATTGGGCAATTATTACAGAATGCTGCGGGTCCCGCAAATCTTCTCTCGCTACGCCTATAACTGAGGCAGGATGGAGAGATCATATACTTTCCCCTCATGCGGAAAACCTGGATACTGAGTTGTGTGAAATGGATATTCCGCCAGACAGTAGGGCTGAGTTGGATAGTAATGGCCCTCCCTCAGTGATGGAGATTGAAGGGTATGCAGGGACACTGCGGGCTTCTGGAGCAATGGGCCCGACGGGGTCCCTATTTCAATAATTAAACAGGAACCCTTGCTTTGGGCAAAGATTCTCCATCCTGTATTTCAGTTTTTTTATCTAAAAGGCGCAGTTCCGGTATCTTGGGTTAGGAGTGTCATAGTTCCCCTATATAGGAAGGGTGATAGAACCTCCCCAGTAAACTACCTGCAAATAGCTCTGTTGGATGCAGTTGGTAAGGTATTTGCTAAATGCTTATTAGAGCACTTACAGTCTTGGGTTGAGGAAAATTCTGTCCTTCCTTTGGAACAGGCTGGCTTTAGGAAGGAGCATAATACTCTAGACAATATTTCAGTAATGCAAATTTTAAATGACAAATATGTGCAGATTAGGGGTGGTATTGCCTATGCGCATTTATAGACTTTTCAACAGCCTTCGATAGGGTTGATCGCAAGATCCTGTGGAGGAAGTTATTTAATTTAGGCATCCCTGTACATTTGTTACACCTGATTATAGCCTTGCATTCCTCCACTTGGTGTAAAGCACTGTTAGCCGGGGACCAGGGTGTGTCTGATGAGCTTCCTACTAAAAATGGATTGAAGCCGGGGTTTCTTCTGGCACCGATGCTCTTCACGGTACATTCACGACTTGCCTGTCGCCCGAGGGAAAAGCGAGGGCTTTGCGCCCAGAATTGGAGGCCGTCAGATATCTTGTCTATTGTATGCTGACAATATAGTGGTGATTGATCTCACTTCGAAAGGACTAAATAATCGCCTGGCAGCTCTCAACTGCTATACTGACCAGTATTATTTAAAAATGAATGTCATGAAATCACAGGTCGTTTGTCTTCTAGGTAAAAAAATTACATAAGAAAATAAACTTTTCTTCGTCCGTGGGCCATCACAAGCTTGAGCGGGTGAAGGCCTATTGTTTTCTGGGGGAAATTGAGTCTAGTTCACTCAGGGACCATGATCATATATGTAATAATGTCAGAAAGTCTCATTCTCAAGCACAAGATTGAAGTGCTTTTCATAAGGCAGTTGGTCAGCAAAATTTTGCTCATTTATTGTCTGTTTACCAAGCATAGATTCTGGCTAACTTATTGTATGCAATAGACTGTATAAAGATAGCAAACTGGAAGTTTTTAGATAAATCGGAAGGGCACATTTTAAGACGTTTGGTCCCCTGTAATACCTTGGTATCTACTGCAGCCTTAAGGCTTGAATTTGGCATTAAGAGGGCTTTTGTGCAGGGTTTAGCAGCGGGGGTCCAGAGGGCATGTTGTCTATTCCATAGCGATGACTCCTCCTTAAGGCATCTTGTGTATGAAGAAGCTTTTGGTGTGCTAAGAGAGAAATCTCATTTTTTTAGAGATTATAATTATGCCCTACAAATGTTAGAGCTTGACTCTGATCTAATCTTAGCTTTATCAGCTCTTCAATTTAAAAAAGTTTAAAAGAGGCCTCAACGCGTAAACGTTTTCAGTTAGATATGGAGTCTTGACACCAAAGGAGGAGATTTAATGTTTTAATTAATTCGGTGATTCCAAAAAAAAACACAGCCTTACCTAATTTGGACTCTTCCGCAAGGGTTGAGGCGTTTTTGTATACTGCTGAGATTGAACATGCTGCCACTAAAAGATTTTACCTCTAAATGGGCTGGTACTTCTAACATGTGTGATTTGTGTTATGTGAATGTTCAGGATCTTAAGCATGTCATATCCGTCTGTCCCTCTTTATTTCTATTGAGGAGAAAATTGCTGAAACTCCTTTTTTGGAATTTTAATGTATGCTCAGCAGGTGAAGCTTTGGAAGCATTGTTTAACCCTCCGAATGAATTATTCTGTTTGGGTATTTTTACATTTTTTAAGGACTTTTTAAATTTATATTGGTTGTCTCTATTTATAGGCGGTTTTACTTAAAGAATGTATTTATTTGAATGGATTTATTGAGTTCATTTATTGATGCACTGTATAGGAAATGGACTGTAACATAATTTAAGCGGACTGCGATATGGATGCACTTTATTTTCTAAAGAATGTGACTATGATATAGATTTTATCTAACTGATTATGTATTGTGTTTTTTTATGAATTGTGCTGTTTATGTGGACCTCCTTGGAGTTCCAAATCATGAATAAATAAAAATTGAATAGCTTCCTTTACTAGCTCCAATGGAAGAGGGTTTGAAGAGGTAGGTGAGTGGTTTTCAAATGTAAGATGAGGAATCCTCAAGGTAATACTAATGCCAATACTAATAATCTTAATCGTAGTTGCCTGTGTACTTGCCTTCTTTGAAGGTTTTGGATATATTTTATCAAGGGGTGGGACAAAATGTGGAAAAAAGAAGGTGTCAGAAATGAGCAGAAGAAAAAGAGAAACTAAATGATGTTGAGATAGAGGAACTTCAAAGTCAAGTTTATAACAAGATGAAGGAGTTGAAAGAACCCAGGCATAAATATTATCAAAGCTGATGAGTACTGTTTTGTGAAATGTTCTGTTTAGAAGGGCAAGCTGTGGTCAATGCAGTGAATCATCAGAGGGGATGAAAATTGTTTTTATTCTAGAAACAAATGCATTGCACTAATACAACTCGAACTTCCACTAATTTAGCAAACTTAGGCCTCATGTTCCATTTTGTTTGTGACATTTACTGCCAATATTTTGTATCACGTGCCAAGCTTATATTTTCATATCAGTGGAAAATGTTGGAATGTGTTTTCACAGGCAACACAAAGACCTTCATGAGAATAATAGAATATTATTGAAATAGAACTATGCATGGCCAAGGCTAGACCTACAATGTGCAGCAATATTTGTTCTTGGACAGGTGGCACCCATGAGAAGATCCATGTTGTACAATTATGAGAGGTTTGCAAAATGTATTTACTTGCAACTGTTTCATCCTGTTTAGCTATGATCGGTCCATTTTGTGGGAATTGTGTACAGCTGTAGTGAATGTATGCAATCCATTGTTCAGAATCCTATAAATGTGAGCTCTTTTTGGTTGTGTAATGAGACCCTTTTTACTGACCTTAGTAGGTGAGTCCATGCCAGATTGCTCTCCCATGTTATTCTTTATATTTTGCAGACCTGAACTTTAATGAACTCTTTGATTGATTCTTTACCTTAACTGAGCTTTATCTATTGATTGATTTTGAATATGTTACTTGGTTTTTGGATGATTTAAAATCTAAAAAATTAATCTTAACACCCCCTGTTTGTGGTTCTTGCAGAACCAAATGGGCTCTACATGTTTAAATAGAACTTCTTGATTAGAATGTAATAAAAACAGGTCCAGCAAGGAGTACCAAAATCCAAGAAGGGATTACCACAGCTGCTGGTCCATCAGTCACACATGAAAATGAGGCAGAGCGCGACATTAAATATGAGAGTCAAACCAAGGAAAATTGGTCAAGGAAAATGCTAGATAATAAGAAAATTAGTTTATTTTCCAGTATCTCTGTTGCTTTATCTGTCAAATATTTGGAAAATCCTAGAGACAGGTCATACTGCAGTAAGCACTATAAAATAAAATATATTCCTTACAGTTTGTATTACAGATTACATTTGAAAGGCAAGTGAGAGAGGTCAGAGGTCACATGCATTCCAAAATGTAAATGATCTCCTTTTACTTCACTTGGAACAAACATACTAGTGCTCTCCCTTGGAATCTCCATGTAGGAAACATTTACTGTCACAATCTACATACCTGGCCCACACGCCTAATCCCACACCAATTAGAGCATTTCAAAATGAATGAATGAATGACCACCTCTAACCACATTCTTACAAACATAAATCTGACATGCCGCCTTGCAGCAGCTTCAAAACATGGAAGTGCCAGCATTGTTCAGGACTGATAAGCACTGAGTAACCAATATGCCATCTCGAGCCACACAGGAAGTGTGGTAGCCGACCTGTGTAATGGCACAATGAGAGCCAGCAGCGGCGTGGCCGACCGACTGCCGCGAGGCCTTGTGGTGACCCTTGTCAGACAGCGAGGGATCACTCATGGGGATATGTCATCAATCCCCTCAAAGAAACCCTTGCATGACACAGTAACTTGTGTAATCCTGGGATACCTTTATACGACTACAGCACATTGTAAAAAAAAAAAAAAGTAAACTTGCCTCTGCCCGCTGCCGCCACCTCCTGCTGCCTCACTCTTCTTTTTCTGGTGTCCCAGCATTCACTCGGACTCCAACACAGGCTCCCAAGCAACCCTGGTGCTGCTTTCATGCTAAACCAAGCATGAGAGCAGAGTCAGGATTGGTCTGAGTGGCTTGGTCTGCCGCTCAGACACAACCCTGGGTTCTGTGCAGTTTCTCCAGCCCGGCAGTTTAACACAGCCAGGCTGGAGAAACCTAAGTGCGTATGTGTGTTTGGCGGGCCTAACATGGCCGGCCAAACACACATGCGCACTTAGGTGCACTCTCTCCTCCTCCCACCTCCCGTGGCCCAGCCCACCCCTCCATTCCCATGCTGCTGGCTGAGCCAGCAGCTGAAAGATAAAATGATAAAGAAATATTGTTTTCTCTTTCAGCTCCTGACTGAGCCGCGGGGGGGACGCTTCTTTGCCATTGCGAAGGAGCCGCCCCAGTGTATTTGCATGAAGCAGTGAGCTTGTTTTTTGTGTTAGGCAAAGCCTGCACTGCTTCTTCTATACAAAAGCGATACACTTGACAATGTCTGTGCTTTTTCATACATCCAACCTACTAGCTCTGCCTGTCTTTTCTACTTCCCGTCTATATGTATTTAATATCACTCCTTTAACCCCTTCCCTATTGACGTATGCATACATCATAAAAGGCGTAGTAGTCTTTTTTGCCTTACATGGCACCTGCATTGCTAATGCGATTGACGGCGTCTGTGCTTTCTTGTATATAGTAGCACAAAGCTCTGCCTGTCTGTTCCACATCCAGTATATCGACCCTGTTACTATTATCCAGTTTAATGACTCCTCTTTAACCCCTTCTTTCCCTTGACGTACACATACTTGACAAAGAGGTGCAGACCTCATGGCCTTGTGCACCTGCAATGCCTGGCCAAGGTCTGTCCACTGATTGGTACAACTGTCAGGCACAGGAGTGAGCAGCCAGCCCAGCAGAAGAGACTGACCCCAGAAAGGGTACAAGTTAAAATAGGCAATGGGGATAGAACCACCCAGAAGATCACCACATGAACTGGCTTAAAGCAAGGGTGTGTGCTCGCGCCAACCTTATGTAACATCGTTCTGGCGGATTTAGATTCTCCATTAGCGGAAGTGGTAAGCGACCCTCCCAAGGTAACAAACGGACCAGTGCGACTCTTACAATACGCGGATGGCATCGTGCTGCTTAGCCAGATGCTGATGGGTCTCCAGCACCTAATCTCCAAACTAGTAGAATATGCTAACATGCTGGGCCTGGAACTTAATCACAACACAACAAAAGTGATTTGTGTCTCAGCAAAACCAAGTGTTAATCACTCTAAGCTCAAGTGGAAAGCGGCCGGTCAGCAGCTAGAGGGGGTCACATTCCACAAATACCTGGGAGTTGTTCTGGATGCCAGATTATCACACAAGGAGCACCTACTGCAAAGGGGAGGCCTGGCACATAAATTATGATTTGCTTTTAATCTACTACAAAAAAGCTAGGAAATACATCAAACCTCTACCTACTGACGGTCATTGGGGCAAGATTCCTCCCCTCAGTCACCTATGGCTCAGAATTAATAAAAGGGTATAATGCCTCCTCGCTCCACCATCTCCAATCAGTCCTATTTAGATGCATCTTTTAACTTTGGCAATATATCTTGCAATCACAGGTGAGATTAGAGTTTGGCTTATTCCATCAAGCTTCTGCGAGGTGGGGTTTGATTATAAAATTGTACTGGAGGCTGAGAGCTGCTCCACCGGACTCACTGGCTGCCCAGAGTAGCCCAGTCACAGTTACTGCTGGCCAACTGTACTCAAGCAAGCCTTGATTAACCTAAATCTAGCTAAAGCAAGGGATTCAAACATCAATGTTATCGTGTTCAAACAAATTACTAAGAAGGCACTCAAATCTCACTCCTGGTTACTAGGCAAAGCAGAGTTGACCCAACAGAGTCATGGATGGTCAGTTCTTCAATCTTTCACCATTCAGGGTCCTCAGCCATACCCAAAGACCCACATCCCAAGAACTGTGCAACATTTGTTTCTCCTATTCCGCATGGGTGCTTCTCCATCTGAAGACCTGGTTCCAGACTGGAAGCAAACTTGGCCAGACCCCCCTTGCCGTCTATGCGGCTTGTTTGAACAAATCGTGCTACACTTATTGAGCCTCTGCCCGGCAGTCACTCCTCTGGGGCAAGAACTGCTATGTCTCGCTCTGAGAGCGCTTCAGATCAGATCCTGCCACCTTGATGAAGCTCCTAACTGGGCGCAACATCCAGCTCGCCTGCAGAGGAACACGTTTGTTATTGCAAGTTAGAGGGCTGCTCTCCTAATATTCAGCGTGCTTCCAAGTAATTTACCCTTTGGTTCCTTAGCGCACTTTTGGACCCCGCCATTCTCTGTTTCGCCATCTAAGGTGTAAGGAGCATGACATAGATTTTGCGCTACTTTGCATTTTAGTGATTGGCTACTGCTCTACTGATTGCAAACTGTGATTTTGTACATCTTATGTTTTTAATTTGACCCCCTATTGAACCTTAGAATCCGTCCTTGTCAATTATTCCTGTACGGCCCTTATATCCGGGGGTTTTGAGATTTTTGTATGACAAATTTATATTGCTCTTCACCTCACAGTGCACTCTAAAAATCCTCATCATAGTCATCATTTCAAAGGTAATTACATTTTAATACAAGCTTTAATGCAGAAGTGTTAATCATGAGTTACGCATCCTTGACAAGTATGATTTCTGGCTCCATTTGATCCCCATAGTAGGTCGGTGACAGTGGCCGTTATTTAGAACAAATTTGGCCCCTTTAATTTAATCAGGATCTCTGCACGAGGCTCATTTTAATGACCCGCGGTGTTGCTTTTAACCTATTGTGTATTTTTAATCATCTGTGGTCTACACATTCATAGATTTTTATTAATTTGCAATAAAGAATTCACTTACTTACTTGACCTCAGAAAGTTCAGAGGGTGGCTGGTGAGGGCATTTATTGGGGCAGCAGTGGGCTTAGCCTCAAGTGGCACCTCGTACACAAAGCGTGAGGTAGCACCGCCTCACATCAGTTTGGTGGTGGTTGTCCGGCTGCGGTGTGGCCAGTGTGGCAGGCAGGGTGAGGAAACATCTCATGGTCCAGTGACATTGACAGGCAGAGGCCCAGCTGTGCTGCGGGAGCAGTGTTGTCAGTTTCACTCTTGATTGTGCAGCAGCAGCATCAGAAAGCAGCAGTGCATGCATGAGCCTGACCGTACCTTCCAGTCTGCAGTGCAGACGTGCTGTGGCTGCGCAGACTGAAGCTTGCACATGCGCAGTAACAGCAAAGGTGCAGCTGCCTGGACTCAGTAGTGCTGAGAAGTCAATGAAGGCTCACTACAGCGCCTCCCTCCAGTGTCTCACACCTCCGCCTATGCCTGAGGCATCTTCTGTTCCAGAAGCAGCTGCTGCTGGGCATCAGCCCCCCCCACCCCTCCTAATGCCCTCCCCGGGGACAAAGCCTGACAAACAGGACAGGAGTCCTGAGTCACCTCTGAGTCTCACTCAGCTTCTGCCAAGTATACCTTGAAGCCTGTTGAAGACATAAACTACAAACATCCCACGTGGCAAGTGATCTGTGACTTGTGGAACCCGGGACTGATACACATATGGGCGGCTCTGGTCCAATAGTGCCTTGTGCCTGCATCCCTGGCTGCCATCTATAGGTCATCTATGAGAGACAGAAGCTGGCCCAGTACCACCTCCTGGGGTAAGGTACCGTCAGATGACCCCAGGAGATGGCAGGCTGGACACATTCCTGCATCTGTAGGAGCAAAGGAAGAAACGTTCCTAAGGCTCCTCACCTAGGTGGGCTCTTCCAGTTCTGGCGAATGAAGTGCTGGGGGCACCTATTGCTGCAGGACCTACATATGACGTGCACACTGTGTCCAAGGCCATGTGTCACCAGGAGCTGCCAACTCAGAATGAATAGTAAACCCAATGACCTCACCCGGAGAACAGGAAATGGAAGAAAACGAGGTTAATAAGATTGAGGTGATGTATTCTGAGAGTGTCTTATGCTGTTGTTAAGACATCCTACACAAAGCCCAGGTATCATGAGGGATACAATGTGTGTCACTAGGTAAGGTGTCAGTGGCACGAGCTGGAGTGAAGATTACTCTTTGACTAAGAAGAGATTATCTGCTTACCGCCTGCCTGATAAACAGCATTCTGCACGTTCGTATGCTAATTCAATTTGCAAATTAAATGGTGACATTTAAAGTATTAGAACTTAACCTTCGATCTTTCTTATCACATTTGCACCGAAAAGGAGTTCCGTGAAAAGCCTTAAACATTGCTGTCCTGCTCACCCTATGTCTGGAATGTTCCCTCCAGATTTAGAACGTCATTGGATCAATAACTTCCCCAAATCCCTGAGTCAACAAGGAACAAGGAAGAAATGTTATAATGCATATCCAGAAATGAAATGTGGACAAAAGAGATACACGCAAGGAATGATTAACTTATTCAACTCTGACGTCCTATCTGCCCTTCAGGCTATAAGATGCTGTGAATACATTATCGAACAAGGTATGTTTGGAATATAAATCAATATGTGACTGAATGTGGACAGAGAAAAAACATCTGGTGGAAGCAAACCCTGAAGAAAATGTTTGTAAATCTGGCCCTTGGTGTCCTGGCAACAACTTGCCCATGCATCTGGAAAATTGCTTGTTAGCATCTGCAAATATCAGGTACCAAATGTATACTAACAAATGCGGAAAAACATATATTAAGACATTTTAGCTACATCCACACAAGTTATTTTGTTGTACTACTGTAGTCACTCTTCAATAAATGAGAAATCAGTGCCTTCCTCTTTACACGGTAAACATTTTTGACCCCTTGTTCTAACAAAATACCTTTTTATGCAAACAGCTATAAAACCTGTGGACCTGATGTCATCCTGTCCTCTTCTCTGATCCCTCTGGGCAGTGAATTTCACTGCAACCTGAGACAATAAGGAAAGAGAAAAACCAACAACCACAGACAAGATTGGCCCTCATGCCTTGCAGTGATTTCGGAGGAGGTGTGTGTCACACATTTTTATGTGACCGAAACTGGATTGAGAAATAACAAACACCCTCATTTTAGGCAAAGGCAGGGCTGAGCACACGGACTCAACCGGGTAATTCAGAAGGCAACTGCAGTAAGGTTTGCACCCCATAGTGAGGCGGGGATTGGGGAGCTGGGTACCAAATCTGCAGCTCTGAAATGGGGAATGATGACAAAGACAACGATCCCACTTGATGGTATAAGTTGTGTCCTTGTAGAATTGTGTAGATCGTGAATGAGTGCCAAGACACCTCTGGGTATAGAGCGCCAAGACACCTTCCGGTATGGAGCGCCATGACACCTCTGGGTATAGAGTGCCAAGACACCTCCCGGTATAGAGCGCCAAGACACCTCTGGGTATAGAGCGCCAAGACACCTCCGGGTATAGAGCGCCAAGACACCTCTGGGTGTAAAGCGCCAAGACACCTCCTAGTATACGTGCGCTCTGGAAAAATCCATAACATAACAATGTACAGAAATTGAACCAATAGTGGGTGCGAGGGTGATTGTTATGTGGACAAAATTAAAACTTAGATACACAAAAAATGCGGTAGAATTAAAGCATTCTAGCTGTTTATTAAGGATGATAAGAAAGATATGGTGGCTCTGCATAAGTACAGCGGGAAAACTTTGTACAGGGAGCAGAAAAAGCTCAGACGTTATCCATGGTCGTTTTGATTGATTTGTTATAATCTGTTAAGGCAAGTAGGAGGCAAGGGATGCTGGGATCTGTAGTTTAGAAGAGGGTGTGAGTGAATATTAGGAAAAGCACTTACTCATGAGGTAGGATCTAGTGAGATCATCTAGTAAAGATGTTTTTACAGGTAGGATTGCCACTCTACACACTCTTGGGTCTGAGCTAGATTTGGAGAGAATGTTTGGTGGGTGGGGCTTCAGTTGCTTTCTAGTGATTGGTCACCTCTGTAAGTGTAACCACATACCAGGAAAGTGTGTGAGTTGGAACAAAGACATTGAAATGGCAGTGAGGTGCAGTGCTTAATTTGAGGTGGTGTTTACCAGAGCTGACCACAGGCACTTTTTTAAGGACCTGGCCTATTTCTGCTTGTGGCTTGCAACACGGATTCAATAATTAATCGAGCTTTCAAGGGGGAAAAACCCTTACAGCACTGTTTGGCCCATCAACACCTGCATGGCCTGCACAGTCAGTTGTTACTGGTGCCCCCGGAGACCACAGGAGCACATACTGAATCTATGCCAGGCTGGTAAAAGTGCTTTGAGGTGTGTCCAGTGCACCCTAGCAGCTCTGGTCCAACCCCCCCCCATCAGGGACACAGGCTAATCTCCTGTGAGAGGGACCCGGAGAAGTCTGCTGTTGGACTGGTGATTCTGAGCATCCCAGGGTCAGTAACAAACCACGCAGGGTCATTTTCATTAGATTGTAAATTTCAACTCCATAAGGGCTCTATCAATGCTTCGATTCCAAAGAGATGGCACAGTGAGTTGAACAGCTGCTTCTGCAACATGCACAGGTCTTAAACATTGAGGCCCTCATTATGAGTCTGGAGGTCCTAGGAGCAGCGCTTCCCTGGGGATTACGAGTACCCTCTCCGCCAGCTTTTACATGGCAGTGCAACCGCCATGTAAAAGCTGGCGGAGATGGTGTGCCTGGGCCCCATGAGGGCGCCGGCCCTGCCCATGCACTTGGCATGGGGAGTGCAGGGGCCCACATGGACAGCCCCATCGCGCTTTTCACTGTCTGCTTAGCAGCTAGTGAAAAGCGCAACGGGACGCACCGCAACATTGCAGCAGGTTGGATTACGATCCGGCATCAATGTTGTGGGCTGTTTCACGCTGGGCCAGCAGGAAACTTGTAATAGGGGCTGCGGATGGGCTGCCGCACAGGCGGTTACCTGACTGCGGGAGTTTGGCGGGCGGCCTTCTCCACCTGCCAAACTCAGAATCAGGGCCTGAGTGTGAAATCTGCTAGGACTGACTCTGCCCTCCAGCCTTCCGAGTCCAGTGAAATTTCCACTTTTTTTTTTTTTTAAACATTTTATTATTTTTGCTTATGTAGATCTTCATTTGAACTGCCTGAAAGTGGAACATTCACTCCTGCCCCTATGTATATGAAGACTTTCATTTGAATTGCACTACATTCGTGGCATATTTCAGTTTGCCAAGGGTGACAGCTGCACCCCACGTGCCTTCATTCGTATAGACTCTGTACTTTGAACTCCCCAATACTGGCCTGTGCTTCTTTCACCCCTCAAAGGAGGCAGCAGCGGGCCTTCTCCATCTTTGCACCCAGGATCCAGAACATCCCTGTATCCATCAGGACCACCCCAACGCTGCCCCAGTTAGGGAAGAGTTGAGGACGCATCTCTTTAAAGAACACTTCATCACAATGCAGTACCAAACCACAGGCCAGCTGCTTCTCTCATTATTCGTATATTTTCGTTTACGTTTTAGTTTATTAAGCACAGGAAACAGCATTTCAGCAGTTGACCTAAGAAGGAACAATAAAATACAACTAAATTAATAAGTATGGAATGCCGTACAAAGTAGACAATTAAACAACTTAAGAGGAACTTAACATGAGAAAAATATATATTTTATGCTGTCAAAAAACTGTGGAAGTGCATACAATATATGAGGGGGGAAGGTTCAGGGGAGATGGGAGAAAGGTAGCTGCAAAATATAGACAAAAAAGAATAAAAGTAACTAGACATTATGAAAAAGAGAAAAAACTTTGGATGTATGTATTTATAAAACTATATGAGTGTTTGTAAAAATAAAAAGCCAGAGAAATGAGTTCATGGTGGATTCCGTACTTCATCAGACATAATCATTCGTATGTTTTAACTTGCCGTGTACAGTGCTCCACTTGTGTTTGGCTAGGTTCACACTATACAAACACCACATACATACATATGTTTCGAAGTCTCTTCCGAGTGCGCCCTATTTTGAACTCTCTAGTGGAGGAAGTGGAAGGTACAGGCAAAGAAAGACACGAGTGACTGACACATACTTGTTTTTTTTTTACAAATTACGCCCTAGAAGTAAATGGGATGCAGCTCGGAAGGAATCAGCACTAGTGGTATTTGTTTTCCAGCATCGACTCTAGATTCACAGATCTACCACCCAAGCTGCAGCGGTAGATAGAGCCAGACTAATGCTGAGGCTCTTTCCCCATCTTAAGACCTTGGCTGTGGGCCTGTGTTTCCTCACAGGTCTCTGCTTATCCCACCTGTATCTTACTCGGGCACAAAGATGGACAAATACGTATTGCAACCTCCTGAAGAAAGTGGAGGTCTAATGCTGCTGGCTAATGCAGCTGGCACTGAAGAATAGTGCCAAGGATGCATGGACTTAGAACTTGATTGAAGAGTCCTAACTGGGGCAAAACCGGTCCTATGTTGCTTGTGGTCAGGTTCAAGGAGGACCTGGCTGACAGTTTAGGCTGTACTATTTCCATGAGGAGCAGGGTCATGAATGATTTGCATATGACTGGGTTCAAACTGAGGTGGCGAAGTTGACAAAAAAATAACGCATTGGGATGTGGGCCTGAGCGATTGCCAGTAGCTGAGATTAATTCAAGCATTCCATTCTTCACCTTGTTGCTGTTTTTACTTTTAGAAAGTGCTATTTTTTGTTCTAACCATTCGGTGCCTGCAGCCTGTGTCATAGGTCACATGATTAGATGTAGTTAGCAGTTGGCCTTTGTGTATTCCTCCCAGACAGCCACACAACTGAGGGCTTGTGTGTTGGCAGGATGGGGGTGGGAAGGTGGGGGTGTCACCTGTCACACTTGCCCTTCAAAGATACTGCCTCAGTTCACACACTACGGATTTCAGGCTAGCCTTTTGTGACATCAGACAGACTGGGACCAGGACAGGGATGCAGGAAATTCCAAACACCTTTGTGGGGGCAAAACTCCAGAAGTTTCTCCCATTTCAAAGAGGACACCTGCTATAAAAAGATAGGGCTTTCAGACACACTTTTCAGTACACTCCTGGACCTGTGGATACTATGGAAGAAGGACTACCCTGCTGCCTGAGGCCTGCCCTACTGTCTGAGAAGGAAGACTGGACCTGCTCCCTTCATATTAGGCTACCCGGGTGACACCAAGGGCTAGTTAGCTCGCCTCCTGGTCTGAGCTACAGAGACACAACTTTCTCATACATTGTGCCTAAAACATGGATCAACCTCCCACACCACAATAGAATCTCCTCCTCTTGAATTCTGCATGAAGCTAAAAACTTGGTTCTTCTAGTAAGTCCCATGGAAGGTAGCCTCACACACCTGCTCAGCACCAGAACACCCTTGCAGGTGATAGGATTCTACAAGAATATACAAGTCATAACGTAACTTCAGCAGTAGACAAGTTGAAGACTGCATTCAATGTCCATTAAAAAAGGAATAGAGCCCAGCATCCAAGAAGAATATGGAATGGCCCAAATTCAAGATCGCTTTCAAGAGTCTTGCAAAATGAAGAGCTGTCTAAAGACTATATAAAATAATCTCCCCTTTTCTAACCTTAAGTCAAAGAAGTCACCCGAATCTTCATGTGCCATGGTAAGTAAACTTTTACTACTTCTACAGTACAGTTCAAACCGTTGAAAACAGATGTTTACAAAGATGATATCTTGTAGATATTTTCAGCCGACATATGTTTCATCCCAAACATGGGGCTTTCTCAAGACTGATGAAATAAACGCATAAACAAAAAGAATATAAAACATCACCAATTTATATGGATGTAAATGGGTTTTCATTCACCTGTTGTACCAAGTGAGAAAAAGGAAGCAAAAATATGTGCTAAATTGAATGCCATGTTGCACCAACCGAACACCACAGAAGAGATACACCCTATGTGTATGAACATGTACAAAGTAAAGCACCCATTATCACCACATAACACAATACCAATCCCTATGAAGCATAATAAGAAAAAATTTGAAGTACAGAGGAGGCCATACTTAGCATACAGTATAGTACCGAAGGACCCAATGACCATACATGTATGAAATGCAGAGACCTTAAAAATGGTCACCTATATTAGAAAGTTTCCAACACTGAAATGATACCATGTGGATTCAAACTAATCAATCCACTGAGAGTTGGCCCCAAACAAAATTTCCTAAATGAAAAAACAGAAAATTATCAACCAACCCGCTATTTATGATTCCAACCACGAACAAGTCTAACCGCATAGATCCAATTAACCAATTTGAGGGTTGCGCTGATGACGCAGAAAAAGAAGGTCCGACATATATTCATGTATACCGTGTGATCAATACATAATGAAGTGTGATTTTAATTAAAGAAATAATGAACAAGGGAAATTGTGCCCTCGGGGTAGTTCGCCATCATTATAAACGAGCTTTATTAATCACGAAGTATTAAAATTGTAGTAATCCGTTATAATCGCAAATGTACGCCATGATTTCTTGTTTGAAAACTGTTTTGCTTAGCTTAAATTTAGTACAGGCTTTGGCCTAGTTGCTTGGTTTCAAATTCTAACTGCGTGATTTTTTTCCCTTGAATTAATGAAATATATATTCTTGCTTGAAGTTGTATTTTTCCAGTAGAATCTGGCTGGTACACTTATCTCCAAGGTTTCGTGCTAGGCCGGTTACATCCCCTTTGATACAAGGTCAGTCTCTGCAGGTGCGGACAATGAAGGTACAGATAGTAAAATAATTGGCAAACCATGATACAATTTGTGTTCCAAGGCTCCAAGGACAGTGTATGCATAAATGGGCGCTAGTAAAAGACAATTTTTGATTGGACAATTTGAAGCCAACCTATGAACCCTCCAATGGAAGACCCTGCAAAATTTGGAATGTTTCTTACTTAAACCCACCGGACAAAGAGAAGTCAGCCATTTTCCTCGATGCCAGTTTGAAGCCTGATGCCAGACTCCATTTTGGACGACACCCTGATGCCCTTTTCTCTATCTGAGAGAAAGAGACTTTAAGAATTCTCACCCTAGAGACTTTAACTTTGATTTGCCCCCGTCTTGCCCATGCAGTAACTTTGCCCCATTCTCCTTGCCGCTGCAAGGAAACTTGCCCTTAACTTTGCCCCTTTGAAATTTGCCCCATGCTGATCAACCGGTACCTGAAGGACGAAGACTTTTCTTGAATGCTGGTTGTATTTGGTAAATATGAAAGGATAAATGTATTATGCATTGTGTTTTTCCTTTTAGGTACCAACTGCTATTTTGATAGGGTCCTAGCTAGAAGTTTTCCAAATTTGTGTTGACTAAATTCGTTTTGATGAAGTCCCACATGCCAATGCTAATTAGAGGTTAGTCGAGGTATTCGTTCAATGTATCATGAAGAATTGAAATCTTGTTATGCTGACCGAATGTATGCAATTAGTCAAATACAGTTAGTCACATTGGTGATTTGCATTGCTATAACAGAGTGTATCATCATCCAGATTTAACGTAGATTGCGTTTCTTCCGCCGTTATGGACAGCTAGTAATGTTCATATACATATATCAATTGGTCTTGAGACATATATATATCGTGCTAGCTTTGTTAATATAGGGAAATAAATTCACTAACTTTTAATAAACTGGTGTGGTTATTCATGACTGAAAGGTCATGGTGCGCCGAAATACCAACTGTCATTGATTTCAGATGTGTTATACTGACCTATTAATTGAGTACTGATTACCGATTACAACAGTTATTGATTATTGATCTGAGTGACTCGACTATTGAGGATGAGGAGAGCCCGACTCGGTTAAAAGATTCACCGACCTCCAACGTGTCCAGGTACAGGTAATTTATAAGGGCTGGACGCGTTATCAGTAGATGGTAGCAGAGATTGATGGTTTCGCCCTTTGGGACCCCATCCGAACAATAGACAGAGTCAGGTTAGAATTTTCTTTGATAAAACAAGTTGGAGAGATGATGATGCCCTAAGTCCCCAATGACTTTCCCGGGATCTCGGAGCTTGCGAATGAGGAACATGGAGGTATGAGAATGGTCTCAGCATTTCTAGTGACGGTATGAGTGAAGTTAGGGTTTCGCGCTTGCACAGCTTATCGCCGCAGATTAATTGAGAAGTTTGTGAGGATTTAAGGGGTTAAAAGATATTAGAGGACTGTTCCTCCAAAGGTGTGAGAGTAGGGAAGTCGTCGAACTTCATGTGTGTGTAGCGCTTTGAGCAGAAAAATTGTCCACGTGGTTGTTGATGTTGAGACGGGCCCTGCGAGGTCAAGAGACTCCGGAGTATGTTGAAAAGTGTATGTGACACTTGTTTGATGTTGTGATCTGGTCGGTTTAATAGGTTGATCGGGCGTGGTCAACAAGTCGGTATGAATGTTGCAGAGTGAAAGAAAATTTCGACTTTGAGATTTGACGAATTCTAAAGTGCACTAGAATAGTTCATTGATCAGTTGAGAGTAAAGTTTGCGGGTCAAATTTTGCTTGCGAAAGTGGGAAACCGAGAAAGATGGAATAACTGCTGAGGCTAGTGAAAAATCCCTAAGGTTTCTGAAGCAATTGTATTACCTTTCCTGTAGTAAACCGACAGATCTGTTTATTCTTTTGGTTAAGTGCTCGCGTTATATTGCAGAAATTAGTTTATGAGTGAAGCCGAATGAAAAGAGGACAAGCCGTGGTACTTTGTCAGCCGCAGTGTGTGAGTGTGACGTCACTAGGAGCCGCGCTGGGATAGGTCGGTTGGTGAGAAGGGTCGCGCACGGATTGGACGCAGTCCGTGAAGCGCAATCGGAAGGGGAAAGGCAAGCGAAGAGTATTCCGGGAATTAAAGTCACTTATTGATTACATATTTTAGAAAAACAAAAGACGGAAAGATGAAATTTTTCAAAGCATTTAAGAGTGCCATGAGGGGAGACGTTTATAATAAAGCAAATGTAGGAGAAGAAACACCGCCTGAGGGTACAGCAGCTTACATCGTCATTGAAGAAAAGGGTGTAGCGCCATGTCTATGGCTAAAGCAATGGTGCAAATTAACAGAAAAACATGGAATTGTAGCGTTCCCTATCCACGGGTCGTTTAACCTAAGGGTTTTAGAAAATCTGAGATTTGCGCTATACGACATGAAAGTACCTCCAAGGCCAGCACAGTTTGAGGCATTAGCAATTTGGGAGCTAATAGCTAGAAACCAGCAACAAAAGAAATTTGAGACAAGAATAAGAAAAGTAGAAAAGACACTAGCGGATGCTAGATGGGACAGCACACAAAAGGTTTGGAGATCAGACGTATTGCAGGGAATTAAATTGTTTCCAGCGATTGCCGAGGAAGCGGAGACGGAAGGAAGGAAAGCCACCTGTAAGACAAACAGGAGTCAGCCCAGAGAGGGAGAGGGCAATAGAAATTCGAAAAGGGGAGACGAGTCAGATGATGAGGAGTTCATTATACAATTGCTGAATGATCGCCCACCACCATACGTGGAAAGCGAAAAAGGCTCAAGTATTAGTACTGCCCCTCCAGAACCAATACAGGGTAATGTAACACCAAATTTGAGAATATCTCAGAGGCCGAGCAGCTCTGACATGCCTTTCTCACCACGAATACCACAGATTCAGAGAATGTACCCAGACGTGCCAACATTGAAACCTGCTGATAACTATCAGCCACAGGTTCAAAGGCACTGTTGCGATGAGCATAATGTGGGAATGACTTCCGATTCAATGGCGCAAGGAGGACAAAACTATCAGAGACCGACATTGATTCAAGCTGAATCAACACAGTTCTCGATGCCCCAAAAGCAGACACAAGAAGTGCGAGTAGTAGAAAGCCAGTTAGGTATGCCAGCAATGATGAACCACAATGTGGGGATTAACATGCCACAGAATTCGGGGAACAGACAGAATCCAGACGCGATATCTCTACCTATCACTGTAGGTCCACCAGTACCACTGTACATACAGGCAAATTCAAGCACCAGCGACCAAGGGTTAATGATACAGAATGGGACAGGGAGAAGATGCATAGAAACCACTCCAGAGACAATTCCGATGGCGGCACTGCCAAATGGATCTGGGTCCTTGTCGGAATTTAGTCCAATTCCAATTTGTGCTCCGTCAGCCGTGGTAAGGTCACACCCACCACTATTAGTACCGTTAACCTCACAGACTGAAACATTACAGAAACCGTCGATGGCAGTTGATGTAACTGCTACATTGATGGGACTGAACGCGCAACAGTTAACACAATGGTTCAACAGCCTGAACTCCCCACAGAGTACATCAAGCGGGAAGGGAGAAGAATACCTGAATAAAATAAGGTTGGGTATGGAGGCAGATGAACTGGTAGAGGGAACAATGGGTTTGAACAGATTAGAATCATACACAGAAGAAGAACTAAGATACATGTGCCCTAGGATTACAAGAGAAGTGAGCAACATACATAAGAAATTACAAGAAATTGCAGACAGAAACGAGATCGATATAGGTAAGACCAAACACCTAAGCAGAAGTTACAGGTTAGACTTTGAGACAAAAGATTTTGAACACATGAGATCCGCAGGGATGAAAACACACCTTAAAGAGATACTGCAGAGTGCACAGGTTTGGAGATGTTTAGACAAGTGGGAAAGCAGGTGGGTCAAGAAAAAGGACAAAAAGAAAGAAAATACTTCAGAACGAAGTGAGAAAAAACAACAGAATGATGATCTGATAACCATGTTACCAATGAGAGAGACAGCAGGGGGAAAACTTGTGCATGTACCATGGCACAGGTGCGATATTAAATCCTTTACGGATGACTTTCCCAAACTAAGAGAGAAACCGATTGAGTGGTATCAACAAACGGATAGATTTGTGAAACTCGCGAAGTGTCTCTGGGAAGACCTGAATACCTTATTTGAAATTGTGGTTCCGGCTGATTTGTGGGAAGATTGTAAAAGGGCTGTAGGTTGGCCGACGAGTGAACCAGAGAGAGATAGGGACACAGGTGCGCCATCACCTATGGTAATGAGTTTATACCATAAGGTGATCGAGCACTTGAAAACCAAGGTTGCGTCGAAAAATGTGGATTGGCAAAGGATTGACAGGACCGCTCAAGAGGTTAAAGAATCTATACACGCGTATTATGAGAGGTTGTTGAAAGCGTTCAAAAATTACAGTGGCACGGAAACGATTGAGCCAAAGGACATGCTCCATTTTGTGTTCAGGTTTGTGGAAGGGCTGAGACCCGAAATCAGCCAGATGATTAAATCGCATTTGATTTGTTGGCAGTCAAAGTCGATCGATGAAGTGTTGAATTATGCAAAATACTGCAGTGATGAGATTGAGACAAAGCAGAAAAGATTGAAGGAGAAGGTGATGGTGATGCAGCTCAGAGCAGCTCAGACAGGTTTACAAGGGTTTCAACAACAGATGCCGCAGCCGCAGCAACAGGGAAATGTTATGTTTCAGCCGCAGATGAGAGGCAGAGGTCGAGGAGGTTTTGTGAATAATGGTCCTGATTTGAATACCGTTATGATTCCAAATGGTATACAGGCAATGAAGAAGGTGATGCCATGTCACACGTGCGGAATCGTCGGGCATTGGAAACGGGAGTGCCCAATGATGGTGCAGGAAGGTGTAGGTCAGCAAAACAATGATGTCAATGCATTTCAGACCATGAGAGGACCGAAACTGAGAGGTCCGAACCCAAATTTTCAAAACAATATAAACCAGATGCAGGGTCTACAACCCATGCAACCGCAACAGGTGCAAATGCCTTGTGTGCAAATGACACAATTGCAGCCAATGCAACAGCAGTTTCCTATGGTACCTAATCAGCAAATGCAAATACCCTTAACACCAATGAATCAGCAGCAAGCAATGCTTCCTCAACAGGTCACGGGTCAGGGAATGAGTCAAAATGACACAGTACACCAATTCCCACTACACAGCGAGAATGGAATAAACGATGCATGGGAGAATGAAAGTTCAGATGAGGAGGGAAATTGTGTGCTTGCAGCATCTTTGGAAGTTGATCAAAAGGGTCCGTATGTGGAGGGAAGAGTCATGGGTCATCGCGTTTCATTCTTGGTTGACACAGGAGCTACACATTCCACTGTTAGGAGCATTGAAGTGCCAAATTTGCCACTTTCAGGGAGAACAGTCCAAGTAGTGGGAGTAGCAAACAGGTACCTGACGAACCCAATCACAGATCCAGTACAAGTCAGAATTGGTAACTATCAAGGGTCACATAATTTTGTGGTATGTGACTCAAGCCCGATATCACTGTTAGGGAGAGACCTATTGTGCAAATTGGGATGTTCGATTATGTGTTCGAACGATGGAATTAGAATTCAGACGAGCAGTGATGGGGAAGAAGAGGACAGTGTAGAAGGGGATGAGATGGAGACTGTCGATGAAGAGTATCCTCTGATTACCCTTTTTCCGATGATCACTGAAGCAGATATTCCAGCTGAGTTACAGGAAACAGTCGGAAAAGAAGTGTGGGATATGACAGGAAAAGAGGTGGGATTGGTGAAAGGAGTGGAACCAGTGAAAGTGACTGTAAAACCCAATGTAACCTTTCCCCAGACCCCACAGTACCATATGGCACAAGACACCCTCATGAAAGTCGCCCAACTCATTGATGAGTTTGTAAAGCAGGGAGTACTGAAAGAAGTGTTAAGCAGTCCATGTAATTCACCAATTATGGGACTAATAAAGCCAAGTGGAAAGGTACGAATTGTGCAGGACTTGAGGAAAATAAATGACATAATAATTAAATGCTGCCCTGTAGTACCAAATCCAGCTGTGATAATGTTTCAAGTCCCTTGCGATGCCGAGTGGTTCTCAGTCATCGACTTGTCACAAGGATTCTTTTCGGTGCCTCTTCATGAGGACAGCCAATTTCTCTTTTGTTTCAAATTCTTAGACAGAGTTTACAGTTGGTGTCGAATTCCTCAAGGGTTTTCGGAGTCACCGTCAATTTTCAATCAGATTTTAAAGAAAGATTTGGAAGCGTTGGAATTGCCATTCGAGTCAACCCTAGTACAATACATTGACGACTTACTGATTGCATCCAAGACAGAAAGTGACTGCACAGCCGACACCATTGCCCTATTGAACCATTTGGGAAGGAATGGACACAAGGTGTCTCCTTCAAAATTACAGTTCTGTCAGAAGAAAGTGAAATATTTGGGTCACCAAATAGAGAAAAGGTCACGAAAAATTATGAAGGAAAGAATAACAAGTGTACTTCAAATGAGTCCTCCAAAGACGAGGAGGGAGGTGAGGAAGTTTTTGGGAATGGTGAGTTACTGTCGCCAATGGATTCCCAACTTCTCAACCCTAGCAAAACCTTTACTGAAACTGACCCAGAAGGATGCATTGGATGAAATTGAACTGAAAGGAGAAGAGATGGATGCTTTTATTGAATTGAAAGAATGCATGTGCAGGGCTCCAGCTTTAGGTATGCCTGACTACACAAAGCCTTTCACATTGTTTTGTCATGAACGTGATGCATGTTCCTTGTCTGTCTTGACCCAAGCCCATGGTGGCGTAAACAGACCAGTAGCGTATTTTTCAGCTACTTTGGATCCGGTCGCAGCAGCACTGCCAGGGTGCTTGCGCGCCGTAGCCGCAGTTGGTATCAGCCTCACTCAGAGTGAAGGAATAGTGATGGGTCACCCTTTAACAGTCATGGTCCCTCACTCAGTCGAGATACTTTTGACACGTTCCCGAACACAGCACATGACTGGTGCTAGACTCACAAGGTACGAAACAATAATTCTGGGATCACCTAATGTGCAGCTGAAAAGGTGCACTACGTTGAATCCAGCAACCTTGTTTCCCAGTGAAAATGCTGAAATTGAGAACACTGAAGACATCGAGCACGACTGTCTTCAGGTGACTGAATTTTGCACCAAACCAAGACCTGATATCAAAGATACCCGATTGGAAGAAAATGATCAAGTTATTTTTCTTGATGGTTCATGTTTAAGAGATGCACTGGGAACATTGAAAGCAGGATATGCTGTATGTACTGTAACAGGTGTTCTGGAAGCATCTTGGCTTCAAGGAGTTTACTCTGCACAGGTAGCAGAATTGGTAGCCCTTACTAGAGCTTGCCAACTCTCTGCATTAATGAAAGTTACCATTTACACTGACAGCCAATACGGGTTTGGAATAGTGCATGATTTCGGACAACTGTGGTCACAGAGAGGCTTCATGACCTCTTCAGGATCACCAGTGAAAAACGGTGAAAGAATAAGAGAATTGTTAAATGCCATTCAATTGCCAGGGGAAGTAGCAGTGGTAAAATGCAGTGCACATTCGAAGGGACAAGATTATGTTTCTCTGGGAAATGGATATGCGGATCAAGTCGCAAGGTTTTGCGCATTGAACTGTATATTGCTTAGGGATGAATGGAATTTGATAAGTGAACCAGAACTCGAACCAAGCGAAATATTTGCTCTAAAGGTGATAGATACGATGGACGAATTGAAATCCCTACAGAATGATGTCAGTGAGGATGAGAAACTTTCGTGGACCAAATCACAATGTGTAAAGAGACTAGATGAATTGTGGGTTTCAAGTGAAGGGAAATTCGTTCTTCCAAATAGCCTTTTGACACAGATAGCCAGATTTGACCATGGACAAGCTCATCTTGGGAGGGATGCCATGATTAGGTTGTTTAAAACTGATTGGTTTAACCCCAAATTCCGTCAAGTTGCTAAAGCAGTTTGCCAGCGTTGCGTCATTTGCCAACAGATGAACGCAGGGAAGGGAACAGTAGTAAATTTGAGCCACATTGGAAGAGCAGGGGGTCCATTCAGCAGGATGCAAATGGACTTCATTGAGATGCCTGTGCATGGAGGCTTGAAGTATGTGTTGGTGGTTGTGTGCATTTTTAGTCACTGGATTGAAGCATACCCTACACGCAGAAATGACAGTCTCACAGTTGCAAAACTACTCTTGAGAGAGTTAATACCTCGTTTCGGATTCCCAATCTCTTTAGAATCAGATAGGGGAAGTCACTTCAATAATGAAGTAATAAAATTGCTTTGTGCAGCACTGAACATTGAGCAAAAGCTGCATTGTAGCTACCGCCCTGAAGCATCAGGTCTAGTGGAGCAAATGAATGGCACATTGAAATCGAGAAAGGCGAAAATATGTGCATCGACAAACTTGAAATGGCCTGACGCATTGCCTTTGGTACTAATGTCAATGAGAAACACCCCTGACAGAAAGACTGGACTGTCCCCACACGAGATTCTCATGGGCAGAGCTATGAGACTTCCAGCAGTTCCTGCAAATGCGCTTTTGAATATTACAGATGATATGGTGTTAGACTACTACAAAGGTCTAGCTGATGTGGTTCGATCTTTCTCTCACCAGGTGGAGGCAACCACCTTGCCACCGATCCAAGGTCCAGGACACGCCCTGAAAGCAGGTGACTGGGTCGTGATAAAGAAGCACGTGAGGAAGTCGTGTTTGGAACCCCGTTGGAAAGGACCTTTCCAAGTGATTTTGACGACTACCACCGCTGTGAAGTGTGCGGGAGTTCCCAACTGGATTCACGCCAGTCACACAAAGAGGGTGTTGTGTCCCACAGATGAGGAAGTTAAAGCTCTGGAGTTACCAGTACCTGATAACAAAGTACCAAGCGCTGAGGCAGAGCGAAACAGAACCAGAAGCGAACAAGCAGAAATAGAGGAGGGAGAAATATTTTCTGAGGACGAAGCCACTGATTCACTTGGGGAAGACCAAGGAGGAGCCTCAGACAGCGACGAAGCAGCTGAAGGTAACAAAGAGCCTGAAGCAGCTGAAGGTAACAAAGAGCCTGAAGCAGCTGAAAGTGACAAAGAGCCTGAAGAAAGTAACGGTGACAAAGGGCTCGAAACAGGTGAAGAAGCAGGAGAGCCTGATCAGAGGAGGGCTTTCCCAGAAGCAGACGATACAGAAAAAGAAAAGGAAAACCTGATTGACTCCCCAGAAGGAGGGGACAAGGCAGAACAGAACGAAGCTGCTCAAACTCCTTCAGAAGAGATTGCAGGTCCATCAAGTGGACACAGTGCAAAAAGAAGACCAAGCATATCGCCAGTAAAACTAAGAACTAGAGAAACGTTGAACGACAGTGAAGGGCCAAGAGTGAAAGAGAAAAGAAAGGAAGTGTCTGTTGTAGTACCAACGCCAAGTGAAGAAAAGGACTTGGCCAAAGAGGAAAGTACCAGTGAGAAAGAATCAAAGAGAGATGCAAAGTTGAAAAGAAAAAGGATACCAAGCAGGAGGTATTCCGGTCCGGAGTGGGCGTACGTAGCCAATAACGATTGGTCAGACGAATTCGTATCCCTCAGTCTTGAGAACGAAGAGGCAGAACTTCATTTTGGAAATAAAAACTTTATGGACTCTGTTGATTGAAACCATTGATCACCTGATTGACTTTTCAACCGGCTAAGACATTGCTAACTTGATTGACTTTGAAACCGATTTTGAGACAACGCTGCTAACCGATAAGAGACTAAGCTGCTAAAGAAACTGTGTGAACATTGAACTCGTTCAGCTTTGTAAATACCTGCAAACACGCTTTGATAAAGTGTCTTCAGCTTTCTGATTCTATACAGATCATGACTAGCTTCACTACACAGGGGCGTAAAATGAAGTATTGTAAATACATGTGTATAGGCTTAATAACAGCATGCGTACTAATAATCGTAGCAATAGTTCTTGGAATGCATGGTAAAAGTGAGAGTGAGACGAATGATGCTTCTACTTCTAAACCTATTATCGTTACTGAACTAACAGCTCTGAAGAGACTTGAGCAAGACGAGAGACACTTGCATGATAAGAAGGAACTTTCATCTAACGTTTTCTATCGCTTACTGAGTGAGTATGTTGAGACCATGGATGCGAAAGATTGTTATGTGTGTACACAAATACCTACCTCAGTAGCGGAGGGGGTAACGTATCACAGCATGCCTCTTACGTATGGAATTACATGTAGTATAGTAGCTTCCAGATTTTATGCTCAAAAAGACATTCACTATTTCTATACTAATTACGATGTTACCTTTGCATATGTCCCCATAATAGGGCATTTAAGTAAGATAGCTCGAGATTATTATGCCAAATTAATGAGGGAATTCTTCGAACCGATGTCACCTTTTCACACAGCTCACGCACATAGAGAGAACCTTACATGCTTGCTTTCATCAGTAGAAATATAATTTTTAGACCGCACTGATGATAGGAAGAATGAAATGAAGGAGAAATTAGAGAGGGAATTACACGAAAGGACGTCTGTAGATAATTATGCTTTTGCTGCAATAAAGACACAAGGGAAAATAGCTTTAGATACATTGCATGTAGGAAGATTTTGTATACATAGATTTCCATCATATTATGACACAGTTTTTGTGGGAACGAGTGAATGTAAACATACATATGCATTTCAATCTAAGTGGACGTTCATGCTGAATGGACAAGACCCAGTTATTCCTGGAGTATATTATATTTGTGGACTCAACGCCTATTATCGTCTTCCTAAAGGATGGTATGGAAGGTGTTATTTGGAAATAGTGTTCCCAAAGGTTTACCAACTAGACGACTTAAAGAAATTTCCAAGGCTGTCTGAATCACATCGTGTTCAGAAAAGGGAGACAGCTTCTGGTGTGGTAGGAGATATATTTGGAGCTTTGATTCCTTCAGTAGGAGTCATATTGAATTCAATCAAAATACGAAAGTTGTCTACTATTGTGGATAACATGCTGACAAAGTTTTCAGGAGCTATAATCCTGATGGATGCTGAACTTGCTGCAGAAAGAGCTATGACTCTTCAAAATCGGCTTGCCTTAGACATTCTTTTAGCAAAGGATGGCGGCGTTTGCAAAATGCTTGGCACGCGTCACTGTTGTACATATATACCAGACAACAGTGGAAAAATTAGAACGATGCTTACAAATTTAACTAAAGAAAGTGTAGATTTAAAGGAATTGAAAGAACCCAGAGTTTGGGAGAAAGTTGGAAAAGGATTTGCTTCTGTGGGAAATTGGCTCAGCAACGTTTGGAACGGATTGTTACTAAAAATAGTAAAGGGAATATTGATAATGTTAATTTGTTTATTAGGCTCTTGGGGAACATGGAAAGCTTTCAAAATGTTAAAAGCAAGGAACAAAAGAAAAAGAGAAGAGAAAATAGAGAACAAAATGGTGGAAATGTATAGGGAGAAGTCAAAAGGGACTAAAAGAAAAAGGGAATTGACTGAAGTGCCAAATTACTATACAGAATTTTAATGGAATAAAATTTGTGGGTAGATTTGATGTGATGACATAATTAGTCATCAGAGGAGGGATTGATGACACAGAAAAAGAAGGTCCGACATATATTCATGTATACCGTGTGATCAATACATAATGAAGTGTGATTTTAATTAAAGAAATAATGAACGAGGGAAATTATGCCCTCGGGGTAGTTCGCCATCATTATAAACGAGCTTTATTAATCACGAAGTATTAAAATTTTAGTAATCCGTTATAATCGCAAATGTACGCCATGATTTCTTGTTTGAAAACTGTTTTGCTTAGCTTAAATTTAGTACAGGCTTTGGCCTAGTTGCTTGGTTTCAAATTCTAACTGCGTGATTTTTTTTCCTTGAATTAATGAAATATATATTCTTGCTTGAAGTTGTATTTTTCCAGTAGAAACTGGCTGGTACACTTATCTCCAAGGTTTCGTGCTAGGCCGGTTACATCCCCTTTGATACAAGGTCAGTCTCTGCAGGTGCGGACAATGAAGGTACAGATAGTAAAATAATTGGCAAACCATGATACAATTTGTGTTCCAAGGCTCCAAGGACAGTGTGTGCATAAATGGGCGCTAGTAAAAGACAATTTTTGATTGGACAATTTGAAGCCAACCTATGAACCCTCCAATGGAAGACCCTGCAAAATTTGGAATGTTTCTTACTTAAACCCACCGGACAAAGAGAAGTCAGCCATTTTCCTCGATGCCAGTTTGAAGCCTGATGCCAGACTCCATTTTGGACGACACCCTGATGCCCTTTTCTCTATCTGAGAGAAAGAGACTTTAAGAATTCTCACCCTAGAGACTTTAACTTTGATTTGCCCCCGTCTTGCCCATGCAGTAACTTTGCCCCATTCTCCTTGCCGCTGCAAGGAAACTTGCCCTTAACTTTGCCCCTTTGAAATTTGCCCCATGCTGATCAACCGGTACCTGAAGGACGAAGACTTTTCTTGAATGCTGGTTGTATTTGGTAAATATGAAAGGATAAATGTATTATGCATTGTGTTTTTCCTTTTAGGTACCAACTGCTATTTTGATAGGGTCCTAGCTAGAAGTTTTCCAAATTTGTGCTGACTAAATTAGTTTTGCATGAAGTCCCACATGCCAATGCTAATTAGAGGTTAGTCGAGGTATTCGTTCAATGTATCATGAAGAATTGAAATCTTGTTATGCTGATCGAATGTATGCAATTAGTTAAATACAGTTAGTCACATTGGTGATTTGCATTGCTATAACAGAGTGTATCATCATCCAGATTTTACGTAGATTGCGTTTCTTCCGCCGTTATGGACAGCTAGTAATGTTCATATACATATATCAATTGGTCTTGAGACATATATATATCGTGCTAGCTTTGTTAATATAGGGAAATAAATTCACTAACTTTTAATAAACTGGTGTGGTTATTCATGACTGAAAGGTCATGGTGCGCCGAAATACCAACTGTTATTGATTTCAGATGTGTTATACTGACCTATTAATTGAGTACTGATTACAGATTACAACAGTTATTGATTATTGATCTGAGTGACTCGACTATTGAGGATGAGGAGAGCCTGATTCGGTTAAAAGATTCACCGACCTCCAACGTGTCCAGGTACAGGTAATTTATAAGGGCTGGACGCGTTATCAGCACGCACCAACCATATCTCTGTATATTTTCAAAAGGCATGGAAGTTATGAAGCCAGCAGTGGAAAATATATCCTGATGGTGAATTTTTAAACAAGGTGACATAGATTTCAAATGGCTACCAGGCCTAGAATCAACATAATGAAATGATTAGAAGAAGTCACCCCTAACTAGTTCTGCATAAAAACCTCCATGCACATAAAAACAAAGTTCAAGAACACTACAAAAACGTACAAAAATGACCTTCATGATTTCATCATCCTAGAGAAAGTCCCATGTTTGGGACGAAACACGTGTCGGCTAAAAACATCTACGAGATATCATCTTTGTAAACATCCGTTTCAATGGGTTGAAGTGTACTGGAGAAGAAGTAAGAGTTTACTTACCATGCCACATGAAGATATGGATAATTGTTTTGACTCAGAATTGGAAAAGATGATGAAACAAGACGGTGGTTTCAGACACCAAGATGAAAGAAGTAGGTCCAAGAAATGAGAACCGTATGTCCACATAAGAAATGGAACATAAGTTGATGTGTTTTTTGCATTTTTTATTAGTTGTAATGTGCAAGCAATCTGGCATTTACGGAACAGCTTCATGGAATACACCAGATGGGAAGGACGAGCGTCAGCTCCAGCAGTTCGGACGTGAACTAGTGCATCAAAGGAAATGACAACAGACTGGTCTGTTACCTTTGACCTTTTATTGAGAAGTCAGTAAAACGAATACAATTCAGTTTGCAAGTAATTGAGCGTGAAAAGAAATCACGTTTATATTGAGCATTGCATAAATATTAATTCTTGGTATAAGTAAACAAAAACACTTTATACATAAAGTAAATAGCAGCACATGACATATTTGTAATCAAGCACCACATGCCAAGTGCTTGGCTAAAAAAATGTGAATTTCTTATCAAACAATGCAGACATAAATGGGAAAAAAAACACTAATACCGGGTGCTTAAAAGAATGCATGTTTCTTAAGAAAACAGACAAAATTAAAATGACCCCAAAAATGACCCCATATCCTCTAATTACCTCCATCATCAGAATCAGCCTCTGGGTCGCTCACTCAGAGAGCCCCAAAACCTGAGTTCACTGTGCAGGGTCCGGACCACCACAGTGTCCTCTCATTTAAAGGTGCAGTGATACTTCAGTGCAAATGCAGACAATTGGAATTTGTAATGCAACCCACTGCTGTGCAGCATTATTAAACTGTAGTTGTTAAATCCAGACAAACGCAGCCACTGTTTTCCCCATAAATGACGAATAACTCTGGAGGAAACAGTTTACAATATTGTTTCAAAATTGAAGGTACATTTGTGATAATTCTCTGCATATAAAGTGTATTAAAGTAAGTATCTGTTGCTAATTTTCCTACATCTGGACCTGGGTGCAAACAACACCAAGCCAGCTGCAGGAGTGTTGAAGGCATCTCCTTTAGACCCAGGTCACGGGTACAAGTGCCGGCATCCCCTCTTAGCAAACAGTGTGACCCTGGGCAAGTCACGTCATCAGTCAAGAACTGACCTCAGTTTCCTTATCTGCAACAAACATTCCAATATTGTATCATGTTCTGTGCCATAAAACATTTGGCCTTGACTTTTCATTGTTTCCCTTGAGCAGCCAATGTCCCCTCTGCCCTGAGACAACAAGGAACCAGGAACAAGAGAAAGAAAAGGAGAGGCCTGGGTGAGATGGACACTGGGAGGTGATTTCAGACCCTTGGGAGGTGAGTGTCGTAAACACTAATGATGTCATAAGAAATGAGAAATACCAAACACCCAACCAGTGGAATGTGGCCCAAAGCAATTGCCAGTGGCTGAGATTGTTTCACGCCTTCTTTCATTCCGTTTGATCTTTATTGTGCTGTGTTCATTCATTCTCAACAACTCTCCACCTGCATTGAACCTCTTTCTACTCTGAATGCACAAACTTCGCAATTTCCTGCCATGTGCCTGAGTGAAGGGGCAGTGTAGGGGGGAAGGGAAGGCGATTCACACTCTGACTTGGAGACCATCTTAAAGGGTTCTAACGTGCATGAGGCATCTATGTGTGACTGAGACGTGGATGCCAACGCCACCCCAAAGTACTAATGATCCCCACAACTCCTTCAAATAAAAAGAAGAGCATCATGGTGTCCGTCCGCTCCCTCATGAGTGGAAAAAGATGAACACTTCATTCAACTAGAACATCTAAGAAGGTTGCCTGGTGATTCCCAGACTTAAAAGTTTTGTGCTTGTGTCACCAGAGTGCAGGTCCAATTGCTGTGTCAATTCTGAGCATAAAATTCACATTTGGTGATTAATGCAGCGCAGGTCCCATTGGTGATCCAGTGGGTCTGAAGCTGATGGGGTTATTCCAGACATTCTAACCAAGGTGGCACTAACATCACTGTGATGGTTTTCTCTGTCCTTTCAGACTCATCCATCTGGCTTCTGTTTTGAGACTGGAGTCTATAGAAACTCAAAATGCACAGCAATGATAACAGCCAGTAAGAGGCCAAGGGCTGACCAAGCTATGACTGTCTGCCCTCGGGTCACCACTCCATGTTACACTCATTGGGTGTAATGTGTGATCTAAGTTAAATCCACACATTCATCTGAGACTCCATCTTCGTGTCCTCAACCCCTTGCCTCAGTTCTACATACAGTTAACGGGGCAACATCCTTAATGACGCGGACGTTTCCCATGCAAGCGTAACCACGCTTATCGGTACAACGTATGGCTTTTTCTGTGCCTTAACCACGCATGTGCTGGACTATGCACATGCGTAGTTAAGGCACCGAAAAAGCCATGCGTTGTTCGGGAGAGGACATGGAGGACGCAGTGAGGTAAGTGGGGCTGCGGCAGAGGTGGGGGGTGGATGAAGAGATTGGGGTGGCTGGGGGGTTGAGGTGGGCACTTTTTTGTTCAAAGTGCGGGGTGGGGGTTTGGGTATTTTTTTTAGGGCTTAGGGTTGGGAGGCAGGCTATTGTTTTTTGTTTAGGGGCGGGAGTGAGGGGGTTTGGGTAATTTTTTCATTTAGGGCTTAGGGTGAGGGGCGGGGTTTTTATTTTTAAAGGGGTTGGGAAAGGTTTAAAGAGAGGCAAGAGGAGGGGGGAAGCAGACCAGGAAGGATCAGGAGAGGATGCTGTGAGGTAAGTGGGGTTGGGGCAGGGTTGGTTGGTAGTTTTTAGCAGTGGGGGTAGATTTAGGACTTAGGGTGGGTGGGGGTTGTCAGGGTACTTTCGTTTTTAGGGACAGGGATGAGGGATCAGGGTAGTTTTTTTAGGGCTCACTCAGGGCGTGTGGGGTCACTTCGGGGTAATTTTGTTTTTAAGGTTGGGGGGTCGGGATAGTTTTTGTTAAGGCTTAGGGTGGGTGGGGGTTGGGGTAGTTTACTTATTAGGTGGGGGAAGGTTTTAGGGCTCAGGGTGGGTAGGGGGTGTTGGGGTAGTTTAGTGTTTAGGGTCAGGGGTGGGGTCGGGTAGTATTGTTTAGGGCTCAGGGTGAGTGGGGGGTTGGGGTAGTTTACTTATTAGGGGGAAGGTTTTAGGGCTCAGGGAAGGTGGGGGTGTCGGGTAGTTTAGTTTTTAGGGGCAGGGGTGGGGATAGTTTAATTCATGGGGCAGGGGTGGGGGGCGGTGTTGTTTTTTTTAGGGTTCAGGGTAGGTGGGGGTTGGGTTACTTTCGTTTTTAGGGGAAGGATAGAGGTTGGGATAGTTTTTTTTTATGGCTCAGTGTGGGTGCGGGAGTTGCATTAAAGAACCACGGATGCCGTTTTGCATGGCACTTCCACACATGGCTTTACTATGCATGCTTTCACAACGTAATTCATTGTAAAGACATGCATGGTAAAGGCATGCGTGGAAACAACCCGGTTATGGTTCCGACCGCATTCTTAAGGCATGCGTTGCTCCAGCAAGCATGGTCCATCATACAACCCAATTAACCATGTATTCACTACATAACCAACATAGCTATTCAACACCATCTACGAATACTATATATCCACATAACGTTTTATATTTACACAACCGTTGATTGTGCGTCTACTCTGCCACTTCCACCCCCTCGCCTCCCCCCCTTGCTGGAAAATCAATACAACTCATTGGTACGGTTGTTGAGGCACTCACTATGTATTTCATCCTTTAGCAGTCTGTGCAATATTAGCATAAACTTGTTTAGAATGAACCAAGGTATAATCCTTAGTCAGCTGACTACCCTTTGCTCCCTAGCAGCACACTGGTGGTTTCCCAAAAGGTATGCCTAGTGTTAAAGGGGACAATCCAAGCCTCACCGTTTTTGCTCCCCACAAATGGAAGGTGAAACACTCCCTTCATCAGTTCTTGTCTTGTCACCCGAGTCTAAGGACACTACCACAGTGCAGTCTGATTTAGTTGGACGTGCCTGGTTTTAGAAAAGGTGTTTCTTGAAGTAACTGTTTGTTTTCTTACAGTATTATTGCTGTCGCTTGTGTACATTAATTTGGAGATATCATGTTTGTTTCCTGAGCAGACTCTATACATTTATGAACCCTAATACAAAAACACACCTATACAGGGCCAGTGCTTCAATGTTGACAGGGTTGCCACTGAAGTACTTGCTGCTGAAGGTCACTTTGCCAAAACTGAGTCCGGGTATTGAGTTATAAAGGACCTGTCACACTCAATGAGCTCTTAAGATGATCCTGCTATAGAGTCATCAAGGAGGCCCAGTCAATGAGATCTGAAGATGAACCTTCTATAGAGACATCAAGGAGGCTTCCCAGTCACTGAGCTCTGAAGATGAACCTTCTATAGAGTCATCAAGGAGGCTTCCCAGTCACTGAGCTCTCAAGATGAACCTTCTATAGAGTCATCAAGGAGGCTTCCCAGTCACTGAGCTCTAGAGATGATCCTGCTCTAGAGTCATCAAGGAGGCTTCCCAGTCACTGAGCTCACAAGATTACCTTTCTATAGAGTCATCAAGGAGGCTTCCTGGCCATTGAGCTCTCAAAATGATCCTGATCTAGAGTCATCAATGAGGCCTCACGGTCACTGAGCTCGAATGATTATCCTGCTGTAGTCATCAAGGAGGCCTCCTAGCCTTCTAGTCACTGAGATCTCCAGACAGTTCTCATCTGCTGTCATTTTCAAAGATTGCCAGTCACTGAGCTATCAAGATGATCCTGCTTTAGAGGCATCAATGAGGCCTCCTGGTCACTGAGCTCTCAAGATGAACCATCTCTAGAGTCATCAAGGAAGCTTCCCGGTCACTGAGCTCTGAAGATGAACTTTCTATACAGTCATCAAGGCGTCTTTCCGCTCACTGAGCTCTGGATATGATCCTGCTCCAGAGTCATCAAGGAGGCCTCCCAGTCACTGAGCTCTCTATAGGGTCCATGTCTGTTGTCATCTTAAAGGATTCGCCGTTGCTGATCTCTAGCTCGAAGATTTTGGTACAGATAATCATTGATGAGTCACAATAAATACACTCTCTCCGGGGTGTACGCTGGTAAGTTATAAAAGAAGCCTCAGCCATTTAATTCTCTTCAATGACATAATTCACATATCAAACAGTAAAGAAATAAGTGGGGAAAACACTACTACAGGGTGATTAAAACAGTGCATGTTTCATAAGAAAACAAACATGATTAAAATACCTCGAAAACCTCTAATTACTTTCACCATCAGAATCAGCCCCTGGGTTGCTCATTTAGAGAGCCCAGATTCTGAGTTCATTGTGCAGAAAATGGATGACCACAGTTTTCTCTCATTTAAAGGTGAAATAATACTTCAGTGCACATGCAGACAATTTGAATTTGTAACGCAATGCACTGCTGTGCAGCATTATAAAACTGTGGTTGTTAAAGTCCTCCCAAACGCAGCTACTGGATCCGTCCCATAATTGCAGAATAACTCTGGAAGACACAGTTTACAATATTATGTCAAAGTTGAAGCTGCATTTGTAGTAATACTCTGCATATAAAGAGTATTATGGTAAGTAAGTAGTTGTTAATTTTCCTACATGGGGATATGGGTGTAAGTAACACCAAGTACACTGCAGGAGTGGTGAAGGCATCATCTTTAGAACCAGGGCACATGAGTTCTAGTACCGGCATACCTTTGGAGCAATCAGTGTGACCCTGGGCAAATCACGTCATCTGTCAACAACAGACTTGTTTCCTTGTCTGCAATCAATATTCAAATATTGTATTCTGTTCTATGTCATACAACTGTTGGCCTGTGCTCTTTATTGTTTCCCTTGGACATTCAAAAGTCCCCACTGCCCTGAGACAACAAGGAACCAGGAACAAGAGAATCAAAAATACAGGCCTGAGTGAGATGGATACTGGGAGGTGATTTCATAGCCCTAGGAGGTGAGTGGTGTTCCCACTAATGTTGTCATAGAAACAAGAAATAACAAACATCCAACCATTGGAAAGTGTCTCCAGGCAATTGCCAGTGGCTGAGATTGTTTCACGCCTTCTTTCATTCAGTTTGTTCTTTATTGTTCTGTGTTCATTCATTCTCAGCAACTCTCAAACTGCAGTGAACATATCTCTAATCTGGATGCACAGACTTCTCAATTACCTGCCCTGTGCCTGAAAAAAGGGCCAGTGTAGGGCAAGAAGGGGAGGTGATTCACACTCTGACTTGGCCATCTTAAAGGGTTCTAATGTGCATCAGACATGAGACGTGACGGTCATAGCCAGCCCACAATACTAATGATCCCCACAACTTCTTCAGAGGAAAAGGAGAGCATCATGGTGTCCCCTAGTTCCCTCATGAGTGGAAAAAGGTGAACACGTCATTCAACTAGAACACGTAAGAAGGTTGCCTGGTGACTCCCGGACTTCAACGTTCTGTGCTTGTGTCACCAGAGTGCAGGTCTAGTTGCTCAGACAACTCTGAGCATAAAATTCACATTTGGTGATTAATGCAGTGCAGGTCATATTGCTGATCCAGTGAGTCTGAAGCTGATGGGGGTTATCCAGACATTCTAACCATGGTGGGACTATCATCACTGTGATGGAGTTCTCTGTTTTTGCAAACACATTCATCTGGCTACCATTTTGAGATTAGAGTCTTCAGAAACTCAAAATGCACAAAAATGATAACAGCCAGTAAGAGGCCGAGGGCTACCTGACCAACCTCAGTGCGAGCTATGACTGTCTGCTCTCAGTTCAACATACAGGTAACCATGTATCCACTACGTAACCGACAGAGCTATTCAACACCATCTATGAATACTATATATCCATGTAACATGTTATATTTACAGAACCCATGATTGTGCATCTTCTGTATCGACTCACCCCCCCTCGCCTTCTCTTGCTGGAAAATAAATACAACTCATTTTTACAGATGTTGAGGCACTCATTATGTATTCCATCCTTTAGCAGTCTCTGCAATATTAGCATAAACTTGTTTAGAATAAATAAAGGTCTAATCCTTACTCAGCTGACAAAGACCATAATATTTACCTCTACCCTTTGCTCCTTGGCAGCACACTGGAAGTGTGCTGAAGTATTTAAAAAGGGAGGGGTGGTTTCCCAAAAGGTATGCCTATTCTTAAAGGGAACAATCCAAGTCTCACTGTACTTTATTCCTCAGAAATGGAAGGTGAAACATCCCCTTTATCAGTTCTTGTCTTGTCACCGAGTCTAAGGACGCTACTGCAGTGCAGTTTGGTTTAGCTGGACTTGCCTGGTTTTAGAAAAGGTGTTTCCTGGGTGAACTGCTTGTTTTCTTACAGTATTATTGCTGTCGCTTGTGTAAATTAATTTGGAGATATCAAGTTTGTTTCCTGATCAGACTCTATACATATCTGAACCCTAGCACAAACAAAATTACCTGCACAGGACCAGTGCTTCAGTGTTGACAGGGTTGTTACTGATGTGCTTGGTGCCTAATCTCACTTTGTCAAAACTGAGTCCGGATATAGAGCTTTAAAGGACCTATCACCCTCAGTGAGCTCGCAAGATGATCCTGCTATAGAGTCATCAAGGAGGCCTCCCGGTCAATGAGCTCTGGAGATGACCCTGTTCTAGACTCATCAAGGATGCCTCCCTCTCACTGAGCTCTGGAGATGATCCTGCTCTAGAGTCATCAAGGAGGCTTCCCTCTCACTGAACTCTGGATATCATCCTGCTCTAGGGTCATCAACAAGGCCCCCCAGTCACTGACCTCTAGAGAAGAACCTTCAATAGAGGCATCAAGGAGGCCTTCCAGTCACAGAGCTCTCAAGATGATCCCGCTCTAGAATCATCGAGGAGGCTTCCCGGTCACTGAGCTCTTAAGATGATCTTGTTATAGACTCATCAAGGAGGCCTCCTAGTCACTGAGCTCTTAAAATAATCCGGCTATAGAGTCAACAAGGAGGCTTCCCGGTCACTGAGCTCTCAAGATGATCTTGCTTTAGAGTCATCAAGGAGGCTTCCCGGTCACTGAGCTCTTAAGATGATCCTGCTATAGAGTCATCAAGGAGGCTTCCCTCTCACTGAGCTCTGGATATGATCCTGCTATAGAGTCATCAAGGAGGCTTCTCACTCACAGAGCTCTGGAGATGACCCTGCTTTAGAATCATCAAGGATGCCTCCCTCTCACTGAGGTCTTGAGATGATCCTGCTCTAGAGTCATCAAGGAGGCTTCCCGGTCACAGAGCTCTTAAGATCTTCTTGCTATAGACTCATCAAGGAGGCCCCCCAGTCACTGAGCTCTAGAGATGATCCTGCTTTAGAGTCATCAAGGAGGCCTCCTAGTCACTGAGCTCTGAAGATGATCCTGTTTTAGAGTCATCAAGAAGGCCCCCCAGTCACTGAGTTATACAGATGATCCTGTTTTAGAGTCATCAAGGAGGCTTCCCAGTCACTGAGCTCTCTATAGGGTTCAAGTCTGTTGTCGTCTTGAAGGATTCGCTGTTGCTGAGCCCCTACGCAAAGATTTTGGTACAAGGAAATCATGGATAAGTCAACAAGAAATACACTCTCTCCAGGGTGTCTGTTGTTAATTTATTAGAGAAGCCTCAGCCAATTAAGTCTCTTCAATGACATAATTCACATATCAAACAGTGAAGAAATAAATGGGAAAAACACTACTACTGGCTGATTAAAAGAGTGCATATTTCATAAGAAAACAGACATAATGAAAGTACCTGCAAAACCCCTAATTACTTTCATCATCATAATCAGCCCCTTAGGTCGCTCATTTAGAGAGCCCAGATTCTGAGTTCATTGTGCAGAAAATGGGTGACCACAGTTTGTTCTCATTTAAAGGTGCAATAATACTTAATTGCAAATGAAGACAATTTGAGTTTGTCATGCAATGTACAGCTGTGCAGAATTAAAAAACTGGAGGTTGTTAACTTCAGACAGACGCAGCTGCTGTTGTTGCCCCATAAAAGCAGAATAACTCTGAAAGACACAGTTTACAATATCATGTCAAAGTTGAAGCTACATTTGTGGACATACTCTGCATATAAAGTGTATTATGGTAAGTTTATAGTAGTTGATTTCCCTACTTGCGGATCTGGGTATACATAACACCAAGTATACAGCAAGAGTAGTGCAGGCGTCACCTTTAGAACCAGGGGACAGGTACTAGTACTGGCATCCCTTCAGAGCAAGCAGTGTGATACTGGGCCAATCACGTCACTTGTCAACAACACTCCTGTTTCCTTGTCTGCAATAAATATTCAAATATTGTATTCAAGTAGGCCTCCTGGTCACTGAGCTCTAGAGATGATCTTGATTTAGAGGCATCAAGGAGGCCCCCAGTCACTGAGCTCTACAGATAATCCTGCTCTAGAATCATCAAGGATGCCCCCCAGTCACTGAACTCTCTAGACTGTCCTCATCTGTTGTCATCTTAAAGGATTCCCAGTGACTGAGCTCCCAAGATGGTCCTGCTTTAGAGGCATCACATAGGCCTCCTGGTCACTGAGCTCTAGAGATTATCCTGATTTAGAGGCATCAAGGAGGCCCCCCAGTCACTGAGCTCTAAAGGCAATCCTTCTCTAGTGTCATCAAGGATGCTCCCAGTCACCGAGCTCTAGAGATAATCCTGCTCTGGTATCATCAAGGATGATTCCCAGTCTCTGAGCTGTAGAGATAATCCTGCTTTAGAGGCATCAAGGAGGATCCCCACTCACTGAGCTCTAGAGATGCTCCTGCTTTAGAGGCATCAAGTAGGCCTTCCTGGTCACTGTGTGAGATGAGCCTGGTCTGGAGTCATCAAGGAGGCTCCTAGTCATTGAGCTTTAGAGATGATCCTGCTCTAGAGTCATCAAAGAGGCTTCTCAGTCCCTGAAATCTCTAGACAGTTCTCGTCTGGTGTCATTTTGAAGGATTCCCAGTCACTGAGCCCTTTAGGGAGGATTTTCATACAGAGTAATAACGGATGAGGCACAGTAAATATACTCTCTCCAGATTGTCTGCTTTTCATGAAGCCCCAGCCATTTAATTCTCTTCAGTGACATCATTCACATGGGTTTCTGTGCATGCCCTCATCTCTCTCCTGCTGAATATGTCCAGTAGCACAGAGAAGATGTCCAACTGCAATGTTTTTCTGACATTTTATTGCATGGGTAGGGACTTAGAACCCATATATGTAGACTAGATTTCAACCACTTTGATCGTTCCTTTCTGCACCTGCGTGCACCACAACAGGTTGTGCCAGGCACACACCAAACCGTGTGCTCATATAACAAAAAGAACGCATTCTAGCTCATAGTGTGCTGGTAATATAAGAGCACAGAAATAAGGTCCTTTTGAATGCAATAACTGGGAGAATGTCTTCTGCTGCACTCAGTGTCTGCTGATAGAATCTCTTTGCTTGACTATGAAGGTAGGCCAGAAACACTCCACTGCTCACAAGAGACAAGCTTCATGGAATACACAAGATGAGAAGGACGATCAACAGGTCCAATAGCTCGGATGTGAACTAGTCCTTCAAGGGAAGGAGATGCTAACAGACCAATGTTAAAATCCTGTGCTCGCCATTGTATCGCTTGAGCAGCCCGTTCCTCCACTGCCCTGAGACAAGGAACCACAGAGACAAAAAGAGAGGCTTGAGTGAAATGCAGGCTTGGAGGTGATTTCCTAGCCCCAGGAGGTGGGTGTCCTACACACTAATGATGCCAAAGAAACTGAGATTGTTTTATGCCTTCTTTCATCCACTTTTATGTTTAATGTGCTCTGTTCATCCATTCTCAGCAACTCTCAACCTATATTGAACTTATCTCTAATCTGGATGCACAAATTTCTCAATTTCTTGCCATGTCTCGGAGTCAAGGGGCAGCGTAGAGCAGAAATGGAAGACGATTGTCAGTCTGAAGTGGAGGCCATCTTTAAGTGTTACAAGGTGCACGAGGAATCAATATGTGACTGAGACGTGAAGATCAAAACCACCCCAAAGTACTAATGACACTGAAGGCCCTTCAAAGAGGAAGGAGAGCATCATGGTGTCCCTCAGTATGCCAAAGGGCATCAGTAGGTGTGTTTGTATGTCTCCTCAGTTGGGAAGTGCAAGCAACATCTTCATGGTATACACACGACCTGAAGGACGAACACAGGTGCAAGAGATGGGAACTAGCGCTTCAAACAAATGAAATGACAACAGACCGGTCTGTGAGCTTCGGCGTTTATTGAGAAACCAATCAAATGAGCACAATTCACTTGGAAATTAATTAAGGTATTTTATTAAGTTTGAAAGTGAATCATGTTTTTATCACGCAGTACATAAATGGTCACTATTGGTATAACTAAATACAAATAGTTTCTTACATAATGTACCTTAGTGGATCCTATTTAGTTTTAATAGACCTTTGCCCCAGTCACCTAGTTACTTTTAACCTACTTAGCTTCCTCTGTCTTGGCCTATTTATTTAATTATTTCTTTCAAAATGGCTGCTATGTTTATAGTTAGTGAAATGTTTTGATTTTACATTATCAGTGCCACTCTGTGAAGGCGTCACTGTCAGTGTCAAAGACAAATCACATACATTGGTATTCACATCATGTCCCTTTCCCACTTACGTGTGACAAGAACATAATGTACTATTGGAGGGAATTGTTTATATAATTGCCACCCCAAGTCCACCTCCTTATCTGTTGTTTGGGTACGTACCTGGATCAGGGGTCATACAAGATCTGTATAAATACATCTCACGCAGACATGGTTAGCAGACGGATTCCTACCAGATGCCATCAAAGCTATCTGTGCTACACGTTGCCTTGATGCAGACCCAGCCTTTGTGATCCCATGGAGTCTGACCTAGAGGCCTCATTTCAAGGTAACGAGGGTTGGGGGGTGCTTGTCATGGATATGGTCCTGGCAGATTAATTTTTTCACACCTAGTTGTCATTATATTAGAGATTAGGTTCTCCATGCTAGGGTCTAGTTTTTTTTATGCTTCTTGTACTGTGCATTATCTGAATCATTGAGGCTCATGCATTTTACCTCAGAATGCACACTTTCTAATAAATCTATTAAACTCTCCTGCATCTCCGTCATTGCCTGTGTGTGACTTACACTTGTTGCTCATTTGAGAAAAGGGTATTCTCTGTTCTACCACGACTCCCCTGGATGTTGTATTCTAGAGTCCATGCGTGAAGGCTGCCAGAAATCCCATTTTCCTCTTTGGGATTTTTGGGGAGGTACTGCTTGTGAGCCGGGAGAGTTGGGCCGACAGTTGCGACTTTTTGTGGGATTGGTTTAGTCGCCTACAAACAAAAGTGCTGTCATCCCTAAACCAGCAGTCTCGCCTAGGAGCGAGAGCCCAACTACAACAGTACATTTCTCTACATGTAACACTTGTAATCACACATGACACACCATGACTTAGGATAAAAACTATGATTTGCATATCAAGAAAATGCAATCATAAAGGAATGATTTATCAAAGATAGATTATTAAAAGAATGCATTCTTCTTAAGAAAATAAACGATAATAAATAGCTAAGAAGCCTCTAGTCACTTCCGTATACACAATCAGCCACCGGGTCGCTCATTTAGAGTGACCTAAACCTCAGTTCAATGTGCAGAAAATGTGTAACCACAGTTTTCTCTCTTTTAAAGGTGCAGTGATACTTCATTGCAAATGTAGATAATTTGAACTTGTAATGTAATGCATAGCTTGGCAGCATTATTAAACTGTGGTTGGTAACACCGGCCCAAAGCACCTACTCATTTTGCACCAATAAATGGGGAAGAGCTCGGGGAGACACAGGTTCCACATATTATTTAAAAATTGAAGCTAAATTTGTGGCAATACCCTGCATGCTTGCTACAGGTAATGAAGTGAATGTCCCTTTGCTTATCATTCAGAATGTGGGCCTAGGTGTAAAATAACACCTGCAGTAATACTGCAGCAGTCGTGCAGGCAACGCCTTTACAACCAGGCACATGAGCTCGGGACGTGCTTTTTTGGGACTGTCATTTGGCCGCATTACCTGGGGTGGGACTACATCCCCCAGGCTCCTTTGTACCTGACTCGCGCTTATAAGCGCCCTTGGCCCCCTCAGTGTGGGAGGCACTTTTTTGGGACTGTCATCTGGCCGCATTACCTGGGGTGGGACTACGTACCCCAGGCTCCTTTGTACCTGACTCGTGCTTTTAAGCGCCCTTGGCCCCATCAGGCATGTCCCCGGTTGAAGACTTAAGGTCTGATTCATCTGCTGTTCATACCCCTTGTTGACTAGAGATGGGGAAACGAAAAGCTGTGGAAGCCCCTGTCCACACTAGTGGCTTTAAAAAGCCTAAAAAATGGATGATTAACAAAACGAGCTCCTTGTCCCACAAAGAAAGTAACTCCTTAGAAGACATTGATTCCTTAATCGAAGAAGTGGAGGCCATTCGTAGAAGTAATCCTAATTTACCACCCACAAAATGCGGTACCCCTGTTAAAAAAATTCCTGATATATTCAAGAAAAGGCCGCAACCGCCTAATCCTTCCACGGAAATTGAACAAAATGCGGCATCTCAAGCCGTTAGACCTAATCCCTCTCCTGTGTCGACCATTACCTTGTGTAGCGATTTGGACACTGCACCATGTGTCATAGGTGACCCTTCTGTGGGAAAAGAGCCTCCTGGCCTCCGTTCTCCATTAAGTCCTGAGGTTTTGGTGATTCCTCATGGTTTGTGTTCTAATCAATATGGGCACCTGGTGGAGAATGCGGGGGTCCTGCGACAGTATTACACACCTACACTCTAGAGCATGTGTTGATGATAATTTTGTTGCCAATTCATCCTTGGGCATGGGTAGTCTGGCATTGCCTTATGGTAAATCTGGTTTGGCCTCTATTTTTCAGAAGTTGGACGAAGTAAAGAGCCTGGTGTTGTTGTTGATGAATAATCTAATGAGGGAACATGTGCAGAAGTGTGCACGTAGCTGTTTGAGGTCAAATATGGATGAGATCTTGCCTGTCACAGGGGGTACGTCAATTGTTACTGCTGCGCCCGAATTTAGGCCCCAATCAGGCAACCTACATCCACGGCCTGCCAATATTTTCCCCCGGTGGCCTACATTGAAGGATCCCATGATATTCCTGTGACCGTAAGGAGGAAGTATAGTACTGATACTAAGAACAGGAATATCACTGGGTCGGATAGGCCCGTTAAAGTCCAGTCTGCCAACAATACAAAGGACTCTTGGGGGGTGGCTGGCATCCAGGCGCCTGCTGGAGCAGCCACTCCCACCACACACCAGGCTGGAACGAGCTGGCCAGCTTTTAAGAAACAGGCCCAAGGTCTGGGGAACAAAGGAGACACCATTCATATGGTTGAGGTACCTAAGTTGCCTTCTGGTTCCTTGGAAACCAGGATTGCTTGATAAATAAGGTCATTTACTGGCTGCGAGTCCAGCGAAACTGCTTTTCTGTTATTCGAGCAGATATTTTAGAGATGGGCAGACATAGTTAATCTGGGTAAAATTTTGATTTGATTTTCATTCGCTTTGTGGATAGGTTGCTAGTGGATAATTTTCTTGATTTTGAAATACGTACCTGTTATCTCAGGAATCCTAGGGGGTCTGGTATCAAACTCAAACTCTCTCTGCCTGCTAGTAGCCCACTCACATTATATGGTGGTCCAGGCGGCGGGAAGTTCGATCCTAGTCAAAAGCATGCTTCGGCCCCGGCAGTGAACTATTTCCACACACTACCTGATATTGACTGACTATTTATTGATTCCTACCCAATAACTTCAACTTCAACTTCTGTGAGTAGGCCTGGAGAGTTTGTTGGGCTTGAAAATTATAGGGAAGCTCGGTGTTCCAGGCCTAGAGCCCTGGTAACTAGTACTGAACTTTCTATTATGTCCTGGAATTAGGCCAGTCTGGGCAGGAAGTTGTTGGATCCAGAGTGGACCAACTATATAAATAAGCTGGACATGTGTTTATTCCAGGAGACGTGGGACGAGGACCCAGTTTCTCTGGATGGGTTTTTATCTTATTATGCGGTGGCTCATCCTGCAGATGGGGGTACTGGCCATGCTAAGGGGGGTCTATTGATACCTTTAAATAAGAAATTGCAGTGCGATCATTTTGCATTAAAAATAGATTCCCCGACATATTAGGTGTTCAGCTTGCATTTAACCGAGGTTTTGAGGTAACCATAATTAATGTATATGCTAGGTCTGTTCCACGGGGATCAGAGTCTCAGACCCTGGCTCAGCTGTTTGCATATATGGACACCCTGCATTCTTCCACTAAATTAGTGGTTGCAGGGATATGAATTGTACATTTGAACCCTCCTGCATATGTAGTGATCTAACAGCCAAAGAGGATGAACTTTGAGGCATTCCACAATTGATGAATGAGCCACAGTGTACTCATTCCCATGTTGCTTTACAGCTAACATCTCTGTGCTTTAAGTATGGGCTTAGGGCTTGTAATGGTCGTACGCGTTGTGACCCAAGTATCGCCCCTACTTTAAAGCGAGGTCAGTCTTTTAGGCCCATATTCATACTTTTTTAGCGCCACATTTGCATAATTTTTTTACGCAAATGTAGCGCAAACTTACAAAATACAATTATATTTTGTAAGTTTGTGCCGCTTTTGCGTCAAAAAGCGGTGCAAATGCGGCGCTAAAAAAGTATAAATATGGGTCTTAGTGTTATTGACTACTTCTTAGTGGATGTCAAGTTGTGGCCATTATTAGAAGACATGAAGGTGGATTTTCGCCACGATAGTGATCATAACCCTCTGCTTCTTACTTGCATAGTGGCATATTCAGGAGATCACAGAATATCCATCTTACTGTGGTCCCAGAGCCAATCTTGGAAAACTGTTATTTTCGTGTTAGCTGGCAAAAAAGTGAAGTCTAATCCTTATTTGATCAAGGAGATTTACAAACTGTTTGTTGATGCCATGGCTAATTATGAGGAGCTTGAGGTTAGTAATATTCCAATGCTCAGCATTCATGAGAAAATTATACACAAACTACAGAATATCTTCTATGGGAAGACCACTATCAAGCAATTTGCTGAAACCCATAAAGCTAGGGAGTGGTTCAATAAGGACTGTTTTAAGGCCAAATTAGCATTAAAATCAGCTATTGAGCAGTGGCAGCCGGCAACTTTAGGAGGGAGGTGGGTGGGCGGGAAGCACACACTCACTCATTCTTTCTCACACACACACACGCATGCACGCACGCACGCACATCCATTAACAACACTCAGAACATTCAAACATGCATGCACGCACCAAACATTAATTTTAAAAGATCACACACACACACTCATTCTTTCACACACGCACGCATGCACATCCATTAACAACACTCATAACATTCAAACATGCACGCACGCACCAAACATTCATTTTAAAAGATCACACACACACTCATTCTTTCACACACAAGCACGCACGCACGCACATCGATTAACAACACTTATTACATTCAAACATGCACGCACGCACCAAACATTTATTTTAAAAGATCACACTCACATACACTCATTCTTTCACACGCACACGCACGCACATCCATTAACAACACTCATAACATTCAAACATGCACCCACGCACCAAACGTTCATTTTTAAAAGATCACACACGCACACACGCACTCATTCTTTCACACACACATGCATGCACATCCATTAACAACACTCATAACATTCAAACATGCACGCATGCTCAAAACATTCATTTTAAAAGATCACACACACAATTACCTTCAACCTCGGAGGTCCCAGGAGGATTGGGACTGCTGCCTTCCCTCATTGGCTGACCTTAGTCAGCCAACGAGGGAAGGCAGCAGTCCCAGACTCGTCACAGAGTGGGATGGGGTCAGTGAGACTGCTGTCCCCACTCCACTCTGTGATGAAGTGTCACTGATTGACACTCGCCCAGGGCGCTTCAGGGCTTAAACCTGAAGCACCCAGGTCGAAGTCAATGGATGACGCTTTCCTCGTCACCCAGGGGAGAGCCTCGAGGCACCTTTGCTGAGCCAAGGAGGTCATGCCCATAGGAGCTGTGACCTCTTCAGCCCAGCAAAGTTCAGTTCAGGCAGCTAGGAGTCTGCGCAAATCGTGCATGTCTGCTCCTGGCTGCCTGACCTGAACATGAAGAGTGTCTGTCAGGCTGACCTTTGTTCAGCTTGACAGACACTCTTCATGAGGAGCAAAAGGTGGATGGGGCGTGGCCCCTCCGCCCTAAAGGACGGGCCGTGCCTGCTACTGTGTCTTGTTCACAGCGGGCGATTAGAACTGCTAGACTCGCTCATAAGAAGACCATAGCAAAGGCAAAGAAATGTTGGGAAGATACAATCTGGCAGAACATGCTCGATGCAACCCAACTTAATGACAATGTGACTTTCTGGAAGTTATTGTCCCACAGACACAGAGGGGGCAAGAGTACTATTTGTACTGACATTCAACCAGAAAGTTGGGTGGACCACTTTTCTAATCTTTATGCTCTAACTTGCAATTTTTTAACTTATGAATCGTCCCCCTTGCAATTGGTTAAAACGTGTTCTTTGCCTGACGATCTGGGAATGGATGTTTCCAACCATGATGATCACATTGTTTTTACCTTGGGAGAAACTACTGCTGCAATTAACTCTTTAAAATCTGCTAAAGCCCCAGGCCCTGATAAGATACTAGGAGATCTATATAAATCTGAGCCAGCAATTTGGTCCTGTTACATAAACATGATTTCCAATGCTTGGCGGCTGGGGATTCAATACCTAGTACTTGGAAAGGGTCCGAAATAATTCCCATTTATAAAAGGGTGTTGTGAGGTCCCCTGTCAATTATAGACCCATCAGCCTTATTGATTATCTCCCAAAAATCTTTGCTAAACAGCTTTTGGATAGGCTGTTGGATTGGGTTGAAGCCCAGCATGTGTTATCTCCACTCCAGGTGGGCTTTCGTCCTAAAACCAGTACGGTGGACCTAGCTTTCAGGATGATGCTCCTACACTGGAAATATGTAGTCCTTGCTAAACATAACCTATATGTTGCCTTTGTGGATCTTCGGTCTGCCTTTGACATGGTCCCCAGAGAAAAATGATGGGATGTACTGCACAAAATAGGTACTCCTGAAAATATAATCCATCTACTACAGAGATTACACGAGGATACATATGCCCAGGTGAGATGGGGTAATCAGGGAGTAGTAACTGATCACATTGCCATTCAGCAGGGGGTTCGTCAAGGATGTGTCCTGGCACCAATACTATTTACTTTATTCATAAATTAGGTGGTACAAGCTGTGTCCCTCTGCCAAAATGTCGCCCCCTCCTTAAATGCGCAGAAAATTCCCATACTACTCTTTGCAGATGACTCCCTTCTCATCTCTATGACTCCAATGGGTCTCCAGATCCTTGTTAACAGGTTTACAACATTCTATGTAGACCATGGTTTGGAATTAAATGTTAGTAAAACCAAATTAATGGTGTTTAGCCCAGGACCAGTAAGGAGATGCACCATTACTTTAGATGGGGTGCCCTTTAACAAAGTCAGCTCCATAGACTATTTAAGTGTGAGGATTTCAAACAATCTACATTGGGAGGACCAGATTAATAAAAGTGTGTCTCTTCTTCAGCTCATATCAGGCACCATTTTGCGCTTTTATAAAAGTACTGCCTTGAAAGCCATTTCACCGGCTATTAAGATCTATTTGGCAGAAACACAAAGTGCTGCTACCTATGGTGCTGAGGTGGGGGGCTTTTGTAAAACTACCAAACCGTCCGTGGGTGAAAACAGTTTCGCCAGAGCACTACTTGCGTGCCCACGCAGTACACCCTTGATTCAGTTTTTTTGGGATCTTGGTTTCAATCGTATTTCTGACATGATAGCCCTGAGACCTTTCCTCTTCTGGGTAAGGATTTGGACTACACCAGAGCTTATTATTTACAGGGACTCTCTTCTTGATCTTTTAAAAAGACCCAATGCAGCCTCCATTCCATGGCTCAGGCAAATTGGTTTTGTCTTTGAAATAAGTTTACTGGTCCCATGTTAGAAAAAATGATCTTCTCTGTTCATCCTATGGCGATTGACTAACCAATTTCTTGATTTTAAATGGTATCCCCAGTATGAATCCTATTTAGATCTTATTCCCGACTCCTTAGGAAAGAGTCTGTATGCCCGCTTTAGTTTCGGGTGTTTACCGTTACTGTCTTTTACTGGTAGTTGGAGGTTACTGATAGTTGTAATGTTGCTCCCGAATCTGATTAACATTTTATGTTATTTTGCCCAGTGTATGCCTTTCCTCAATGCAAATGGATCCCTCCAGTTTGTTTGAACTTGGGCATAAGACAATTTGCTATCGTTTTAAGGATTTTAAAGAGCGACACTTTGATTGTTTTGATTCATGCAGTTAGCAAGTTCCTTGTGGCTGCATGGCATATACGTACATGTCTTTTAAAAACACTGTAATTGTTAATATGCATGTTATAGGGTAGAAATGAGAGATCTATATTTATATTTTTATTGTTAATATTGAATGGCGTTTTTAAATTGTTCTTCTTTTTTTTTTTCAATCTAATTTGTAATCTATGGGGTATTGTGTTCTTATTGCTTTGATGGTTTTATGACTGAATGAAGCTTGTGCTAACTGAGAACTGAGCTCTGGTGTCAGCATCCCTTCTGAGCAAGCAGTGAGAACCTGGGCAAATCAGGCCATCTGTGAATCACAGACCTCCATTTCCTTGTTTTCAATAAATATTGACATATTGTATGTTGTTCTATACCAATAAATATCTTTCCTTGTCATCCTGTGCTCTTAATTGTCCCCATTTAGTTTAGAATTTCCACACTGCCCTGAGAAAACAAGGAACCAGGAATAAGACAGATAGAGAGAGGCTTGAGTGCATGCTGGGGGGTGATTTCAGAGCCCCAGGAGGGGAGGGTGGGGAACAACACTACTGATGGCAAAGGAACTGAACTGAGAAATAACAAACATCCAACCAGCAGCCAAAGTACAGGGCAGGACACGATGTTTTATCCATGGGTTTCAGAGTCACTAATCATACTTTGATCTATAAACACTGATAGTATCTGGCAGACAGAAATATCTGATGTAGGACAAGACATGCCTAGTGACCCCTTATAGCCCCCAGTAGCAGGCCTTTGCAATATGGCCCTGGAATGAAGTCATTACATGGCTAAGGTTACCATATGAGTCCAGACCACCAGGAATTCCACATTCCGGTCCTGGGTCTTCATTTATAATATAAATAAATGCACTTTGGGATTTGTATTCCCAAACAACTAAGACAGAATTGTTCAGAAACTCAGGACTATAAGTCTCATGCTAAAAAACTCTCTAACAAATTATCTGAGAAAAATTATCCACCACATTTGCGTGAGAAAGCAAATAAGAGTGTTCTTAAAAACAACAGAGATCAATTGTTTACTACTTAAGAAAGAGCTTCCCAGGACAGACTCGTCTGTGTTACTATCTTTAGTCCTCTGTCAAATAAACTACAAATAATCATTAAAAAGAATTGAGGGATCTACAATCAGGAGACCTCAACTTTATTAAAACCATGTACTCATTCATAAGAGCTAGACATATAAAATACATCTTGCTTCACACCTCCTCTAAACAACCAGAGAAAAAGAACATTCATTCCCCCCTCAGGAACCTACCACCTACAATAGAACATTCTCCTTGCAGAAATTGCAGCATACGTCCTTTCACTAAGAGGGTAACGGAGATCAACCTGGGCCCCATACACAGTGGAAACCCAGAAACCTGGCAAACTGTAATTCCAGAAACGTGAATTATGTCATCATATGTCCTTGCAACCTTGTATATGTAGGCATGACGACAAGAAGAGTACGAATAAGGATAACAGAACACTGCAGCAGCATTAGATACAAACGTGATGCAACTAGTTTGACTAGAAGCTATATTGAAAAAGGACACACTGAGAGAGACATGGATTCTATGTCATTGAACAACTGAGCACTCCAGAAACAACACTCCTGATTTTTTAATAGAGATGGATATGCAGACTCCATACTGAAGTATCATGGATTGAATGAGGAGATTCCCTGGGGCCTTTTAAATTCCCAATTACATCACAAAAAAATGCTTCCCCGTTTTAGTACAGGGATGGCACACCTTTTTGTGGGAAGGACCAATGACCAGGTATGTAACAGGTTGGCGCGCTAGCCCCACAAATGGATCTTCCTAGATAGGAAACGTCTAAGACCTTGAGCATGGGAACATGAGAATCTCTTCTAAGTACAGACTGGTCCATAGAAAGTAAACTGTATTTTCATGGTGCACACTTTTAACCAGTATTGAAGCTTCATATATTCCCAGATGTATGTGCTAAATGAGTTTGGATTTTCTTAAGTGTGAGAAAGGGCCTCTTTGAGGTGACAGCCCCCCTCCCCCACACATATTTTTCCTGAAAAATGATATGGTTTCAAAGTGTAAGTGCCCTGGGCCCCTCCTAAACAGGTTCCCAAGGCCAGATCTCTTTCCCCAAGTCTGTACTATGTTTGGCACTTCAGCCACCATTGTAAGTCTCTAGTAAATGGTACCCCTGGTATCTAGGGCATGGGTACTACAGAGGGCCCACCGGAGCTGCAGCGCCAGTTGTGCCACTCTGAGAGGCACCACACCAGCGTCACGAAGTCTGCAACTACAAATGCATGACAAGGTGTATTTAAAAGTTGCCAGCTCGCCACAACACTCATCAAGAGTGCCATGTCCACTAACACTGCATGCACCTCATGTAAGACACCCTTTTCGAAGGCCTTACAGCCCTAAGGCAGGGTGCACTAAAATGCATGTGAGGACATATGTGTGCATGAGCAAATATTCCCCTACTGTGTCTTTGCAAAACCTTAAGACATGATAAGTGTACAGGGAAGGCCTAGCAAATACATGTGATGGTCACTGATCATTACGAGTTGCCCAGCTACATGATGGGCTCTCTGAGTACTGGGTTGTTTGGTATCAAACAACTCAGAATAATAAACACACACTGAAGCCAGTGTTGGATTTATTATACAATGTACCCAGAGGGCATGTTAGAGGTGCCCCCTGCAAAACCTAACAGCTCTGGCTTGGCTGCTGACTGTTTTTTACAAGCCTGCCATCACCAGACAGAAGTCTGGACTCCTGGGGTGAGAGCCTCTGTTCTCAGGAGTCAGAGAACAAAGCCTTTCCTTGGTGGAGGTGTTACACCTCCTCCCCCAAGCAGGCACCCTGCACCAGCAGTCAGCTTCAAAGGCTTTACTGCCTTTGAAATCTGACTTCTGACTCTGCTGCTAGTATCAGATGGCCGCCCAATGGTTTTTTCCCCCCACTTTGAGCAGGAAAGCCACTTAGCCAGAGTAGGAGGAGTGGCCCCTCCCACCTGCACCACCCCTCAGGTGTGGCAGGCGACGTGATCACTCCATTTAATTTTCCTCCTTCTTGGACGGTAGGAAAATAGCCAATCAGGGTTAGGGATGTGACCCTTTCCCACAGGAAGTGGTCACTTAGCGGGTGTAGCCACCCTAAGGTAGGTAGCCCATTGGTCACTAGCAGGTACTCCACCTAACACCCACTAAATACAGTATTTAGTGGGCATCCCTAGACCCACAGATCAGATTCAATGGACATGAGGAGACCAGAAAAAATAAAGACCCAAGGCTCGAGAACAGAATTTCTGCTGCAAGAAGAAAAAGATACCAAACTCTGCCTGCTTCTCCTAGGATTCGACAATCGCCTCTGAGGTGCCGCCTGGAAACCTGAAGTACTTTAAAAACACCCAAAGTACCTCCAGTCTTTTGCAAATAGACAAGAATCTCCCCCAGAGTGAAGGTATCACTCTCCTACACCCTGGGGGCAAAGTACCAGTGAAGTGCAGTTCATTGACCCGCCGCTGACCAATGAACCGGACCAAGCAGCCTGACCAAAATCCACAGGACAGACCCCAAGCACAAAACCTACCCCTGTGCCAAATTTTGGTGGCACTGCAACTTCAGGGCTTGAGACGTCTCATTGCCCAGGTACTGGACCTCCAACGTCAGACACCCAGAAGCAAAGTCGACTCCGGACAACCAAAAGCCCAGGCGCAAGCATCAGTGGAGGAGTTCAGGGTACCCAAGAAGCACCCCTCAGAGAGGCCCTGCTGACCTGCAATCTACCCTCCAAGTGATCTGCACCTGTCTCCAAAGACTCCCTGACGCACAACTCTTGGCTGACCTATCTGCACTGCACTCGGCCTCCCTGGCCCCTGCATCAGAAAATCAGCTGTGCTCTAGCAATCGCAAACCCTTTGTGACTTCTACACTCCAAGGGGACCCATCGGTCTTACCTTTAAGTCCGTCTGTGCAGTGTGTTTCCAGGTGACCCCCTTTTCCATTTTGCACCAGCTGCAGGACATTTAGCCGCTGCTCCCGCTTGAACCGGTAACCGCCCAAACTTTTCCAGCTGGCCCACAGGACATCTCAATGACCTCGACCTAAAAATAGAAGGTGACACTTGTGAGCGCATTGACAGATTTTAAATGCAATTTTAAAGCTTTTTATAATCATTCTTTTGGTGCGTAATTACTCAAACATATAATATCTAAACTTTGTAAATTCATAACAAAAGAAGTACTTACCATATCGTTTTTAAACATTGGAAGTATTTTTGTGAATTAGTCTCAAGTTATTCTTCCGAGTGTATGTCCACATTTATTGATACTGTGAGTACAACAAATGCTTAGCACATCTCCAAAATGAGCCTAACTGCTCACCCACACTACCTCTCAATACCAAAGTGGGGTTTCTTGGACTCTGCACAGTGCACGTCATTTTTGTACACTATATAGAGAGCAAGCCTCCTACATTTGGTGGATAAGCGGTGGGATACAAGACTTTGCATTTGCTGACAGCACTTTATCCCCAAGTGATCACACAAATAACTCTAAAAATTGTCTTTAGTTGTATTTTTACAATTGGTCTATTTTTCTAAATTCTAAGGTCCCTAAAACAGTAATTAGAAACTAAAAGTATTTACTATGATTAGACCCTGGAAAATGTTTGGAAATGTTTTTGAAAGTTTGCAAGAGTTTTTCCAAAAGTTAAAAAGATCCCAACTTTAGTAAGCAAAATGTCTGGGGCAGAGATCCAGTCTAAGGAGCCCAACCTGCCCCCTTGGCTAGAGTTGAAATAACCCAGGTTAAGGACTCTCTGCAAAGGATACCAAAATCACACTGTTGCTCCTGCTACCACAGAAAAGCTTAGGCAGCTTGCGGCAGAATATGAGACTGTAACCCCCGTGGAGGAGGGGAAACCCCGAACAACAGAGAACCAAGAAAACTCTGATGAAATTGTGGATGATGAGGTAGGATCCTCTATCTCAGAAGTAGGAGCCCCCACAGAGGAGGATTTTTCTCTAGCTAGGTTAACCAAAAGATTGGCTTTAGAAACACAGCTTTTGGAGATAGAAGTAAAAGAAGGGAGTTGGGCCTAGGACCCATCCCGGGTGGAAGCATTCAAGTAAGTAGGGAGAAAGAGAAATCTTTTAATCTAAAACTCTCCAAAAGAGTTGTCCCACCTTACGCAGAGGGTAGTGATATTGCCAAGTAGTTTTCTGCCCATGAGAGAGCCTGCATAGCCAGGGAGACAGATCAGCAAGGCTGGGGCTCTCTCTTATGGGAACCATTTTCAGAAAAATCCAGGGATAGACTCATAACATTGAATGAGGCAGATACCAGGTCCAGTGACCTCCTGAAGGCTACCCTGATTGAGGGCTTTAGGTTAACAACTGAAGAGTACAGAATTACGTTCAGGAAGACAAGAAAAACCCGGAGTCAATCCTAGGTAGAATTTGTGGACTATACAGTAAAAAATGCTGAGTGGCTGAGTGGAAGGTAACAAGGTACAAGATTTTGCTGGGCTTTAAATTTGATTATGAAAGTGCATCTTTCGAGTAATGAGAAACTATATTGGTTCCTGGAAGAACTAGGTCCACTTTCTCCTCTAGAGTTGTGGAAGAAGGTAGACCACTCAGTCAAGACAAGGGTGACCAAAACAACCACTGGTGGGGGACACTAAAAGAAAGAGGCCTTTAAATCTTGACCACTTGATATATGTGTTTATCTCTCTATATATACATCTTCATGTTGTGCTGCATTTGAGTTATATGCTTATTCTCATATATTTGTGTGACTTTTATTTGATATTTGGGAAGTGCCTTAATAAATTCATTGTTTAGATTGAGTGCTGCATTCTTTTCGCTTCGTGTCCTCTTAGTTCAAGTGAGAGCAATACATTTTGGCATCACTATACAGGATTTGAAGTAAAAGATTCAAGTGAAAAATGTTTAGCAAAAAGGTAAAGGCAGTTTCCCAGATACTAAATGAAATCCTGGGTGGGAGACAGCTCCGTACGGTGTGCTTGCACACGAGTGGTCTCATTGTGCTGGCTTGGGTGAAAATTGGAACACTTGTATAACAGATGCAGAGCCAGCAAATGTATTGGCTTGTTTGCAGAAAGTGCCAATAGATAAAAGGCAGAGAGCTTACTACTGTAGGTCGCAGAAGTTGGGTCCTCTTATGTGCTTATCGTAAAATGCAAGATGAATGTGTTCTGTTAGAACAGGAACGTGAACAGATGGAAAAATAATTAGTTGAAGCCATGAATACTTCCACAATGTTAAGAATAAATTGTTACAGGATAAGTGGGAAACTCTTCAAACTGTGGCTGAAAGAGCAGCAGTGCGCGTGGTGGAGTATAAATATAGGAAAAGAAGGGGAAAAATTTATAAGAAAAAGGTTAATTTAGCCATTGCCAAAGCAGAGTTATACTGGAACCTGGAGGAATGGGATGGTAATATTTGGGATTCTGCAGCGTTTTCAGACTCTGGGGAAGAGTGTTGTCTAAATAGTGGTTGTCAGGGTGAGTCAGACAAGCAGAAAGTGGTCCGTGCACAGCCCATATTTAGGCAGAAAATACAAGGTACCCTACAAAATCCGGGAGGGGAGTTGAGATGCACTTCCTAGAAGATTTTTCTCAGCAGGCAATTAATGATATTATGGACAGGGATCGTCAAAAACCTGGGGAAGCGTGGCTTACATAGATGGTGCAACTGTTTGATACAGGAGCTTCTGGAGTGGTGGTGGGTGTGGAAGACGCAAGGAAGTTCTATACACTTCTACTATACAGGAGCACTTTAGTGGTTATGAGGACAGAGCGACTTAATTTGTTGCAACTAGCAGTTATAGGGTGTGATCACAAATATCGTACAGAGTCAAAAGGGCCACCAAATGGTAAGCCCTAGTACACGTTGAGAGATGCTATGCAGAGAATCAATGAAGAAAGCATGAAAACCGATGTCCCTCTGAATGACGCTCACAAATTGTTGGATGCACCTCTGACGGTGTCAGTGCCAAATAAAATAATTTGGTTATCTCCCCCAGCTTACAAGCAGGTGATAATGACTCTGCTAATTAACCAGACAGGACACTTATTGAAAGATGTACTTGAGGCAGTCCGTGAGTTGGGAGAGTTGGGAGAATGGATAAAGCCTCAAACAACCTCTCAATCTGAAGGCCATATGACAATAACAAGGCATCTAGAAGAGATATGTTTATGGCATTGTTGAAGGATGGTGTCAAGAAAGAACAGATAGATGGAATAGATACCAAGAGTCTGTGGGAAATGTATTGAAAGCTAGGATTTGGACAGAAAGGAGGGGAGCAGGAAGGTGAATAAGGAGGATAATAAGTGGATAAGTCAGGGCAAGTCGAAAGTTATGGAGGAAGACAAAGAGGGAGAGAAAAGCAGACCCTCAAAGTGAAGGAAGAGGAAGACCGAAACACTGATTGGTTTGTTGAGGTCAATTTTTTGGGGGGAGAGGAGTTTCTTCGCAGATATAAGAACACATATCCATATACCCATACATACATTTGACCAGTATGTGAGTCACCAAGATAGAATCAGATTAGGAAATAGGCCAAGCGCTGGTACGGGGGTGGGTTCTCAAGAATAATAGTCCCCATGCTGACTTAGAAATTTATTGGAAAAACAGGAATGTCCAGAAGGTACGTGCCCTCGTGGGCACCGGAGTGGAGGCCTCTTTGATATTTGAAAATCCTAAAAAGTTTAAAGGACAGCGTTGCACCATTACAGGGCTAGGTGGGAAAGAAACCCCTGCTGTGTAAACCAATGCCCACATGAAAATAGGGAGATGCCAAAGGGAGAATACAATGTCTTGATAGTGCCCCTCTTTGAATATATTCCTAGGATTGATATTCTTTAGGGGATGACTTTATATTTGGAAGATGGGTGCTATCAATTTGGTCAAAGAGATACATCTCAGCAGCAGCAGTAAGGGTGGATCATTTGAAAGTACCTCAGATGAAGGTGCCCAAGCTACCAAGGTGATTCATTTGAAGTAGTACTGAATCCTGGGAAGGCATGAGGAGATAAGACCATACAGGATTTGGTGGAGTCAGGTGTGGTGGCCCTGGTCACCACTGCGTGGAATAACCCTGTGTGGTCCGTGCACAAACCTGATGCGAGCTGGAGATTGACAGTTGATTACTGCAAATTGAATAAACATACACCCCTTTTGACTGCCGCCGTACTAGATGCCATCACTTTGATTGAAAAGATACAGAGACATAAACAGACCTGTTATGCGACGATTGATATTGCCATTGCCTTTCTTCACTATCCCATTGGCCCCTGAGAATCAAGAGCAATTTTCATTTTTGTAGCATGGAAGACAATTTAAAGCTTTAAAACTTCCCATGCCGTATGTATATAGCCCCACCAGCTGTCAGCGGCCGGTCGCAGAACACCTGGATGAAGTACCTGTCATTCCAGCTGTCTCATTATATCGATGATGTGATGATACAGGGAGAAACACAAGAACAGGTGCAGATTCAGTTGGATAGAACTGTGGAACATTTACAAAGCAAAGGGTGGGTAATAAATCCAGAAAAGATGCAAGGGCCCTCCTAAAATGTGAAATTTCTAGGAATTCAGTGGAATCAGGGACGTGGGGAGATGTTGCAGCAGATAAGACAAAAGATATTGGAATTTGCTATACCCCGTAATAAGCAGGAAACTTAACGGTTCCTATGATTGTTTGGCTTTTGGAGGCAGTATATCCCTCACTTGAGTCAGATTTTGGCCCCTTTGTACAAAGTGAGTCAAAAGAAACATAAGTTTGAATGGGGAGAGCAGCAGCACTGTGCGTTTGAAATGGCAAAGGAGGCAATTCAACATGCTTTAGTCTTGTGGCCAGTACAGGAGGGAAACATTGAGTTACATGTGACAGTTCAGGGGTAAAACAGGGAAGAAAGAGGGTGCCCCTACGTTTCTAGACTAAAACGTTACCAGATGCTGAAGAGCGGTACACTTCCTTTGAAAAACAGTTACTGGCATGGTACTGTGCTCTAGTGGATACTGAGCAGATGACAATAGGGCACAATGTGATTCTGAAGCCCGAGATCCCGATGATGCACTGGGTGATGAGTTCACTCAAAACTCACTGAATATGGCAGGCACAAGAAGCAAGTGTCATTAAGTGGAAATGGTACATCGTTACATACAGGACAGGACTTGAGTGGGACCAGCGGGAACCGTGCCCCTGCATGAACAGGTGGCACAGCCCCCCACGGAAGAGGACGAGGTGTTGCAGGAGGTGCTAGAGGTAAAGGAGTCACCAGTGAAGTGGAGTGAGCCATTTGAGTAATTGTCCCCTGAGGAGAGGAAGCATGTATTGTTCACTGATGGTTCAGCAAAGTATGTGGGGGCCAAGAGACATTGGAAGGCAGTGTCATACAACCCAATAACCAAGAAGTTGCTTCCTGCTACTGTAGGAGGGAAGGGTAGCCAATGTGCAGAATTGCAGACTGTGTATCAAGCCTAGATAAAAGACCACTAACTGGTGGGCAGAGAGGAAAGCTGCCAGGGCAGCTATGGCAGATTAGTTACACAGGACCAATGCCCATTAGTCGTGGCTGCCAGTATGCCTGCACTGTGGTAGATACTTACTCTGGCTATTTGATAGCGTTCCATATAAACGTGCTACTCAGTTCAATATGAGTAACACACTAGATTTGCTGATGTTGTACGATGGAGTTCCACTCCAGATCCAAAGTGATAACAGATCACATTTTGAAGGTATGTTTGGTGCAAGACTACTGTTCGTAGATTTATCATGTTCCATTTTACTCACAAGCTGTGGTATTGATTAAGAGAATGAATGGATTGTCGAAGTCTCTGTTAAGAAAGTTGTCGGACGGATTGCTGGAAAACTTGAGAGGTCATTTAAATGAGGCATTACAAATACTGAACAAAAGACCATTGACAAATGTAGAAACTCCTTTAATGTGAATGTTGACCCCAGCCTTACAGATACAACCTCATGTGGCAATTAATACTATTATGTATTGAGAGACAACGACAGGAGCATTAGCTCCATACTGAGCAACACCAGAGGCTGCAGGTCATGATTTCCATGCTTTGAACATGTACAGACTGCAACCAAGGGATATGGTACTCATTGAGACAGGAGTTGAGATACAAATTCCCTCAAAGCATTTCAGATTGATTGTTCCTTGATCTGGACTGGCACTCAAGGTCTTGGGGGAGTGATCGATGCAGACTACCAAGTCAAAATTAGGGTAATTTTGGTGAACAGTGAAGATGCTGATTTGAAAGTACAACCTGGAGACATAATTGCTCCAATCCTGATTATTCCAGTGTATGAGGGAATAGTCAAAAAGGTGCCTGCCCCAGCCCTTCTTACAATGTGAGAGGATGGAGGCTTTGGCTCCACTGAATATAATCCCAGTGCTAAGGTGTGGGTGGAATCCCCAAATCATCCCCCTGAACTAGGAGAAATCACAGGGAAAGGAAAATACATTCTGTTAATTATGAAACCAGGAAAAGAAAAGTGGGAACATGTACCAGCTGATGAATGTTGATTTGCGCCAATAATCATTCTTGACTCTTTTACAGATCATACAACGAGGTGTCTCTGTCCTGGTTGCACTTCTTGGAGTGCATTTGGGTGTGTCCAAGTGTGGTCGGGAGGGACTGAAAGCCCCCAGCTCTAAAGTGATCGACCGACAGCACCGATCAACACCTATGCTGCATCAAGCTGACAACATATGGAAACATCTAGCACAGACTGTGCTCAACAGGCCAGACTTCTGCATGACAAATATGAAAAGCACAGTTGATGTCATTTCCACGTACGTAGTTGCCATACCGACTACTGCTAGTGTTCTGCTGCAAATATGTAATAGTACTAAACCTGATGGGGCAGTGGGATAAAAAGTGACGTACACGCTCATTTTTCACTTTATGTATTTTGTTGTTTTTACCAAGATTCTACAGATGACAGATGGAACAACCTGACAAAGGCGATCACTTACAATATCACTGCAGGTGATGTTTGTTACAACTTAACATGTGACACTCAAAAGATTGGGAAGTGCCCTCAAATGCGCCTTGAGGCGCCAACAGTTCCCATCAAGAGATTTCATGGGAACAACAAGTAGTATGCCAGAGTAGGACTGACAAAATGTACAAAAATGTAAATAATAGTATGTTCTGCACGAATTTAGTGTCCGCTGCTAGTCACATTAAGCATGTCAAGTTACCTGTCGGATGGTGATTTTGTTGTGGAAATGTCACTTACGCGTACATCCCGGCAAATATAACAGGAGGGCCATGTGCTTGTACGCAGCTAGGACCTATGATGTTTCCATTACTCTCAGTAGTACATACTTGAAACACAAGGGAAACAGTTCAACTAAGTGAAGACTGTGACTCTGGAGATCAGTTATCTAGATCAGAATATGTAAGGTTAGGTCTTTCTTTGGTAGGAGTCCCAGTATTAGCTGTCTATAATACTTGAGTTATTAACAAAATAGCATGTTTGATGGTTAAGAATATTAATCGTCCATCTACTGCTTTAGCCGAACTATTACTAGATATACAAGTCACTAGAAAAGCTGCTTTGCAGAATAGGGCCACCATTGATTACTTGATTTTAAAACATAATCATAGATGCTCAGAATTTAAAGGAATGTGTTGTTTTAACCTATCAGATCATTCTAAATCTATCCAGTCTCACATTGGAGCCTCGCATGAGTTGGTGAAAGGGGTGAAATATGATATAGATAAAGGGCGGTGGGACTGGCTATTCAGCTAGCTGCCTGATTTTGGTCAGCTTTGTTCTATTTTATGTGCGATAATTTTGGTAATCTGTGTCATAATAATGCTATGCTGCTGAATACAATGTGTGCCTAATCTAATTTCCAAGCTTCAACCACCACAAGTTGATTTCAAACCAGTATGTTGTGAGAATCAATGGTTAAAGAGTGGAGTGTGATGTTGTGTGAGTGTGATTTAGCCATCATTTGACCATCAAATCCATTTTCTGCGAGTTATATCCATTTTGTGCCCTGCTGTGGTTGTAGGGCAGTGCTGGTGTTATTCCACACGGAACTTGTTCTTTTCTCCATGAGAACAGGGTCAGACAGTGCTGAAAACATCTTATGGGGTGCAGACTCACAAGGTTGAGACTGTCTTATAAGACGAATGTACAGCTGTGCCTCAAACAAGCATGGGAGCTTGGCTAGCTCTTTTGTGTGTTTTTGACACAGATGAAGTACAGACAGCATTTAATCCCATAACAGAAGGGAGGGGGCTCCTAGAATCTTCTTCTCAAATTGGTTTAAGATATAAAAGACATAGGGACTTGGTGCTAAGACAGGAACTTGCCTGTTGAGCGGACGCGCTGCCCAGGATCTCTTGATCCCAATTGGAGGTCTCCTGCCTTGGCTGATCGAGGGTTCCCTAGTCTGGCTGGCGAGGATGATGTCCACCCCCATGGTGATGCATATTAAATCTTGATTATGTAGCTTGTGTATACATGCTGTGTTGATATATTGCATATTTCTTTTTACATCTTGACCACTCGATATATTCTTTTATCCCTATATATGTAAATGTTCTGCTGCATTTAAGTTATATGCTTATTCTCCTATATTTGTGTGACTTTTCTTTGATACTTGGGAAGAGCCTTAATAAGTTTATTATTTAGACTAAGAGTGCTGCATTCCTTTGGCATCATGTCCAATTAGTTCAAGTGAGAGCAATACAATCAAGTCCTCAAAAACCTGTTCTGGAGGGTGGGCCCGAGACTCCTCACAGCGTAGCGGTGGGCACAAGGGTAGGAACTTTGAACACACAAGGCTTGGTGCCATGATTGCAAAAAGAAAGGACACCAAACTGGAGACCCGAGCTGTAAAAACATGAAAAATGCCTCTAGTCAACTTGTAGTAAATGCAGTTGCCAATCTCCAGATGGGATGACAGTTGTGGCCTGACATTGTTAGTGAACCCACAAAGACAACATTAATCACTGAGGGAGGAGTAGATCTATCCTGTGCTGCCTTGCCCTCTAACATTCACAAATTCAGGCAGCACCCTTTGATTAAGTAGACTAAGGTGGAAGCCTTGAGGGGCACAGGGGCTAGTGTCACCATGGTGGCCCAGCACCTGGTCCACTCAAATCAATACTTTTTAGGGAAAACTTATCCTGTCACCAATGCTGACAATGCCACAATGATCCATCCTAATGATATCTCTTGACTGTGTGTGTGGGGGGGGGGGTAATAGGACACAAAGAAGTGGTGGTGTCCCTATCCATCCCTGTAGACTCTCTCCTTGGAAATTATTTGGAGCAATCTCCCTGGGCTGAAGTTGAACTTAGGACCCATGCAGCAATACTTGGGCTCCCAGAATGGGACTAAGGGGGTGATTCTGACCACGGCGGACGGCGGTCGCCGCCCGCCAAGCGGTTCCCGCCGAAAGACCGCTCCATTCTGGCTTTCCCACTGGGCTGGCGGGCGACCGCCGAAAGTCCGCCCGCCAGCCCAGCGGCAAACACCCTTCCCACGAGTAAGCCGGCTCAGAATGGAGCCGGCGGAGTGGGAAGGTGCGACGGGTGCAGTTGCACCCGTTGCGAATTTCAGTGTCTGCAAAGCAGACACTGAAATTCTTTGTGGGGCTGTTAGAAATGGGGTTTTTGGTTGGCAGTCAGGTTACCTCCTGTCCAAGCAAAAGCCCTCACTCTAGTCAGGGTAAGTCACACACTATCCAAGATTATCCTGTGCCCACCCTCTGGTAGCTTGGCACGAGCAGTCAGGCTTAACTTAGAAGGCAATGTGTAAAGTATTTGTGCAATAAATCATACAATACCACCATATAGCACCACAAAACTACACCACACAGTGTTTAGAAAAATATATAATATTTATCAGGATAATTGTAGGTCAAAAAGAATAAAGTTGCAATGGAAAATTGTAGAAATATCACAGGGAAGTGATATAAAGTGTCTTAAGTCTTTAGAATGCAATACAGTGTCTTTCAAGCACAAAGTACCTGGTTTCTGGTGGAAAATCTCCTCAGAGGGCCACAGGAGAAGAGATGCGTGGAAAAAAGGGGTGTGTGCGTCGATTTCTCCTCAGCACACACAGACTTGCGTCGGTCTTTTCCACGCGGGGAAGTCGGGCGTCGTTTTCCGGCGCGCAGACAGTCTCTTTTTGTGGATCGCGGGGATTACCAGATGTCCCGGGTCTGTGCGTGGATTCTCCTGCTTGTTTTCCGGCTGCGCGTCGTTCTGCGGGGCTGCGCGTCGAAGTTTCGATCTCACGGTAGGCGTCGCGTCGATTTCTCCTTGGAAGTCGGGCGGCGTTGTCCTTGCGAGGCCGTGCGTCGAAAGTTTGGTCTCACGGCAGGCGTCGCGTCGATTTCTCCTTGGAAGTCAGGCGGCGTTGTCCTTGCGAGGCCGTGCGTCAAAGTTTCGCACTCACGGTGGGCGTCGCGTCGATTTCTCCTGGAAAGTCGAGCGGCTTTGTCCTTGCGAGGTTGTGCGTCGAAGTCTCGATCGTCCCGAGGGCGTCGCGTCGATCAGCGTCGGTGCGCGGCGTTTTTCTCGCCGCGAAACAAGCTGTGCGTCGAAATTTTCGCCGCACGGAGCGTCCAAGTGAAAGGAAGAAGTCTTTTTGGTCCTGAGACTTCAAGGAACAGGAGGCAAGCTCTATCCAAGCCCTTGGAGAGCACTTTCACAGCCAGACAAGAGTTCAGCAAGGCAGCAGGGCAACAGCAAGACAGCAGTCCTTTGTAGAAAGCAGACAGGTGAGTCCTTTGAGCAGCCAGGCAGTTCTTCTTGGCAGGATGTAGTTTCTGGTTCCGGTTTCTTCTCCAGCAAGTGTCTGATGAGGTAGGGCAGAGGCCCTGTTTTATACCCAAATGTGCCTTTGAAGTGGGGGAGACTTCAAAGAGAGGCTAAGAAGTGCACCAGGTCCCCTTTCAGTTCAATCCTGTCTGCCAGGGTCCCAGTAGGGGGTGTGGCAGTCCTTTGTGTGAGGGCAGGCCCTCCACCCTCCCAGCCCAGGAAGACCCATTCAAAATGCAGATGTATGCAAGTGAGGCTGAGTACCCTGTGTTTGGGGTGTGTCTGAGTGAATGCACAAGGAGCTGTCAACTAAACCTAGCCAGACGTGGATTGTAAGGCACAGAAGGATTTAAGTGCAAAGAAATGCTCACTTTCTAAAAGTGGCATTTCTAGAATAGTAATATTAAATCCGACTTCACCAGTCAGTAGGATTTTGTATTACCATTCTGGCCATACTAAATATGACCTCCCTGCTCCTTTCAGATCAGCAGCTGCCACTTCAACAGTGTATGAGGGCAGCCCCAATGTTAGCCTATGAAGGGAGCAGGTCTCCCAGTAGTGCAAAAACGAATTTAGGAGTTTTACACTACCAGGACATATAACTACACAGGTACATGTCCTGCCTTTTACCTACACAGCACCCTGCTCTAGGGGATACCCAGGGCACACATTAAGGGTGACTTATATGCAGAAAAAGGGGAGTTCTAGGCTTGGCAAGTACTTTTAAATGCCAAGTCGAGGTGGCAGTGAAACTGCCCACCCAGGCCTAGCAATGGTAGGCCTGAGACAAGGAAAAGGGGCTACTTAAGTGGGTGGCACAATCCGTGCTGCAGGTCCACTAGTAGCATTTAATCTATATGCCCTAGGCACCTGGAGTGCACATGACTGGGGACTTATAAGTAGATTAAATAGTTCAAACAGGTATGATCCAAAGTTACCATGTTTACAGAGAGAGAGCATATACACTTTATCACTGGTTAGCAGTGGTAAAGTGCGCAGAGTCTAAAAACCAGCAAAACAGTATCCAAAACGAGGAGGGAGGCAGGCAAAAAGTTAGGGGTGACTACCCTAAGGCTGTCAGGTCTAACATGTGTCCCCCCCAGCTGAAAGTGGGGAGAGCTACCCGACCTCCTGGGAGCTCTCATCGCTAAGGCGGAAGTACCTGGAGAGACCATCAGCATTGGCGTGGTCAACCCCTGGGCGATGTTCCACCGTAAAGTCCATCCCCTGTAGGGAAATGGACCACCTCAGAAGTTTTGGATTCTCACCCCTCATCTGCATGAGCCATCTGAGGGGTCTGTGGTCTGTCTGAACTAGGAAGTGAGTCCCAAACAGGTAGGGCCTCAGCTTCTTCAGGGCCCAGACCACAGCAAAAGCTTCTCTTTCAATAGCACTCCACCTCTGTTCCCGTGGTAATAGCCTTCTGCTAATAAAGACTACCGGTTGATCTTGGCCCTCCTCATTTAGCTGTGCTAGGACTGCCCCTATGCCATGCTCTGAAGCGTCTGTCTGCACGATAAATTCCTGGGAGTAGTCAGGGGCCTTGAGCACGGGGGCCGTGCACATGGCTTCCTTTAGGGCGTCAAAGGCTTTCTGACAAGCCTCTGTCCAATTCACCAACCTAGGTTGCTTCTTGGACGTGAGTTCTGTCAAGGGGGACACAATGGTACCATAGCCCTTGACAAACCTGCGGTAGTATCCGGTGAGGCCTAAAAAGGCTCTCACCTCAGTCTGGGTTCGAGGTGGTTGCCAGGCCTTGATAGTTTCGATCTTGGCCTGGAGTGGCTGCACCTTGCCACCACCTACTAGGTGTCCCAAGTACACCACGGAACCCTGCCCAATCTGGCACTTACTAGCCTTGATGGTCAGGCCTGCCTGTTGCAGGGCCTGAAGCACCTCCTTGAGGTGGAGCAGGTGTTCCTCCCAGCTGGAACTGTAGACAGCTATGTCATCCAGGTAGGCTGCACAGAAGGCATCCTTGCCAGCCAGGACCCCGTTAACCAACCGTTGGAAGGTAGCGGGGGCATTTTTTAATCCAAACGGCATCACTCGGAACTGGTAATGGCCGTCAGGGGTGGAAAAGGCGGACCTTTCCTTAGCCCCCTCAGTCAGGGCGATCTGCCAGTACCCTGAAGTAAGATCAAACGTACTCAGGAACTTGGCAGCGCCTAGCCTGTCCACGAGCTCATCAGCTCGGGGGATGGGGTGAGCATCAGTCCGGGTGACTGAGTTGAGACCCCGGTAGTCCACACAGAACCGGAGCTCTGGCTTCGCACCTGGGGCAGTAGCCTTAGGGACCAATACCACTGGGCTGGCCCAGGGACTACTGGATTTCTCAATGACCCCTAGAGTCAACATCTTGGAGACCTCCTCCTTGATGCTGGCCTTCACCTTATCCGACAACCTGTAAATTTTGTTTTTCACAGGGAGACTGTCACCGGTGTCAATATCATGAACACAGAGGTGGGTCAGCCCAGGAGTAAGGGAGAACAGGGGGGAGAACTGCTCCAACAGCTCATAACAGTCTCCTTTCTGATTTAGAGTCAGGGTGCCAGACAGAATGACCCCGCTTACTGACCCATCACCTTCTTGGGAAGAGAGGAGGTCGGGGAGAGGTTCACTCTCCTCTTCCGTTCCTTCATCTGTGACCAGAAGCATGTTGATCTCCGACCTCTCACAATGAGCTTTTAGTCGGTTCACATGGAGCACCCTTAGGGGATTCCTAGGGGTTTTGAGGTCCACTAGGTAAGTGGCCTCCCCTTTCCGCTCCTTTATTTCAAATGGGCCAGACCAGCGGTCCTGGAGAGCTCTGGGCTCTACTGGCTCCATTACCCACACTTTGTCTCCAGGTTGAAACTCTACCAGGGTGGCCTTCTGGTCATACCATTGTTTCATCACCTCTTGACTGGCCTCAAGGTTATCTTGGGCTTCTTTCCAGAAGCGGGTCATCTGGTTGCGGAGGGCCAACATATAGCTGACCACATCCTGAGGGGGTGCCTTTGGAGCTTTCTCCAATCCCTCCTGGACAATGCTTAAGGGTCCCCTGACAGGGTACCCATAGAGAAGTTCAAAGGGACTGAACCCTACCCCTCTCTGGGGGACCTCTCTGTAAGCAAAGAGAAGGCATGGTAAGAGGACGTCCCACTTACGCCTCATGGCCTCAGGAAGGCCACCAATCATGCCTTTCAGGGTCTTGTTGAATCTCTCCACAAGACCGTTCGTCTGGGGGTGATAGGGTGTGGTGAACTTGTAAGTTACACCACACGCATCCCACAGCGACTTCATGTATGCGGACATGAAGTTAGTGCCTCTGTCAGACACTATTTCCTTGGGGAACCCCACACGGGTAAATATCCCCATCAGGGTTCTGGCCACCACCGGTGCAGTTACTGTCCTTAGAGGGATTGCCTCTGGGTAACGGGTGGCATGGTCCACCAAAACCAAGATGAACCTGTTGCCTAAGGCAGTTTTGGGGTCCAAGGGGCCAACAATGTCGATGCCCACCCTTTCAAAGGGGGTGCCAACGACAGGAAGTGGAATCAGGGGGGTTTTAACCCTTTTTCCTGCTTTACCACTGGCCTGGCAGGTAGGACAGGATCTGCAGAACTTGTCTGAGTGTGTCCTCATTTTGGGCCAATAAAAGTGGGTGACAAGCCTGTTAAAGGTCTTGCCCTGCCCCAAATGTCCTGCCAGGGGAATGTCGTGAGCCAGACCCAGTAGGAAGGTTCGGTAACATTGGGGGACCACCAGCACACGTGCTGCCCCAAAGCCCGGAACCTTAGGCTCACTGTAAAGGAGATCATTCTCCCAATATAGGTGGTGATCGCCAGAGGCGTCGCCGGCTGCCTGGTTTGAGGCTTGTTTCCTCAAACCTTCTAGAGTGGGACATTCTTTCTGCGCCTTGCAGAAGTCCTCCCTGGTGGGTCCACCCTCAACTTGCCAACCAGCAAGCTCAGGTAAGTCACCTAGGGCGGCGATGTCTTCCTCAGTTGGCTCGGAAGCCTCCTCCTCAGGAGCCCCGTCAGCCACTGTGGGAACAGCGGGGGCCGGTTTCCCGCACCCCTGGTCCCTCCTCCTGGCAGCTCTCTGGGCCATCGTTCCAGGCTCCAGATGCCCTTGACTTCCCTCTCGGTCAGCCATGGACCGTGTGGTCATGCAGACCCACTCAGGTAACCCTAACATCTCCAGGTGAGACCTGAGCTCCACTTCTTTCCAAGCAGTGTGCTCAAGGTTATTGCCTAACAGACAATCTACAGGCATGGCAGGACTCACAGCTACTTTCAGAGTACCAGAGACCCCCCCCCACTCAAAGGGAACCAGAGCCACCGGTAGGTGACTCTCGCGATTGTCAGCTACTCTGACCTGGTGGAATGTATTAGGCATTATCTGCTCTGCTGACACCAGCTGACTCTTGATAGTAGTCATACTGGCTCCTGTGTCACGCAGAGCCTCCACCCTCTGCCCATCAATGGTGACCCACTGCCGGTACTTGGAAGTATTTCTAGGCATGTGGGCCTTGGGCACCATTTCTCCTTCTCCCAGGGACACTAGGGAAATCTCTACCTGTTCCCCAAAGCTAGTTGGGTCCATCTCCCCCCCGAGTGCTACACTAGTCAACCCAGGTGCCTGTCCGGTAGTGGACGGTGCCCTCTTGGGGCACTGAGGATCGCCTTTGTAGTGACCATATTGGTAACATTCCATGCATTTGGGGCTAGATTTTCCTGACTTGTCAAATGTCCCTGGCTTTCTCCCAAATTTGGAAAAGGAAGGGTTGCCACCCCCTCCCTGGGAATTCTTTTGGGGGCCTTTAGAGAGTTCCTTATCTGTAAGTTTATCTCCCCCCTCTTTCTTCTGTTGGGAACCCTGACCACCTTTGTGGGAGTCCCCCCCAGGTACCTTTTTGGACACTCTGGTGCTAACCCAGAGGTCCGCCTCCTCAGCAAGCTTCCTGGGATCAGTCAGCTTACTATCCACTAGGTGCTGGCGCAAATCTGTATAAGTAACATTAAGCATATGCTCTCTCAGGATCAAATCATATAAACTTTTATAATCTGCTACTTTGTTGCCCCGCACCCATCCATTCAGTGCCTTACTAGAGAAATCAAAGAAATCTACCCATGTTTGTGTGGTTTGTTTGGTGCTGTCCCTGAACCTCTGACGGTATCCCTCAGGGGTCAGCCCAAACTTGGCAAGTAAAGTGGCTTTCTGGAGTGGGTATGTGTTTTGATCCGGTGGATCCAATGTGAGAAGTGTGTCCCTCCCCAATGGCGGCACATAACCCCACATAGCTACCCCCCATTGCCCTTCAGGAACCTCATGAGCCCTTAGTGCAACTTCATAAGCAGCTAACCATTTATCTATGTCATCTCCCACCACAAAACTGGGCACCACATTTTTGGGTATACGAACCTTCTTTTCTCCAGCAGGTCCTGTCTGTATGCTGCCACCATTATTGCTGGATTCAGACTGTCTTGCCTTGATCTCCAGCTCCTTGAGACTCAGTTCATTAGCCAACAATAGTTTCTTTTCAGCCAAAGCTCTTTCAGCTTCCACTTGTTTGGCTGCTCTTTCAGCTTCTGCTTGTTTGGCTGCCCTTTCAGCTTCTGCTTGAATCTGTTTGGCTGTCCTTTCAGCTTCAATCTGTTTGGCTGCTCTTTCAGCCTCAGCTTGTTTGGCTTCTCTTTCTGCCCTCCTCTCCTCCTGTTGCGCCTCAATTTTCAGTTTTGCCATTTGCAATTGGAACTCCCTTTCCTCTCTCCTTTCCTCTGCGGTCAGGCTTTGCATGGAGACACTGCTCCCTGGTCTGGAAGGGTGCACAATTGCAGTGGTAACACCATCCATAGATAGTGTAAATCCTTCTGAGGGGCCATTTTCTGGCTCCCCTTCCTCATCATCCTCTAAATGGGCTTCTGCCCAGGCCCTCAGCGCCACTTGAAAGTCCTCCTTTCTGGAGGCCCCTTGGGTGGGTACCCTCAATGCCCTGCAGAATCCTCTTAGTTGTTTGACCGTGTATGTATCCAACTGGACTAGGTCAAAGTCCCCTGTCTGAGACCCAGTCAGAGACATGTTGAGTGAGGATTTAGTTTTTGAAAATTGTCAGGAAAAAACGGATTTTCAAAAAGAGATAAAAACCAAGTTGACCTTCAACTGTGGGTAGGTAGTGAGATACTTAGCTACTGTATGTCACTGCACAAATACAAGTCCTATCCTCACCGCTGATCACCAATGTTAGAAATGGGGTTTTTGGTTGGCAGTCAGGTTACCTCCTGTCCAAGCAAAAGCCCTCACTCTAGTCAGGGTAAGTCACACACTATCCAAGATTATCCTGTGCCCACCCTCTGGTAGCTTGGCACGAGCAGTCAGGCTTAACTTAGAAGGCAATGTGTAAAGTATTTGTGCAATAAATCATACAATACCACCATATAGCACCACAAAACTACACCACACAGTGTTTAGAAAAATATATAATATTTATCAGGATAATTGTAGGTCAAAAAGAATAAAGTTGCAATGGAAAATTGTAGAAATATCACAGGGAAGTGATATAAAGTGTCTTAAGTCTTTAGAATGCAATACAGTGTCTTTCAAGCACAAAGTACCTGGTTTCTGGTGGAAAATCTCCTCAGAGGGCCACAGGAGAAGAGATGCGTGGAAAAAAGGGGTGTGTGCGTCGATTTCTCCTCAGCACACACAGACTTGCGTCGGTCTTTTCCACGCGGGGAAGTCGGGCGTCGTTTTCCGGCGCGCAGACAGTCTCTTTTTGTGGATCGCGGGGATTACCAGATGTCCCGGGTCTGTGCGTGGATTCTCCTGCTTGTTTTCCGGCTGCGCGTCGTTCTGCGGGGCTGCGCGTCGAAGTTTCGATCTCACGGTAGGCGTCGCGTCGATTTCTCCTTGGAAGTCGGGCGGCGTTGTCCTTGCGAGGCCGTGCGTCGAAAGTTTGGTCTCACGGCAGGCGTCGCGTCGATTTCTCCTTGGAAGTCAGGCGGCGTTGTCCTTGCGAGGCCGTGCGTCAAAGTTTCGCACTCACGGTGGGCGTCGCGTCGATTTCTCCTGGAAAGTCGAGCGGCTTTGTCCTTGCGAGGTTGTGCGTCGAAGTCTCGATCGTCCCGAGGGCGTCGCGTCGATCAGCGTCGGTGCGCGGCGTTTTTCTCGCCGCGAAACAAGCTGTGCGTCGAAATTTTCGGCGCACGGAGCGTCCAAGTGAAAGGAAGAAGTCTTTTTGGTCCTGAGACTTCAAGGAACAGGAGGCAAGCTCTATCCAAGCCCTTGGAGAGCACTTTCACAGCCAGACAAGAGTTCAGCAAGGCAGCAGGGCAACAGCAAGACAGCAGTCCTTTGTAGAAAGCAGACAGGTGAGTCCTTTGAGCAGCCAGGCAGTTCTTCTTGGCAGGATGTAGTTTCTGGTTCCGGTTTCTTCTCCAGCAAGTGTCTGATGAGGTAGGGCAGAGGCCCTGTTTTATACCCAAATGTGCCTTTGAAGTGGGGGAGACTTCAAAGAGAGGCTAAGAAGTGCACCAGGTCCCCTTTCAGTTCAATCCTGTCTGCCAGGGTCCCAGTAGGGGGTGTGGCAGTCCTTTGTGTGAGGGCAGGCCCTCCACCCTCCCAGCCCAGGAAGACCCATTCAAAATGCAGATGTATGCAAGTGAGGCTGAGTACCCTGTGTTTGGGGTGTGTCTGAGTGAATGCACAAGGAGCTGTCAACTAAACCTAGCCAGACGTGGATTGTAAGGCACAGAAGGATTTAAGTGCAAAGAAATGCTCACTTTCTAAAAGTGGCATTTCTAGAATAGTAATATTAAATCCGACTTCACCAGTCAGTAGGATTTTGTATTACCATTCTGGCCATACTAAATATGACCTCCCTGCTCCTTTCAGATCAGCAGCTGCCACTTCAACAGTGTATGAGGGCAGCCCCAATGTTAGCCTATGAAGGGAGCAGGTCTCCCAGTAGTGCAAAAACGAATTTAGGAGTTTTACACTACCAGGACATATAACTACACAGGTACATGTCCTGCCTTTTACCTACACAGCACCCTGCTCTAGGGGATACCCAGGGCACACATTAAGGGTGACTTATATGCAGAAAAAGGGGAGTTCTAGGCTTGGCAAGTACTTTTAAATGCCAAGTCGAGGTGGCAGTGAAACTGCCCACCCAGGCCTAGCAATGGTAGGCCTGAGACAAGGAAAAGGGGCTACTTAAGTGGGTGGCACAATCCGTGCTGCAGGTCCACTAGTAGCATTTAATCTATATGCCCTAGGCACCTGGAGTGCACATGACTGGGGACTTATAAGTAGATTAAATAGTTCAAACAGGTTGATCCAAAGTTACCATGTTTACAGAGAGAGAGCATATACACTTTATCACTGGTTAGCAGTGGTAAAGTGCGCAGAGTCTAAAAACCAGCAAAACAGTATCCAAAACGAGGAGGGAGGCAGGCAAAAAGTTAGGGGTGACTACCCTAAGGCTGTCAGGTCTAACAGGGGCCCTGTTACGGGGGCCCCTGCAGTGCCCATGCCATTTGCATGGGCATTGCAGGGGCCCCCAGGGGCCCCACGACACCCCATACCGCCATCCTGTTCATGGCGGGTGAACCGCCAGGAACAGGATGGCGGTATGGGCTGTCAAAATCCCCATGGCGGCGCAGCAAGCTGCGCCGCCATGGCGGATTCCCATGGGCAGCGGAAAGTCGGCGGTACACCGCCGGCTTTCCGCTTCTGGCTGCGGCTGTACCGCCGCGGTCAGAATACCCGGCGGAGCACCGCCAGCCTGTTGGCGGTGCTACCGCCAACGTCCGCCATGGCGGTAATTACCGCCAGGGTCAGAATGACCCCCTATGTGTCAAAACAAGGGCACAGAGCAAACTCCACAGTGAACAAGAGGTGTTGGATCCTGGAAGAATAGACCAACCTTCTAGGAGAAAAGGTAAGAAGACTGGGGGACCAGCTTCTGAACATACCACAAGCCAGAATCCCTCTTCCCAGGAAGAGGACTTGTTAGACCCAGAGGAAACTGAGCCGGCTGAGCTTGGGCATTACCACCCAGAGCTCTTGAGACCAGGGGGCCCTCTATGAAGGATCTGTGCCTGGTAAAAAAAACAGTCCCATTCTTGAAAGCCCGAGGCAGCAAGCTGCACAGGAAAAAAAGAGTAGTATTAGTGGTACCCATGGGGTTTATTGGGAGGATGGATTCCTGTTCAGTGATGTCAGAGGCCTCAAGCCTGGTACAGCCAGGAGGGTGGTAGTGCCACCAGCAGTACAGAGAGCTTCTCCTCTTTCTAGCCCATGACATTCCCCTAGCTGGGTATCTGGGCCAAAACAAAACCTGGAGCAGGCTGGTTAATCATTTTTACTGGCCTGGAATGTCCCAGAAGGTGAATGACTTTTGTCAGTTCTGTGTCTCCTGCCAAGCTAGTGGCAAAGCAGGAGGCCACATAAAGGCCCTTTTAATTCCACTACCTGTGTTTGGGGTGTCCTTCGAAAGGGTAGGGTTTGACATTGTTGGCCCCTTAGCCCTCAAACAGCTTTAGGAGACAGGCGCATTTTAGTAGTAGTGAATCATGCCACTAAGTACCCGGACAATCACTGACCCTGCAGTGGCCAAGGCCCTCCTGGGTATTGTTACCAGGGTGGGTTTTCCTAAGGAGGTAGTATCAGACAGGGGTTCAAACTTCATGTCTGCGTACTTAAAACATGTGGCAGGAATGTGGAGTGATTTATAAGTTTACTACCCCATACCATCAACAGACCAATGGACTGGTTGAAAGATGTAACCAGACATTGAAAGTCATTTTGGAGGACTCCCTGAAAAACTCACATGGATATGGGATGTCTTACTTCGATGGCTTCTTTTGTCTACAGGAAAGTGTCACAAAAGGGAGTAGGGTTCCCCCCTTTGAACTTTTGTTTGTTTGTTTGGGCATCCTGTTAGGGACCATTGAGTCCTGTGAGGGAAAGGTGGTAGAGGCCTCTCAAAGATCCTAAGCAAGACATTATGGATTATGTACCTGGCCGTCATTCCAGGATGGTGGAGTACATGGAGAGCACATTGAAAAAGCAAGCAAAAATCTTCAGACTAGCCAGGAGCCCCAGAAGCACTGGTATGACCAAAAATCTGCATTGGTGGTGTTCCAGCCAGGGCAGAAAGTTTGGGTAATGGAGCCTGTGGCTCATATGGCTCTCCGAGACAAATGGTCTGCGCCCTACCCAATGTCAACCGCTTGAAGTCCTATTTTGACAGAGATGATGTGACCGTGCTCATGGTTACAGATGAGGGACAGGAGGAAGAGAGTGAACCTCTACCTGATCTCCTCTCCAGCAACCCGCAAGATTGTTCTGTGGATAGAGGGGGTCCTGTCAGATACCCTCATAGGACAACAGCAGGCTGATTGCAGGCAAGTCCTCAACCAGTATGCTGAATTATTCTCTCTGACCCCTGGTCCGACTAACTTGTACAACCATGATGTGGACACTGATGACAGCTTGCCTGTCAAAAACAAGATTTGTGGATAGTCTGACCATGTCAGAGAAAGCATTCAAGTTGAAGTAATAAAAATGCTGGATTTGGGTGTCATTGAACCCTCTGAGAAGCCCCTGGGCTAGCCCAGTAGTGTCAGTCCCCAAGCCTCATTCCAAGGGTGAGAGAAAGGAAATTAGGTTCTTTGTGGACTACATGGGTGTCAACTCAGTAACAAAAACAGATGTACACCCAGTTCCAAAAGGGGATAAGCTCATTGACAGGTTAGGGGCAGCCAAATACCTGAGTACCTTTGATCTTACATCTGGGTACAGGCAGATTGACTTCCCCTGGAGCAAAAGAGTATTCTCCACCCCAAATGGGCACTATCAGTTTACTGTCATGCTTTTTAGTTTGAGGAATGCCCTTGCCACGTTCCAGAGGTTGGTGAAGCTCCTGGCTGGGTTGCAATCCTTTAGTGCAGTTTATCTGGATGATATTGCTGTGTACAGCTCCACCTGGTAGGATCACTTGATCTACCTTGGAAAGGTCCTTGAGGGCCTGCAGAAGCCAAGCCTCACTGTCAAGACCGATAAATGTCAGATAGGGCAGGGAAAGGCTGAATAATTGGGCTACCTGGTAGGTGGAGGCCAAGTTCATCCACTACAGCCCAATAACCAGACAATTCTGGCTTTGGAAGCTCAAACCACCCAGACTCAAGCCAGGGCATTCCTTGGCTTTACTGGGTATTATAAGAGGTTTTTGAAGGATTATGGCACCACAGTGGTCCCTCTCGCACAACTTACCTCTAAGAAAATGCCCAAAAAGATCTACTGGACAGTGAGTTGTCAAAAGGTTTTTGACACGCTGAAGGATACAATGTGCTTTGCCCCAGCCTTGAAAGATCCAGATTACTCCAGGCAATTTATTGTTCAAACAGATGTTTCAGAACGTGGGATAGGAGCAGTCCTAGTCCACACCAATGCTGAGGGACATGACCAGCCTGTTGCTCCTTTTATAAGCAGAAGACCCCCAATGTTGGGCACCCAGACACAAAGTCCACTCTGGATGCCCAAGAGCAAGCAACAGTCGAGGGACTTTAGGACATCCAAGGACCACCCCACAGAGTGCCCCTGCTGACCTGCAGTCTACCCTCCAAGAGACCTGCACCTGGCTTCAAGGACTCCCTGATGCACAACTCTTGGCTGACCTATCTGCACTGCACCCGTCCTCCCTGGCCCCTGCATCAGAAAACAAGCTAGATTTTCAAAACTTTGAAAAATCATAACAAAAGTAGTACTTACTATATATCATGGATCTTGGTCTTAAAAATCTTATAAAAATCTGAAGTATTTTTGTAAATTGGTCTCAAGTTATTCTTCTGAGTGTGTGTCCACATTTAATGATACTGTGAGTACAACACATGCTTACCACATTTCCAAGATAAGCCTTACTCCTCACCTACACTACCAGGTGGTCTGCTTTTTACCTCTAGGTACCAAAGTTGGATTGCTTGGACTCTCGGCACAGTGCGCATCATTTTCATACACTATACAGCAAGCTAGCCTCCTACGTTGGGTACTCATTTTCACTGTGTCAAAAAAGGCAATCACTAGATCCCCTTACCTAAGTTTAAAAAGGTTGGTGGGACCCCTTCCTTTCCCCCATGTTTTATTTTTCCGTCTCATTTTTGTCCCACAAGGTAAAAAAGATGTAGAAACACAGTTACATTGTGACCTCCTTGATGAAGTGTGTTTGCTGTTTTTCCTAAGTTTAGTGGAACTCTCACTGTCTTTCTCTATGTTCTTTTTCACATGAGGACCAAATTGAAAAGGTTTGTCTGTACGGAGCCATGAAACAATGTTATGGGAGGGACTCCAAACCCCAAGATTCCCATAATGGCATCCGCCCGAGACATTGACTCGATGAGCGCCCTGGCTTCGTCCACTGTGACTCTGGGGAGCGTGATAAGAGCAATAAGTACTCCGTTCTCTTCTTCAGCAATACCAGCAGTTGGATGAAGAGCACAGATAGGAGTCAGGCATGATGTGATTCTTGATAAAGTAAGTGGGGCCCATGGATGGAGGTACAGAGATTGTAGTATGTCCGTACTTATTCTGAAGAAAGTACCATACTTTTTCTTGTATCCTGACTAAGGGTCCCACTTCCACCATTGATGCTGGGACCAAAAGAGTTCTCTGTATTTTTCCACTGCCATCAATGAGTATTATCCTTATAAGAAGCAAGGAGCTTTTTCAGTAGTCTAATAAGCCCACTAGATGACACAGTAATGGTGTTTATGCTACACCTTTAAATAACAGACATTTTCTGATAACTTGGACCATGTGGTCTATTAGTATTGGATGAAACCTCTATTTGTCTGAGAAGTAGGTCCGAGTAAGATTATATCGTGCACAGTTCTAGGCCCATTAACTCTTGCAACATTGGGCATCGCTTGGAACTGTATTCATACCCATATTTAGATAACATGGGTTAGAAGTGGATAGAAATGATCCCTTCCAATAAGCATTTAACCTGCATCATAATCAAAAGAACTTTCCTTTTTATTAGTGTGCAACTACAGAGGACATCGTCTCCTCCTAGACTGGGAAGATGGTATCCTTTAAATTAGGGTGAGAAACTGATCTCCACTTGCAGGGTATATTTCTTGAAATGTGTGCTTTTGCGTGGGCTGCATTGCTGTGCAATACGAGGCGTTAGGTCTCTGCATGTGAGAATTGTGCACAGTGCCAATCTCTTTCTATAAATATTTCTATTATTTGTCCCATATTCATTAAGGAACAACTAATCATAGACAGCGTAGGTCTCACCTTGATATTATTGGTTATACACTGTAACTTTTAACAGAGAATAGGCAAGTCTGTTAGGGTTCCTTGGCCCTGATGAATGCTGGTGACCGGAATAGGCAAATTTACAAGGACAGAAACATGTTGGCGTAATATGGATGGATTAAGCCATTGAGCCTAGATTCCATCTCAGTATTAGTTTTATATGTACTAGAGGCTCCCAACAATAAAGGTGATAACCTGGGTTACCGCTGGATATTTTTAGTTGGCTGATCCCTCACTGTCCAGTAGAACTTTATCTATGAACTCCCTCCCCTCTTTTTTTGAGGTTGAATCAATCCTGGTGGTATTATCCTACCAGGATGGAGGAGGTGGCACGTGATGAAGCATGCCACATGATATGGGTGAGGCTTCCTCATCCAAACAGAATGGTCTCTTGATAGGGATCTCCAGGCCCAAGAAGGCTATTGTCTGAGAATTAAAATATTTAGTTGAATTCCTTTCGCAGCTATAGCACCCTTTGTGTGTTTTTCGAATGAATAGGGCCAAGACTCATTTGCATATGTCTTTGTATTATTTCATGCATTCTTTCCATCGATTTGTTGTTCATTGTGCTGTGCATAATTTGTCAATCCCCAGCAATTCTCGACCTTAGTTGAACCTGCATCTAATCTGGATTCACAAATTTCACAATTTATTACCATGTGCCTGAGTGAAGGATCAGTGTAAGTCAAGAATGGAGGCCAAATGACACTCTCGAGTAGAAGCCATCTTAAATTGTTCTAAAGGCCATGAGGCATCAATGTGTAACTGAGATGTGAACACCATAGCCATCCCACAGTACTGATATCCACTGCCCTTTCAAAGAGAAAGGAGAACATCTTGGAGTCCCTTGGCTCTCTAATGAGCGGTAAACGATGAGCACTTCTTTCCAAAAGAACATGTAAGGAGGTTTCCTGGTTTCTCCCAGACTTAAAGGTTCTGTGCCTGTGTGACCACTTTCTGTTCAGCCTTATGCCTGGCCAGTGTTCTCTGGGGCAGCCTCATCAATTTAAGCAACCAACAGCATCCTTTGCCGTAATCTCTAGTCAATTTCCAGTTTCTTTGCAAAATCAAGAAGGTTTTTATAATTTTTTGGATTTTTTTACATGGACTGTTATTTGTTTTGTTGGTGGATAATTGAGTCAGAAGAGGAGGTGGAGAGAGCGGGAGGAGAGAGTGAGAGAATGAGAGAGACCGCTTTCATCCAAACAGGCTGTTGGTACTAAAAGACAAGAGACTGACTTTGACACATGAGACAATAAGGAATCAATAACCAATAGAACAATTAACAGAATAGATAAGTTTTAATGCTTTTCTGTAAGATAGACAAGACCTGGTAGATCTGATTCCCAATGGTAGTTTATTCCACAAAAAGACAGCGTTCTACCTCCTAACCTACACTACATTATGGTTGGTTCCGAGACCAATAACTGGAAATTAAAACTAAGAGGTCCAGATGATTTATAGTGCTGGAAGCGGGCAGAAAAAAGGACATTTTCCATACCATTAAAGATCTTATATATCATGTACACAGCTTTAAAGACCACCTTCTCCTTAACCTGCAGCCATTGTAGGTTGGACTAGCTTCTGAGGCATGATCATACTTTCTTAATCTACTTACGGTTCTCACTGCCAAATTATGAATCCTTGAAAAATAATTGATATAGGATGGTAGCAAGCCTAAATAGAGAAGGTTGCAATAGTCTAGTCTAGATAAACAATTAAATGAGACGTCCTACACATGCAAAGGTTGGTGAAGATATGACAGAATCTTTTGATTTTAAGTTGAAGAAAACATGCTGAAGAAAGTGCTGCAAGTTGGTGTTCTATAGATCGCTGTTCATCCAGATAGAATCCCAGAGACTGACTTTTTACGAAGACAAGGGACCCGGACATAGAGAGGTGCCTAAGTGGAAGTGTGCCATCTGACCACATAGTTACTCACCAGCACTAACTGTTTTATCAGCATTGGACTGAAGGAAATAAAGGGGGCAGGAGATAGTTAGGTACAGGGAGAAAATTAGCATTGGTACACCTCTACTAAATAAGGACATATGGAAGAAAGGGGGGGTGGTGAGCACTCACACGCTTCTTAACTCACCCACGTTATGTCAGTGTCACTTGTCATATCAATCTTCTCACCCTCTCATCTCAAAGCTTGTGTTTTTCACCCACTGAAGACAACAGGAACATTTCAACATCATTTCAGCAATCATTTCTTTCCTTTATGTTCCTCATGAGCTGGTGCTTTGAGGAGATTTGAATCTGGGCCTAAGGGTGATTCCACATTTCTTCTACAAATACAGTTTCTCGTTAGCACTGTTCCCATTCCACCATCTCTTGTCAATGGAGGAGCTTTGTAGTCTAACCATCTGCTGGGGCTATTCCCCATTTCTCTCACTCTTGCTGCCCAGATCAGATCTCATTTTCGCCATTCCCACTCCTGCCACAAAAGGAAACAAGTCTTCCTGAGAAGAGCAGCATATGTATGAGACTATAGGCTCTTCTGCTCAGAGTTTGTTTCTCAAGAAGGAGGTTAGTTGTTGGGTCAAACAGGACATAACATTTGCAGAGCTCTCACGCTTTCAAGGAAGTGATGTATCATGACCTTGAGCCTTCCACCCTAGGCCTCTACAAGAGATCCCCAAGGCAAGATACCTCCACTTGGGTTGGTCATTGCAGGCCCAGGTAGGTTTGGATGAAGCATAGTTGCACTCCTGGCAGCCCAGCTGCAGTTCTTAGACCATTCTGGGCTGCATTCACATGCCCAGGGTGGCAGGCCGCATCATCTTGCTACTCTGTAGTGCGAGGATGCACTGCTGCAGGCAACAGAGTCCCTACAAACCCTAAAGCCACAGGTTTCCAAAAGCCTGGTGGTGTTGGTGAAGTCCCGAGGCTCCACTGGGAGGCCATCACTATGTGGCCAGGGCAAGCATGGCTGGGTACTGCTGCAGACAGTTGCACCACCACACGCAAAACACCACCCAAGTGGGACCTCTGTGGTGTTTAGCATCGCCAGTTCTGCCTCCTCCGTTCTAGGACCTAATGAGATCAGGCCTTATGTACCATGACGTGGCAGCAACTCATCTGCCTCTCAACTACAGTTCACCAACGGAGGCACGAGCCACAGTAGCACATGAATGCCTCTTCCTCTGAGTGTCTCCACCAGCCCACCCAAGACAGTGATTTAACCTAGCCAAGCTCTTGGCTGGCTTTCAGGTCAGCTCAGGCTCTTGAGCTTGGAATTGCTCACCCAGCAGAGGCTGTAATTCCAGGTTGCCTACAGTAACCGCCCCAAGACTGAAAACAGGATAAAAGTGTGTTTTGATACACTCTTAGGATTCTGTGTCACTTACAAATCAGGACACCTTTGTAACAATGCTGTTGTTGCATGAGAATCATTTGTATTAGTGGAACAGTTGATTTTCTCACTAATTTGCATAATTTCACCCACTTTGCAGGAAACATGAGGTCTCTGTGTTTTTGTGGTCCTATACTATCAAAAGGCTTAATACCCCTCGGAATGTTGGAAGATGTCAGTGATCTTTAGGCCAAAGATGGAGCTAAATACATTGTGACATTGTTGTTATACTGTAGAATTGTGTTTTATGAGCAAAGGCCTGGCACATCAGGTAATATTATGGCAGAAATGCATGCCATTTCCTATGATGTTGTTGGGGTCCTATGATGTCAGTTTCTTTGATGTCACTGGAGGTCAAGGAGCATGGCTGTCAATTTCCAAGCTGCCTTCACATGTTGAGATGTATGAATTCCTTATATGCTGCCTTTGTCGTGTTTTCCATACACAGTTTTTAGATTATCTGGACGTAAGAGAGTGGCCTTAGGTGGCTGGTATGAAGAGGTCATACCCAATACCTTGTCTTCAATGTTGTGTTATGATTCTGGTATTGTTAAGATGTGTCTGGTGGGGTTGGGAGCAGTAGCAGGTTGGGAGCAGCCAAATATACTTTTTGTGTTTTTTTGGTGGTAATTTTCTATATTGCGTGGCATGAGACAAGGGAGCTTTAGAGCTTACAGCGGAGGAGTTGTAGGCGCAAAGCATTTTTTTATTGCAGGTAACTATTTCTACTGTTGAGGACAGGAAGATGTCTTGATTTGTGAAAGTTCCGCACCTGTGCTGGAGACCATTCTGTGTACCCTGTAATTCTTAGTACTTGGCCTAGCCTTATGTGGTTCACGTTTTGCAGTAATGTTTTATATATTGCATGGTGACTGAATTTATAGAGCGCTCACTATCCCTGATGAGGTGTAGAAGTGCTTTACAGTGCATAGCATGGTACTCTGGAGCCCAGAATTAGTGGAACCCCTGGTGTTTACTGACTATTTTGGGTCATTGGGATTAGTTGTGTGCTGTCAAGGAAATCATTGTATGCAGTTACTCTAGTTTGTGGTAGAATAAACTGATAGGAGTTAGGCGTGATAATTGGTGGGGGTGATGTGAGCTCATGCAGGTGGTTGGTGGGATGAACAAGTAGGCTAGAGGTGGATTTAGAACTGGGTGGACGGGTTACTCCATCACAACGGTGATGGATATACCGTACGCTGAAATATAAATCCAATTGGATATCATGGGATTTAGATTTGGGCAGACGGGACATCTGTCACTGTTGTGATGGAGTATCCCATCCGGCAATCTCTAAATCAGGCCCTAGGTATTGTTAGGTTGCAGGGATATGGTTCCGAAGGGGTTACTCTGATCTATGACATGAGGTGTAGGCAATTTACAGAAGTGCAACAGTAGAGATTAAGGGCCAGATGTACCAAAGGATTTTACCCATTCTGTGTCTATGGGAAAATGCTTTAGTACATATGGCCCTAAGTCACACAGGCATGCAACTTAGGATAGGGTATACTCAGAGAGAGGAGGGATGCAGAGGATGGAAGGTAAGGAAAGGAGAAAGAAGAAATAATCGAAGGTTTTATGTGAAGATCATTTTTTATCCATGGTTTGAGGACTATAGTGTGAGGAGACTTTTTGAGCGTGCATGCAATCTGAGGTAACATCGTCAAAACCAATGAAACTTCTGAAAACATCTGAAAGCAGCATACCAGAGATTCATAAAAAAAGCTACTAGCACTTGATTTGACTCAGTCGCTTCCTCAGGCTGTCCTTTAATGTCACTAGAGGTGGGGAAGGGTCTGTCACATTATCAGCCAAAGCCACTGCCTATGTGGCACAGCTTACTCGACCCATGGCCCTGCCACACTTGGCACTCTTTCCTCAGGGGCTCAGTCCAAAGGTCCATCCATACTTGCTATGACTCCCTTACCTGCGTTTCCTCTTTATAAAGTAGCAGCACAGGGCAGCGTAGCAGCCGCAGTCCAAGTACGCCTCGCCCTGCGAGTGTCGCGCTCCTTCATCTGAGCCCAGTATTGCAGTTAAGGATGCGGTGAGAGCTAACCTTACAAAGCAGTTACCCATGTTGCAGATGGAAGCCAGAACAGTGGTCATCCTGCTAACTGGGTATTCATCCACCTTCCTAGTTTGGGAACTGCATTTAACTCTTGTTGGTGGGATTTTTGAGCTTGGTGGCAGATTCTAAGCTAAGTGGGCTCAAATCCACTAAACTGTCTGGTTAAAAGCCTGGAATTCCTGATAACCTACTAGGGCAAAGGGCAGAACTGTCTGGCTTAAAGACTGGGGCTCCTGATAAACTAGGGCAAAGGGCAGAACTGTCTGGCTTAAAGCCTGGGGCTCCTGATAAACTAGGCCAAAGGGCAGATGTGGCTACTCAGTAGCAACCTTTCTGTCACTCATTTGGAAACATTGGCTACACTATGAGACTCTGAGATTACAAGAGACGGTCAAGAACTTCTGACCTCTAACCCACAGATTTACATTGGCAATAAACAGATGTTATTTTGAATTAGAACATCTTCATTAGATCAATAAAACGGGGGGTGCCTCTTGGACCCAGCAGCTGTAAGGTCCTGATAGGGCTGAATCACACCCTGTGAACAAATGCAGCGCACATCAGTGCACATCAACAGTGATCGGAATCTGTGGGGGCTAAGCAGGACTGACATATTCTGCCCCTGGATAAGGCTAGAACTACCACTGACCACAAACATCTGAACACAGCATGTACTGTAGGTCCTGTTATTTTATGGTGTTTCTCATTTTCACTTTCCTACTTTTCACATAGGGCCCGATACATACAGATAAAGATAGACTTTTGGTCTATGTTTAGAAGACTCAGGACCCGATTCACAAAGGTAAACTTAGACCAAAAGTTTAGAGTAGTTAAGTTAGACTTGTGGTCTAAGTTTAGACTTTTGGTCTAAACTTACACCAAAAGTCTCAACTTAGATAAAAACTCAAATTTTACTATGAGTAAAGTTAGACTTTGGGGGTCATTCCGACCCTGGCGGGCGGCGGAAGCCGCCTGCCTGGCAGGAACCGCCAGAAGACCGTACCGCGGTCAAATGACCGTACCGCGGTCAAATGACCGCGGCGGTCATTCTGACTTTCCCGCTGGGCCGGCGGGCGACCGCCAGAAGGCCGCCTGCCGGCCCAGCGGGAAAGCCCCTTCAACAATGAAGCCGGCTCCGAATGGAGCCTGCGGAGTTGAAGGGGTGCGACGGGTGCAGTGGCACCCGTCGCGATTTTTAGTGTCTGCTAGGCAGACAATGAAAATCATTATGGGGCCCTGTTAGGGGCCCCTGCACTGCCCATGCCTGTGGCATGGGCAGTGCAGGGGCCCCCAGGGGCCCCACGACACCCGTTCCCGCCATCCTGTTCCTGGCGGTTTTTACCGCCAGGACCAGGATGGCGGGAAGGGGGTCGGAATCCCCATGGCGGCGCTGCTTGCAGCGCCGCCGTGGAGGATTCTCTGGGGCAGGGGAAAACTGGCGGGAAACCGCCGGTTCCCCTTTTCTGACCGCGGCTTTACCGCCGCTGTCAGAATTGCCCCTGAAGCACAGCCAGCCTGTTGGCGGTGCTTCCTCCGTCCCCGGCCCTGGCGGTCCATGACCGCCAGGGTCGGAATGACCCCCTTTATGTCTAAACTTAGACTTTTGGTCTAAATTTAGGCTTTTGGTCTAACTTTTCGTATGTGAACCGGGCCCCAACAGTCTAACTTTACCACTTTTTGGTAAGATATGAATTGTGTCTTTAACTCTACCCTCGGAGCGGAATCTCTGCTCTCGGGGTGGATTCTCTGCCCTCGGGGCAGACATAAAAATACGACTCGTATCTTACCTTTCTGAATACCGAAAAGTCGTAAAGTTAGACTTCTGGGTACTGATTCACAAAGGTACAATTAGACCAAAAGTCTAAGTTTAGACCAAAAGTCTAAGTTTAGACCTAAAGTCGAACTTTACTTGTGTTGAAGTTAGACTTTTGGTTCAAGTTTAGATCAAAAGTCTAAACGTAGACCAAAAGTCTGACTTTACTCATAGTAAAGTTAGACTTTTTGGTCTAAGTTTGGACTTTTGATCTAAACTTAGACCAAAAGTCTAAACGTAGACCAAAGGTCTAACTTTACTCACATTAAACTTAGACTTTTTGGTCTAAGTTTGGACTTTTGATCTACACTTAGACCAAACGTCTAAACTTAGACCAAAAGTCTAACTTTACTCATACTAAAGTTAGACTTTAGGTCTAAACTTGGACTTTTGGCCTAAGTTTACCTTTGTGAATCAGGCACACAGTCTTCTAAACGTAGACCAAAAGTGTATCTTTACGTTTGTGAATCGAGCCCAAAAAGATCTGTTTTGAAATTCTTTAGTTTCAAGTGGACATTGAGTTTATTGTGAGTTAATACTACTTGTGTGATGCAGTATCTGAGTTACAGTCCTTTTGTCACCCCCTGAAGTATAGCTTCATTGCTCATACAAAGGGGACGTGAGAAATATTGGGGGTGGGGGGTTTGTTCGAGCATCAGTCTTCCAGACTGTGACAGAGAGCGGCTACAGTTTTCCTTTTTTGGGATAGTTTTCTGCTATTCGTACAAAGGTCAGGTACCTTGATTGAACTGGAGTGGGTTGGTGTATTTTTTTCTACATTACTTTTCTTATTTTTTCCTGTTGGTACCATGAGGTTTGAGAGCAGGATTTATACTTTGATTTTGGACAGAGTTTTCTGCATTGGGCTGTAGGTGAGATCCGCAGCTCAATGCACGCAGAAGGAAAGTCCCCTTCCAGCGGTCTGGAGGCACTTTATAACACTCAGAAATTTCATATCTGTGTGTTTGTCGTTTTCTGGCTATTAACAAAAAGGGATGGACTTATTGCCTCTTTCTGACGGCGCACCCAATATTTTATTGTGCATTTTGTGTAGTACTCCAGCTGCTGTAAGGGCTTTCTGGGGCCAGAGTACACCTGTGCACAAGAGGTTAAGCACAGCAGGGGTCTTGTTGGCAGGGGTGGCTCCTCCATGAGGGCGGAAGAGCGTCACCCACCCCTCCTACGCCACCCCCCTACAAGCAGCAGCAGCTGCAAAACCTTTAAAAGGAAACAATAATAAACAGTGTTGATAGTCGTTTCCTTGTACAGGGGCGGGACCGCGGTGTGACAAGTGTGAGTGCTCAGCACTCCCCCTCAGAGGTGCATGTGTGTTTGGCCGGCCGTCTCGGGTAGGCAACACAGTTGCTGGGCTGGAGAGAGCCTGCACAGGCTCCCAATCTGCCTGGGAGCTGATGCTGCTTTGAGCGGCGTCAGGATTGGCTGCAGGGCAGGCTTGGAGCCTGTGCTGGAGCGAGACGGAAGAGCAGAGGAGCGGGATGCGGTGTGGTGCAATGCGGCGCGTCTTTCAGGTAAGTTCATTTATTTATTTACGAGCAGTATCTTTACGAGTACTGAGTTTGCACACATAAAAAGATAGGACGTGCCTTCTCTGTTTCCGGCGGAGGTGGTTCGTGTTTATTATAGGCTGTGAGGCAGATCTTTGTAAGAGAGAAATGCATTGCCATTAAACCTTTCTGCATCAAGCTGTTCTTGTCCTTGCTTATATATATGTATATATATGTGTGTGTGTGTGTATATGTACATGTATTTTATAACTTATATTAGTATTAATATAATTATAATTAGTCCATTTTTATTTAATTCAATTATATATCTACTAGAGTTTAATATATATTTATTTTTTGTTTACATTTTATGTAAAGTTGCATACATCATTTATTATTTAATATTACATTTCTATTGACCTTTTAGTATCATATATGTTAGTTTTAAAACATTTTTTAAAGTACACGTCTTGTTTCAATGTTACTTGAATGGTAAATACTTTTAAATATACTTCCCTACGTATTTACCTTATTTGTAACCATTATATTCTTGTAGTAGATATTATTTGGTCTTTTCAAAGTAATTATTCAATGTCAATATTTTGTCCTTTAGGTTTTTGCCACAACATTTTTGTATTGGGATTTCTTTTAGCCTTAGTATTGTGTAATTGAAGTGTTGACATGGAAGGACTTCTACTGATCCATTTAACCGTTCCTTCTTTCCTTGGTCTCTCAGCCCTTTAACAGCAGGTCGACCACAGGGCTGATCTCTAAGGACATGGAATGGCCATGAAGAGAGTTGATAGTGTAAGTGGTAGTTTGCCCTCCACTGACTGACCACACATCAGCACCCCCTGTGCCCATGGGAGGGATGGGGCATTTAGTTCATCCAGAAGGGTCTCAGACATCACCTTCCACCAGCCCAGAGGCCCTGGGCACAGTATTGTTTCTCTGACTCTCCATCGAGGAGGAGCAGTAGGATATGGGTGAGGGACCTGGGTCTTGCATCTGTGCCAGGAGACACATGTCACAGTATTTCTCAGCAGCTGGGCTGCATCCCAAACAGAATGCATATAAATTTGTGAAGCTTAGTGAATTTCAAGGCGTAGAACACAAAAAAAGGCTCATAATACATAGTAATTGTATATATTTAATATACTCCTTAATGAGGCAAAACTATACATCTTAAATAAATTAAATAATGACAAACAACAGAGAACCCACAACACAAGTACAGTGCAGAGCACCCATTGGCCATATCTCAGTTGTCTTATAAAACTGTAATATAGAGAATAGGTAACATTTTTAAGTTCTGAAACATATTGCTATTTAAATTAACAGTACCCCCCACAGTGTTGTGAGAGTCAGACATTCCTGGACTTTATATCCTTCATTTAGCATTTGCATTACAAAATGTAAAGCCTGAGGTATGAAATTCAAACTATAGCGTCTCCAAGGTGCAAATTAGCCACAGTGCACCATCATTTATTACTCTTGAATATCGATGCCAATAATCAATCCCCCTTGTACAGCAGGCAGGGCAGTGTTTTCGGTCACTGCTCTGCTTGCATAAGTGTTGCTGTGGTTCAGGAAGTCTTGCAGAAGAAGCTAGGTGCATGATCTTCAAAATGCTTGTATCCATCTGTCCCGGCGACCAAGACTGTGGCAGGAAAGGAGCGAGGGCGCGCGGGGTCCTGAAACCAAAGAGTAGAGAACAACATCAGGATGAGGGGGTTCACCATTGGCAGACACGTAAGGCGTCTCCACAGGATCACCGATCGTTGCTTCATGGTTCTCTCAAGGTCCCGCCCACTCTTCGATTTAAATCCAAGACTCAATGGCTCATGTGAAGGTGCCTTTAAAGGTTGGCAGATGCCCGGTCCACCCATTTCCAGGTTTCCCCAACACATTCAGAGGCTACAGGCCTGATTTAGATTTTGGCGGACTGGTTACTCCATCACAACAGTGACGGATATCCCGTCCGTCAAAATCTAAATCCTATAGGATATAACGGGGTTTACATTTCGGCGGACGGGCTGTCCTCATTGTGACGGAGTAACCTGTTCACTCAAATCTAAATCAGGCCCAAAATTTGCAATTACAGAACCTCTCCGAACTCCTCTATGCTCCACTATAAAACACCTTCCCCGGAGTCCACTACGCGCCACAAGCTCCATCATCAAAAGCACCTTCCCAGGAGTCCACTAAACTCCACTAAGCTCCACCATCAAAAGCACCTTCCCAGGAGTCCACTAAACTCCACTAAGCTCCACCATCACAAATACCTTCCCAGGAGTCCACTAAACTCCACTAAGCTCCACCATCACAAACACCTTCCCAGGAGTCCACTAAGCTCCACCATCACAAACACCTTCCCAGGAGTCCACTAAACTCCACTAAGCTCCACCATCACAAACACCTTCCCAGGAGTCCACTAAACTCCACTAAGCTCCACCATCACAAACACCTTCCCAGGAGTCCACTAAGCTCCACCATCACAAACACCTTTCCAGGAGTCCACTAAACTCCACTAAGCTCCACCATCACAAACACCTTCCCCGGAGTCCACTAAACTCCACTAAGCTCCACCATCAAAAGCACCTTCCCAGGAGTCCACTAAACTCCACAAAGCTCCACCATCACAAACACCTTCCCAGGAGTCCACTAAACTCCACTAAGCTCCACCATCACAAACACCTTCCCAGGAGTCCACTAAACTCCACTAAGCTCCACCATCAAAAGCACCTTCCCTGGAGTCCACTAAGCTCCACCATCAGAAACACCTTCCCAGGAGTCCACTAAGCTCCACTAAGCTCCACCATCAGAAACACCTTCCCAGGAGTCCAGTAAACTCCACTAAGCTCCACCATCACAAACACCTTCCCAGGAGTCCACTAAACTCCACTAAGCTCCACCATCAAAAGCACCTTCCCAGGAGTCCACTAAACTCCACTAAGCTCCACCATCTCAAACACCTTCCCAGGAGTCCACTAAACTCCACTAAGCTCCATCATCAAAAGCACCTTCTCAGGAGTCCACTAAACTCCACTAAGCTCCACCATCACAAACACCTTCCCAGGAGTCCACTAAGCTCCACCATCAAAACACCTTCCCAGGAGTCCACTAAGCTCCATCATCAAAAGCACGTTCCCAGGAGTCCACTAAACTCCACTAAGCTCCACCATCACAAACATCTTCCCAGGACTCCACTAAACTCCACTAAGCTCCACCATCACAAACACCTTCCCAGGAGTCCACTAAGCTCCACCATCAAAACACCTTCCCAGGAGTCCACTAAACTCCACTAAGCTCCACCATCACAAACACCTTCCCAGGAGTCCACTTGGTGCAGGGCTGTTAACTGAACATCACCACAAACTCACCCTATTTAGGATGGGCCTCCTAATGAGCTCCCAGCCCAGAATCATTCTGCAAGATAAACTGGCCTCCGGTAAGGAAAAAATACATTTCTCTGACATGCTGGGAGGAAACTCCAACCTGTCAGGGGCATTGAGACTCTACTATTTTCGAAAACAAACCTCACTCTCGGGGTTTGTCTGAAAGAAATGCTGACCAGTCTGGCATGAAACCATGGGAGGATGGTTGGCATTGTGTATCTTGGCTGGAACTTTGACTTGGCCCCAACCACCACAGGGGCTTGCGACCCCCCAGCCTAACTTTAAATAAGGCTCTATGGCCTATACTTATACTTTTTTAGCGCTGCATTTGCCTCATTTTCTTATGCAAAAGTGGCGCAAACGTACAATATATAATTGTATTTTGTACGTTTGCGCCGCTTTTGCATCAAAAGATTATCCAAATGTGGTGCAAACAAAGTATAAATATGGACCTATGTTAGGTTCTGTGGCATGCAGACATAAAAAAGTGCCTAACCTTGAACATCCTTCAAAACTAACCTCTTCCTCTAACAAACTGTCTAGCAAACAAACCTCTGCAAAACTAATCACCCCCCAAATTAACCTCCAAATTTGCTACTTTCGAAAACTATTTATGGTCCTAAATGTATTGAACCCTAAAACCTATGAACTTCCAAAACATTCCTAATCTCCAAAGAACCTTGATTCCAAAACAGGTTTATCTGAATTTTCCCAACTACTTAATTCTCAAAGTGAAATACTCTTCTGAGCTAACTAGCATCGAAAACTAACTTATATAATGTCCTAATGCTTTCAACTGTGCAACTTCCAAAACTAACCTGCACAATGTGCTAATCTCCACATTAGTTAATCTCCAAAACTGATTACCAATGAAAACATAGTATACAATAAAACTGCATAACCTCAATAAATGATTACCCCCCAAAACTTACTAAAGTCTACAAACATCCAACACTGATGAGTCTCCAAAAGATGGTAAATATCCGATTAACAGAAATCCAGAAACTACCAGACACAAATCAGCAGTGCTAGGCATTGCTTACAAAATGATGATTGTCCTCATTGCAAGATGAGTTTTGTTCCCTTTTGAGGTCGCTGCCTGGGCCAGCACTGTGCAGATGGTACAGTTTCCATTTTGTAGGAAGCTGTGTGGCATGTTAGACTGTTCTGCTGCTTATCTGCGGACATCTACTTGTATACCCAATAATTTAAGCAAATTTTTCTTCATTTTCAGTATACGGAATACAAAACTACCTTCTAGTTGTGTTTGTTTAATTGTCGATAAAGCATTTAACAGTACACAGACAATTAAAGACCGTCTCTGGGGCTGCAAGTACAGGCTTCAGAAACTATTAGGATTTCAAACTGGTATGTCCTAAATGCGTCCTAAAAGTTGCCATGGCAACAGATGCTCACTTTCAGCCCATTTTTTAAAAATTTTAAAAGGTCTGAATTCTGAAAGTGCCCAATGAGACTATTCTATGATTGGTTTCTGGTTGGCTGGACTTGCACCTGAATTGATGGTATGTCCAATTCTCATAACCTTCCACTCTACTCACCTCCACGGGATAGGCTGAAGTGGGGATATAGCGGATCACAAATCCGCATCTTCTCCTGTGGGACATGTTGGGCTCGCTCGCATGGACCGTCAGCCCATCGTGGATCTGTAAGGACAAGAGGATGGCATTAAATACATAGGAGAGGACAGGCAAGCTGGAGGTTTATAAGAAGATGGAGCTGAGGCAAAGAAGGGTCTGCCACATTGCAGCAGGAAGTGAAATGGGAAGACCACAGGGGTTAAGGTCCCTGCTTGCTGTCAGTATGTAGTTCTTCATAATTATTGTTTTTATAATGAGAGATCATTAGCACAGCATGGCTCAGATCACAGCTATATATTTCATCTATTTACATCTCCTTGGGAACACGGCACAGTAAGAGTGAAGATACTGGCAAAATTGAAGTGCTGCTCTCTCTCGAGGGATCCTGTGGACAAAAATGTTTTTTTGTGTTCATGGAATTAGTTTATTGTTTCAACCAATGATCATCCAAAGTGCATGCAAACAGAGCAACAGAGCATGACACACTCAGAAAGGTCGAGTTTTTTTCTGTTTCTTTAATTTTATAAATTTCTATGTGTCCAATATATGTATGTACTCTTGATCTCGAATTTACAGATTTTGTCTTGGCACTGCAGGAAATGCCACATACCTGTTTGTCCCTGCAGTAGAATTGTCAATAAAGGGATTTAACACAAATCTAAAAACATGAAATTTACATATCACTTGTTTTATTATTCCTTGAATATTATTTTTGTTCTGGGGAAGCAAGCAATCATGCAAAGAGTGTGTTAGATGGCTGTTTGAGTTTTATGGAGTATGTAGTGTATATTATAAGAAGAATAAATTGGCTGGTAAATTTGATACAAGGCATATGCTGAACTTCCTAAGTCGACTATACATAGACTACAGCTGATGCAACATGCGACGTTCACCTGATGCATAATTTAAAGAAGAAAGGTCCTTTTAGGAAGCTCACGACTTATTTACAGGTTCTCAGTCCAAGAGCGAACTCTTTTTAAATCGTGCCTGACTGATACATCTTTCATCTAAAGTTGCCGTGTTTTCTGAGTTGTTCACTTTTAAAACTGCTATTTCACCTTATCTAAGAGAAAAATATTTCTGCACTTAGGATGCCCCGGCCTTGATTGGCCTTCCTTGACAATTTCAGACAGTCCCTGCATCTACTTCCCTCAGTCACCAGCTCAAGGCTCATTTGTTTTAGGCAACTGTTCTAGATCACCACTCCTTAGAGGCTCTGTTACGGTACAGTGTGCTTCGCAAATACCTATAGTAAGTCAGTCCATCAATCAGTTAAAATAGAATGTGCAGGAGAACAAAAGAGTAAGCTGCACTTACCGACATCTGTCCGGCTTTGAGAGGACACTCCACCGCGCTCTCTGGATCCACCAGATGCCGGGGAATCTCTTGATTTGCAGTTAGCATGTTCCCGGGGGCGATGGCCGTTTGGTGTTCCAGGACGCCCCGCGTGTGGCTTCCTGCACAGGACACAGATTGAGCGTCAACATGGTCATTGTTTCCTGATCGTGCCCCCTGTCCAGACAACCTCTGTACCCCGGCCACAGATGCTTAACATGAAAGAGCAGACCTTGAACAACTGGGTTCTGCCTCTTCCACAAGCCTCCACCTAGGACCCATCACATGCCTGTTCCACTTGCCTCTTCCCACCATCTCACCCATCACCCTCATGCTTCTGGGTACATCTGCTGTGTCTCTACCTCATAATAATTAGAAGAAAGCAGTTTTGTAGTGTTAGATAGGATTTATACAGTAGCCACATAGAATTGAGAGCCTTTCAGAACGTTGATGCTCAGGAGGAGATGTTTGGTTGAGAATGGTGTAGACACTCAAGTAGAAGAAAGGGGCAAGGCCAACAAAAACTTTGAAGGAAGTGGAGTTTTTGGGCGCCGCTGGAACTAGAGAAAGCTTTGTCTATGATGAGGGCTGGGTGGAAGGCTGTCTTCGAGGAAGGTCTCCTGGCATGACAGGACTTTTCTGCCCCTTTTTGTGTTAAATTCCCATATCCCTAACTCTAGTAAGTTATTTGAGTCCAGGTGGCAATACAGCTGATAGAACCATTGCAGAAGTGAATCTGACTCTATTTCTTCTGTCTCAGACCCTAATGAACATCCAACTGATGCAACTATTCTTCAGGTGTCCAACCTTAACCCTCTCTCCGCACTGAGGGAACCTAGTAACTATACAGACAATTCCCCTACTTTATAACCTTTGCCGAGTTACTCTTTAGGACAGGAGTTACTCTTTAGGACACAATAGCTCTTTGCTAAATGCACAGGGATCCTTCATTCTTAATTTGTCCCTGGTCTCAGAATGATGCTTTGCACACACATTAAATCCATACCTGGAATAACCTGAAGGACACCATTTTCTGTGTCTACGTCATCCAGGGCGAGCCAGACTGAGGCCACTGGCCCTCCCTCGAAGCCCCAATACCTGTCAGAGGTAACAGAATGACTAGCTGTAATACATTAACTGAACGCCAATACATCCTCGGTCAGGGATGATATTGTCAAAGCAGCTTATCTATTAATGGCCCTCGCATAGTGCTTGTAATAATGATTGAAGATTTCTGGCACTCACAAATAGTGATATATTAACTGTGAGGCATAATGTCAGCCAAACATTGGTTTTATGAGAGAAAGAAATTGTAAGTAGACTTTTTGGGAAATTTTCCTTCAACTTAACAAGTGAAGCATGTTTAGGAGCAATTGGCACTTATCTTAAAGACTAAATCAAATTCAACAATTCCAAGTCTCTTGAAATTACAAAATGACAGGGACCAATGACGCCTGCACTGTTGACATTTTTCAGACCTCGAGTTTAAACCTCCATTTGGACCCAAGTTGTGAGGATCTGGTGCACCTGCGCGTTTGCTTACTTGATGTCCTGGAGCCAGGCCACGTAGGGCACCACGTCATCCCTGCGTGGAACGTCGGAGGAGGGGTATTTACAGATGAACCGGGAGTTTAGCAGGATAATGTCTGGACCCAGCACAGCAGTGATGACCTTCAGAATGTCCGGGTGGGCGGCCAGGTCCATCGCCCAAGGGTAGGCTTGGTGGGTATTGTGCAGGCTGTACTGGGTGTGCTCCGTACCTGGGTGATGCGAGGAAGAAACAGCTCAGTTTCTTGTGCTAAATGGAGGTTCAGGTGTGTGCCCAACTCACAGGGTCACCAGGAGCGCGTTGCCGCGTCTGGTTGAGTTGTCATCCAGGATAAGAGTGGGCAAATTATATGTTTTCTTATTTACATACATCTTGATTTGAGATTTTAAAAAAATCATGCCGTTTCAAAACATTTATTATGGGGGCATATCTTATACATTTGCAATTGAGAATTACTATTTCTGAAAAAAAAAGTTTGGCGGAATTGTTTGTTTTTTGGAAAATCAGTTGTTTTCTCTGATAAACAGTTTTTTTTTTTTTTAGGAACTGATTAATGTAATAGAATATAAATTGGGTGTTTGAAGAACCACCTCATAATTGAAGGAAACCGATCTGTTTTTATGACAAAATGATTTTGCATTTTTCACATTCAAGCTTTTTGAGTGAGGCGTTAGGTTTTCAATTCACAAAAAGTTTGCTTTTGAGCTAGCGTGTGATCAAATATATCTGTGCTGATTGCAGAAATGCTCTAGCCACTAAATTCGCAATGCCTGTTAAAGGTATTTGAGGGGCACAGCAATTTTGTGATGCAGTCAGCGAAATTATGAGTTTGTTGCATTTGGCACCTAATCAATTGCCTGTTGCATAATTTGAAGATTTCAGCAGAATAAAATGTTACTACCTGAAATTGATCAAAAGTTACTAAAACACTGACACATATAATGCTGAGCAGTGGCAGGCCCTTTGCAAACGGTATCTGGTCATCTTCCATAAAGTGGTCCTCCTGTGATGCATCATTCCAGTGCCCTGGGCACAGCTCAGACCCTCCTCCAGGAAGCAGTTGACAGACATTACTACTGCCAGCTGTGGCCCAAGTGGGCGGGATCGGAGGGGCAGGCCACGCCCATTCTTTTATGATTTATGAAACATCGGTCCCCTATTTTTTTAAAAAGACAACCATCCTGGACGGTTAATTCCACAGTTTAAATGCCTCAGCTGAAGTGTCCTTCAGTGAGAAAGAGACCTTTCCTGCCAGGGCGCTGCCTGCCTGAAAGAAATGCAAATGTGCGCTGCGAGTTAATGGGCAAATGTAAAGGATGCTTTGGGGCTGGTACTGGCTTTACTTGGCCTACTCACTCTAAGCTTTGTGATGACAAAGAATTATTATTCTGGAGTGGTTGTGCAAAGAGCTAACAACTGGCTTGTGAAGTGCGTGCTTTGAATTGTAATTGTATTTATATCACGCTTACTATACCTGGAAGCGTTGAAGGGACAGTATTGTAAAAAATACACTACGTACACTCTTGGTATCACTAAAATCTATATTTTGGAAACACCATTTTATCTTAAACATTTAGCGCATTTGGTAGCAGTCTATCTTATTCTGTGTGTAATGCAAATTCAAAATAATGACTTACATGTTCACAGTGCTTTCTGTCACGGGTGTGACCTTGTAGCACTAAAAATACGCGTTACTTCACTGCACTAACCAAGACTTAATTCTATGGCCCTGTGGTTAAACCCCTTCAGGGCATTAACTAATACAGGGTTCATAATGTAGTATAGTGCATTTCCCAATAAGTAACAACTTTTTCAATGTATTTTTCATTTAAGCTGCATGTTCATGTATATGTAGCTACCTGACGGTGAAAGAAGAAAAAAAACTTACAGAATATTTTATTTTTTTAGCCACACCTTTGACCCCGCCCCCACGCTCACTGACACCCCTACTGCATGCAGCATCGCAGTTCCCATACTTTTTTTAATGCACTTCGACCGCTGTGCTGCAGCATCATTTCAAGCCTGAGGTTGTAAACACTGAACAGTGGGGTCGGGGGGGGGGGGAGTGGGAGGATTAATACAGTTCTGTATGGTATGCTTTGCATATGTACATATAATTACAATTATGTAAGAATTAGCAGGGATGTAGCTTCGGGGGGGTCTGGGATGTTGCACCCCCTCAAATAAATGTCTTTTCTGATAAATAGTTGGGTACAGGTGCTTTCAGTGGGGTATGGTGAGGTGCCGGTTGGATTTCACCAGGAATTTTTGCATACACATAGACAAAAACTCACACACACAGTCTCTCCATCTCTGTTTTGAAAGTCCTCAAAATATTGGTTATTTTACAAAATGTTGTGATTTATCCCTTATTATGTCTACCCATCCAAATTTCTCTTCTGCCCATTGCCCGTCAGCCTCTCTCATGCACCTTGCTTGTCATATAATGTATTTAACATTATGTATCACCCTGATTGTCAGAAAATCTGAAGCCCACACCCCCACTCCTCCCGAAGCTACGCCCCTGAGAATTAGGGATGTCTCCGGTGACTTACGCTTGCGACCCCCCCCCCCCCACTGTCCTCAAAGGTGCGTAGTTGCTGGCAGGGCCTGGTGTTCTAGTTAAGGCACCTCTGCTCTCACAGTGTACAGCATTGCCATCACAATAAAGACACACGCACACTGATGCACACACTGACAAAGACAAAAGGTCTGGATTGTGCGTAAAATCGAGGAAGCTTGGATTTGTAAATAGGATGGAGGAAGGCCCTTTTGCTAGAGTGCATGTTGTATTTTGTGAACATGCTAATAAACATTTGAAGCCGGAAGAATACAAAGTAAAAATAGTGAAACGGTCAAAATATGTTTATGAAAATGTGTTTTTAGAGTATTGAGTCCTGCAATGGTGTTTGCTGGAGGTAGAAATGTCTTCTAATCTAATGTATACATTAAGGCGCTCCAGACCTCCCAAATGATGGTACCTTGCACAATATTTATCAGGCGTTGTTCACTAATGTGGCCCTCATGCTTACTCTCAGTTGCAGTTAACATGTTTTCACATTTACTCTTCCCTTCTTTTCAGTCATAACATATCTTTTGTATTTGCAATCATTACATTCACCAATAATTTCTTGCTTGGTGCCCCTCGGATGTAGTGTTCATGAGGCTAGTGTGCATAGCAGGTGACGAGTCAGTGTTTCTAGGATGTAGCTGACTGTACTGGTCAACTCTTTCAGCATAATGGTTGCCATGCAACCTGTGGGGCTAGGGTACCAAAGATGTAGTTTAGTGAGGTGGTGCAGTCCTAAGTACTTCAGGGATGCAGTGTAGAGTGTTGGGTGAGTGTCCCTAAGATGCAGCTTGGTGTGGTGGTCTAGTCATAAGTCCCTCAGAGATGCAGAGTGGTGTGGTGACCTAGTCATAAGTGCTTCAGAGATGCTGCATAGTGTGGTGGTCTAGTCATAAGTACTTCAGGGATGCAGCGTAGTGTGGTGTTCTAGTCATAAGTGCTTCAGGGATGCAGCGTAGTGTGGTGGTCTAGTCCTAAGTGCTTCAATGATGTAGCGTAGTGTGGTGGTCTTGTCTTAAGTGCTTCAGGGATGCAACGTAGTATGGTGGTCTAGTCTGTGGTGGGTCAGTGTTCCTAAGATGCAGTTCAATGTTCAGTGTGGTGATCTAGTCTTAAGTGCTTCAAGGATGTGGCAGAAAGTGTTGAGTTAGTGTTCTTAAGGTACAGTTCACTGTGGTGGTCTAGTCTTTAGTGCCTCAGGGATGCAGTGAAGTGTGTTGGGTTAGTGTTCCTAGGAAGCGGTTCGGTGTGTTGCTCTAGTTTTTAGTGCTTCAGGGGGTTCATCACAGTGTACTAGGTTAGGGTTTCTTAGATGTAGTTCACTTTGGTGATCTAGTCCCAAGTGCAGTGTGATGAACATTATGGGCCTGATTACAACTTTGGAGGATGTGTTAATCCGTCCCAAATGTGACGGATATACCACCAGCCGTATTACGAGTTCCATAGGATATAATGGACTCGTAATATGGCTGGTGGTATATCCGTCATTTTACCGTCACTTTTGGGACGGATTAACACCTCCTCCAAAGTTGTAATCAGGCCCTATGTGCCTTTTTGCTGTACATGTGTGATGCTGGCATGCACAGTAAATGCTCTCCTTAGCCTAACCTAAACGGTGGTGGCACCTGGCAGATGTTATACTTACTGATAATTCTGCTGTACAGATGTGGTAATTTATACACACATTTATCATAACTACATACAAACTTGCACATTTCGAGTATTCATTGCAGTCTGCAGCACCGTCCCCTGCTGGAATGCACATTACACCTGCTGTCCGAATACAGCAACACGGATGCATCTTTTGCATTTCCAAGAGGACACTGCGTGATTTACCGTCTGAGTGTTTCACTTGTAAGTGACTGATTTGTGCACAAAGGTGTGCAAAACCATTTATGAACTGGGCCCTGCCCTTGGCACTCACCGTATTCCTCCTCCAGCTTCTCAAAGGCCATCCTGGTAGCCTCCAGCTCCTCGGTGCCCAGCACGGGTAGTCCGGAGAGGAAGCCATGGGCATCGTAAAATGCCTTCACCTGCACAGCCTCTGCAGTCATGATGAGCTTAGAAACCGCTGCTTCTGGGAGCTGTGTTCCTCTGCTCTGAAGCTGCAGGAGTTGCAGGTGTGCTGGCTGTTAGTGATTTGTCGCCCTCTGCCAGCTGTGGATGCCCCTCCATCCTCTGCCTCAGCTATTTATGTGTCTCTGGAGCCTCAGGACCCACCCTGGCTATAAATTATCAGTGAGATCCTTTCTACTTTAGGGCTTTACAACAGGTGACATAGCACAGTAATCATGTGCATGACTCCGGAGGAATTTCCGTCTCCACCTTCAGAAATCTGTGCCAAGTTTGGGTTGATTTTGAAGGAGAGTAGAGGCCTTCGTTTGCACGAGAGATTGTCCACACCTCGCTTTAACAACTCATAAAACTTGGATAAGAACCCATTAATGCTCACCACAAGAGGTCATTTGCCTTGCATAGGAGCTTCCATAGAAGGTTATTCACCAACATCCCCAGGGTAAGATTTGCTAAGACTCACATAGCGCTGTGTTGCATAGCATTGTGTGAGAATGAGTTGCTGTTGGACATGGCTCTCTGGAGGGAATAAAACGTAAATCTTTTTGCTTTTTCCTCCCAGCCCATGCTGTCTCCCTGTGCTGGACTTTAGGACTCTGGACACTTTCTTCCTGTCTGGCAGAGGGGAAGTGAGCCCCATCCTACCTAAGGTAGGGTGGTGGGGGACAAACGTGACTGGAGGATCACACCCCAGCTAGCCCCATATGATAGGGGTACAAGATACGGGGAGAGGTGGCCTGTGGTTGTGGGGGGACACGGCCCTGATTGCCAAGGGTAATTCTGGTGCATATGGTGCCCTCATTGTCAACCCCGTTGGCCATGTCCGAGGCATGATTAGTTGGCCTGCGGGTGCCTGCGCTAAGGATAGGGACCTCCTGAAGGGGCCTAGACCTGAGTGGGCTCTACACCATCCCTGGAGGGCCCCAGAAGAGGGGTCAGTGTTCGGCATCGAGCCGAGCAAGCACATCCCCATGGATGCGCCCTAGTAGGGGAAGACCTCTACGGGCGTTGGGGGAAGTCCTCTATTAAAGGGGAGCTGGCCAGATCCCAAAGGTGTAGCTGGTTCCCTGATACAAAGGAATGGGTCACAGGCACTGCCCCCCTGTTTGAGCAGGGTGGCGATGCAAGCACAGGTGCTCCCCGAGTGGGGAGACCGTGCTGGCCAGTGTGGGCGGGACTAGTCATGATTGGACCTGGAGTGTGCCTTAGGCCTGGAGGGCCGGGTACAATATGGATCTAGCACAACCGGCCTGTTCGACCATACCAACACACTGGATACTCCCTGTGTGGTGTACTGGTGCAGTAACCCAGAAGGTGCCTGAACACATTTGGGCACCATAGAACTCAAGAGCCTAGGGGCTTGGAGTGCTTCCCCTCTGCCAATGCAGAGTGAAAGTGCCCATTCTATCCATGCAGTTTGGAAACTGGCACCACTGCCCATGTCCAATCATAGGGGCTCAGAGCACTTCCCTTCTGCCAATGCAGACTGAAAGTGCCCATGCCATCCATACCGTGTGGAAACTGACACTGCTGCTCTTGTGCAGGTTTGAGTATCCAGGCCGGGCCAGGAATGGATGGGGGTTGGCCTCTCTGATCCGGGCACCCATGTCTACGACCGGGTGGGGTGGTTCCTATATGAAAACACAAGTGGACGGAGTGACCATGGTGCATGCATTCATGCACTAGTTTTTCATAGTAGGAACGGAGCCTGAGGGCTGAGGCCAACCGAGGCGCACAAGCACAGTGGTGGTGGCTGTAGCCGAAGTATCAGCTGCCTTGGCAGGATGGTGTTTGCACCAGTGTATAAGTGCCTAGGATGTGCAGAACACCCGCGCATGCTCACACTACCTATAAGAACTGCTCTACCCATATAGTGATATGGAGTGCCAAAGCTTATAAAGTCCGGTTGCAATAGTGGATTGCAGGGTAGCAGCCTTATACTGTTTGGTATCATTGGAGTCAGGATGACAAACCTGAGTCTTTGGTAACAGTAGTTTTGTCATACATGCGTAGGAAGTGCAACTTCTAGGAAGTGGACATTTCTAGGGGTTGGGACTGGTTCTGATTCCTTGCAAATGAGGCTTCATTCCTTAGGTCCCAGCAAAAGAGCAAATCTGCACATTCCCCAGATGACCGCTATAACATCCAGGCATCCAGAATGACAGATCCCTGCCATTTGGAGCCTGGTGAGATAGATGGGGGAGAGGTTGTGACATTTGGCCTCCTGGAGCCAGAGCTTGGTACCCATAAATATCAAATTCTGCATTCCAGGACCCCAGGGCACACAAGGAGGAAATTTAGGAGAGACATTGTCTCTTTCCTTACTCCCCTCAGCACCCCCCTACCGCCACTATGTTTGTGCCATATCTAAGATACAGTGCACGGTGGCGCAGGGTAGGGAACAGTAGCGTCAAAATTGTTGACGCTATTACTGTACTGTTCAGGGATAGCTCCAAAATGTTGGCGCTAAACCTGACCAGTACATGGGGGCCCATTGTAAACAATGGCGTGCCCCCTTTTAACGCCTGCTTTGAGCAGGCATTAAAAGTGCCAAACAAGATATCTCTTAGATCTTTTCGCCCCCCCTAACGAGGAAACGTCCCTTTTGCATCCATTATGCATGGCGCACGCATACTGTAGCGCAAAGGGTTACAAAGTGACACAATGCATGCATTACACCACTTTGAAAATTTAGCGCAGGGGAAAAGGCCACCTCAGTGCTGCCTTAGCGTCACAAAAAATGATGCTAAGATGACACTAAAGTGGCACTAGCCCCTCTTAAATCTGGTCCTAAATCTGAAGACCGGACACACTAGGTGTGGGGTGGCAACGTACTGCTCGCATAACTGGTGGGTGGCCCTTCATTTTGAAACCACTGCACTCCGAGATGGCTTGTGAAGTAAACAGATCACTGTTGCGGAACCCTGCTTGGGCCTTGTTGAGGTTGAGTGGGAAGATTTTCTCTCATGTGACCTTGGGTTGCATGTTCTTTGTTTGCGGTGCCCATTCATAGGTTGGATCCTGCTGAGGTGTGGGTTCAACCTGAGGAGTGCTTTACGTGGCCTAGTACATCAGGAGTGCCCAGTACTGCTAAGGTCATAGCATACTGGGCAGCGTACCTCAATCCAGAGGGGTACGGCACTCTGCACTTTCTACATCGGACATTCCTGTCTGGGGCCCTGGAAGTTCAAAGGCATCAGACAGGGTGTCTCCAGTCTGGATGCACGGACCTGGTAACTTCTTGTGTACAACCTGAAGTGTTGAGGGTGAGTCGAGTCAACATGCCCCAACGGCGCCTCTCCATTCCGGAGGTGCTGAAGTTAGATACTATTTGGCAACATTGGACTGTCTGGTGGGGCTCGGCACCTCAGAGTCTAACGGTTGGCCCCGGTGACCATCCACCTGTGTTTTGCAGATCTCTGAGTGAACCTCCTATTTAAAGCATGAACGTCACCTCCTTAATAGTTTACTGGCTGTTGTCTTTCTGGTCCCCCACCTTGACCCCAGCACCTGGGGATCTGTGACTTAGCCGGGGACGACTGAGGGCCCAGGAGAAAGCACTATAATCTCTGGGGTTGTAGTGGGGCGAGGTTAATTGGAGGCTGGTTGACAAGTGGAGGGCGGGTTGGGTCCCATAGGGTTAGCAAGCGTATGGGCAACCACTTTCCAGGTATCAGGGCATCGCATTTGGGTGTCAGAAACTAGAGCGTACAAAAGTGTGTGTGCGCGTACCTGCGATAACTGATACCTGTGCCCCATGCCTAGGTGCAGGGTGGTTGTGAGGGAGTGAGCCTGAGGGAGAATGAGTGAGTGCTGGGGCAGCACTGTGGTGTTGCTGGGTACTTGGGTTGTGCCAGGGAATTCATAAGGATGGCATCACATTTTACTAGTGCAGCTGAGGACATGGGTCTAGGTGGAAATGTGGTTATAATATGATTTACATTTCTGCTGCTACTCTCAACCCGGGGCACACTCTGGATTGAACTTGTTACAGTGATCATGGGTAATGTGAGGGTGGGCCTAGTGCTGACAAGGGTGGGCACCTTATCCAGCTACGGAGATGGAATGAGTGTTCGCCTCCAATGTATCTACAGTAATCAGCGTTCAACGCTGTTCGGCCTATTATTATGTGTTGCATTTTTCATTGAGATTCATGCCCAGGTTTGCATTCCATATTATTGTGTGTTGTACGATCATTGACATTTACGCTGAGATCGCATTGTAATCAAACTGTGTTAATCATGTGTGTGTGTTGAATACAGGTTACTATACATGCAACCCGTGTGAAGTCTCTTTTTGGGGTCGTTCAGCAGGGGCGTTGTGGGAACGTGCGGTGCTGCTGCTTTACACATTACCTCCTAGATAAGCCTGACTTCTCCGTGCCAAGCTACCCAAGGGTGAGTGCGGGTTATCTGGCAGGTGTACTTGATCACACCGGACAGGAGTGGCACATTCCGCCTGGCGGGACGTATGCTTTAGCCAGCCGGACTGAGCCGCCTCCAACAGTTGTGCTTTGTTACGTTACTTTCGTCATCATAGTTGTGCTGTATTTACTATACAGTATCAACAACGTCTCAACAGGTATCAGTCAAGGTTATGATTGAAACAATGTAATAAATACAAGAAAACAAAATTGCAAAGAGGGAAGTTGAAGTTAGACATTGTAAACATATTTAGTGATCATTGGGCACGTAATTAGAACACAACCACATTTTCTCAAAAATGAGTGCAGTGAATAAGAAAAAGTGAACACCTAGTGCTCGTGAATAGGTGCCCGTGAACGGCGCATGTGAAGCACACACAAAAACAAATAAGAAGAATACAGCGTGTTGGCAAAGCTTCCAAGATTTTAGCACATATATTTCAACAATATAAATAAAAATGAGAATGTCATGTAATAAAAAATGAAAAGCCAAATTTCGATGCTTTAATTGTCCATTATTTACTATATCTAACTTGAAGCTTCCTCTTTGCAATGTAGATTTTTCTAATAATTTATGAAGGAAAGTCTTAATTTTATTAAAGACACGGAGGCGAGTATTATGCTTATCTTGTTGAAAAAATGGAATGCAATACTAGATCTGTTGCTAGAACCAGTTGATCGGGCCTTTTACTGTACACTGACTGGCATGCTCACGCCTAATCGTAATCTGTGCATTCTTAATTTCAAGTATCTTCATCAAATGTACTATACGCCTGATAAATGATATAACTATGGTCTGGAAGAGGATAAGAACTGTTTGCAGTACGGAGAGCCCGCTGCAGGTTTCTTGCATCTGGCTTGGTCCTGCCCCACGTCCCGCATTTGTGGATGCGAGTCACAGAAGCCCTATCTGTCATTGGCTGGAATCGGTGATGTGTCACCCTCATGTGTGTCTGCTTGAGTCAGTTAAAGATCTGCAACCAGCCAACCATAGCCTCATAGCAGTGGCCTTGCTGCTGGCGAAGAGAGTTTCTATGCATTGGGGCAAACTTGCGACACCAACTAAACAGCAGTGCATGTCGGATATGATTTACTGCAGAGAACAATTAGAACTATATGCAGAGGGACTGACGCTGTCCTCGCGACCCAAGGATATATGAAGGGGTCCCCTTGCTTCCTATCTGCTGACAATTCCCGATCTTTCTTAGGGGTGGTCAATGTGCAGATGGTTGGCTCTTCTAGATTGTGATGCTGCGATGCATGTAATTGTGATATGGATATAGCACTGGTTATATGCTCTGTCTGATATATGCAGTACTGTTTGGCATTAAGTTGAATGTATTTCATAAGCACGATGCAAAAAGGCTAAAAAATAAATGTAATCCGATTCACAAGTTTTCAGAAAATGGTGGACATATCCATTGCTTAAAATGGTGGCTACTGCACTTGTGTTTTGACTCATGAATCGTGCTTTTTTCTGCATTTTTCCATGGTGTGATACTTGAGTTTCCCATGCTTCTGGGTCTCCTGAGCACACCCCTATGCGCAGACACATCTCATGGTGACCCCCACCCCACCAAATAATGGTAAATTTGTTTTTCCACACTGCATAAGAGTTGCTAATCTGAATAGATTCACGATTTTCAAGATGTCAAAAACATTCTACTTAGCTCTTAACCATGACCATGCAGCCACATTTGTCCCCAAGCACCCCTCTCCCCTTTGTGAATGGTGAATGGTGAAAAAACATTTTTTTAAAGTAGGCAATTAAGAAAATGTTGGTAAATCTTTTCATTTTCCTTTTTTTAATACCATCCCAACATTTTAGCCCTTCATGCCCAACCGGGCCTCTCTAGAAACTCTAAACTTTCAAAAACAGCTGAGTCCCAAATCACAAAATTCACCTCCTGTTTCTGTTCCAAAGTTAGTGTAATTCCATTCAGTCGCTTTTCCTGTAGATGCAACAGAAGTTTCCTATGGGAATTAACATTGGAAATAAGTGTTTTTGTACACCCCGTTTTCTTAGCACTCTCGTGACAATCAGCGTGCCACTTTCCTGGAATGAGCTGTGGTGGAGCAACCTTTTTTATTTTAAAGTTGTGTGAAGATTCATCAAATTGTGTAAAGTTATTAGCGAAACAAAAAATTATCTTCTCATAGAAACTCTGACCTTACTATGACTAAACAGTGGCAACCTCACTATGGACCTGATTTAGAGGCAGAGCGGTTACTCCTCACAACGGTGACTAATATCCCGTCCACCGAAGTCTAAATCTTATATCCAATGGGATTTAGATTTCCGCTGACGGGACATCCGTCACCCTTGTGACTGAGTAACCTGTCCGCTGAGTACTAAATCAACCCCTATGTCTGCACTGTGGCGATCACTACTATGTAATATATATTTATGTATGTACATATATATCTGATACTTAGAATCTGATGGTTGTTTCAGATGGTATTTTCCCCAACACACATTGATCAATGCACTGAAAGGTCTGTTGCTCACAAGCGTCCTTAACTGCGCTTTCAGGATTTCAGGGTTTTGCAGCTGGAAGCTGAATGCTTACTGGCTAATTATTATTCATTAGACAGGAGGTTTTTCACCTTCCTGCAAATCAACATTTTGTGATGCGACTGATTTGTACATCAGTCAAATTGCAAAAAGATGCCCAAACCAGTGGACGTGTGTGAGAAAGACACCCTTTCAGCATCTTCACCCCAATGTGTCTGACGGATACCAATGGTAACTGACCCTCACTATGCCATGGGCTCTGCTAAACAGGCCCAGGGCCAGTGCTCTGCATAAAAGGTATATGGTCCAATGTATAATTCTAATTGGCAATGACAGACCCTTGTAAGTCCCTAGTATATAATAGGGCAGGGAAGTTTAGAGGCCCAGTAGATTTCCTGCTTTAAAGTGTGCAATGCTGTGTCCCTGCTGTCATTTTTAAAGTCAGCCCTGCCTTGCAGACTGTCTTTGAAATGTAAATTAATGGTACTTCCAAATTGATAATCTACCTTATATCTACAAGTCACCCCCAGGGTCTCCTCTAAGTTCTCCATGGGTGGGTGCCATGTACCTATAAGCAGGGACATTCTAAACGATATTTGATTTGCCCTGGTGAGGGAAAAAACGGCAGCTTTCAATTTCCCCCATTGTATAAAGTTAGCTCCATAGGCTAAAATTGAAAAAAAAATCATACGCGTACGTATTGCTAGGAAGGAGCTAAAAATAGCATGTAAGGACTCAAATGAATGGCAATGATAAATCCAACAACTTGCAATTGTTGAATTTGTCATAGCTGATTCAGAATAGAAGTTACAAGACGTTCTTTACTGTAAGGGAAATTCCAGCCTGCTACTGGTCTCTCCTGATTGGTCAGCCCTGACAGGATTAGCTAGGCTGCTTTGACGAGGTAAGAAGTGACCTGCACTGAGCAGAGATAATCTGATGGGGAGGTAGGCAGATTCTGAGGCCAGGCCAGGAAGGGGGCTAGGTAAATGAAGCTGAGGCTTCAAAAGGAAGCTAGACAGATAGGAATGCAACCAGGCTTGCCTTCTCACCCTGTACCCACAGATAGATGGTGAGTTTAGGAAACAAATGTGATTATGTCCAAAGGGGGAGTTTATGAAAATGAGTTACACCAGTAGGTTGGCTTATCCAGGTCTTGTTTCCTTGTAATAAAATCGTCCATCTTGGATTGTTAAAGTGCAGTGCTTTATGGGAGAAGATAGTGCCATACTAAGGAGGAAGTTGTCATGCTTCTGGGTAGCACCCTACAGCTCATTGGACGAGGATCCCTACTGACTGTCCCCCAAGATAATTGAATAAAAGTGTCTGATCTACATTGGAATTCAGATCTGCTGCCTGACACCACAAGAAGAAGAAGGATTGCCCTGCTGGAACTCTGGTCCGCAACCCAGACTGCATACTGAAGTATTACGCCTGTTGCACACTGGAACAACAGCCCAAAGGACTTTGCTTTACTTTTAAAAGGACTCAGGAGTGGACTCCCTGAAAGCAATAGATCAAAAGAGATTCTCTGCACCAACTTCCACTAAAGTCCCCAGCCTGGATTGTGTCCAGTGGACTTGCAAAGAGGGAACTGAGGCCCCACACTTCCAGTGACCACCTCAGGGCTCCTAGACCCCTGGATTTGGGTTTTGGACACTTTGAGACCCAAAGGAGAACTTTTAGAAGGACATCCATAAGTTTGGAGAAATTTGGAGAACGTTTGTGAAAAAGCTCCATAAGGTGACCGATCCCTCGACGAGAGTCAAGCCACCGTCAATGAACAGCAAATTGGCCTAGATTTCAATCTCATGCTGCTGAAAACTCCGGAGCTCCAGACTTCTAGGATTTCGAACAGGGCCTCGCTGGAATTCAAGCTGTCATTGTTGCATCAGCTCTCAACCTGAAGAGGAGCATCGCTCGACGACAAGGAGAAAAGCTCAGCATATCAGAGCAGGACTCCATCGCAGTCAGTCTCTTACTTTGACTTTGTCGCTGTCAAGCGCCACCAGATGTCCCCAGTCGGTGCTATTGATTTCTTTTTTCATTTAAACTTCAAAAATTCATATCTCCTGTTCCCTATATTGGATTTTGGTCATTTTGGTGTCGTTTGAAAGATGAAAATAGTTCCTATTTTTATAAATTGGCGTGGGATTTCTATGATGTGGTATGTCTGACTTATTTACTGTATCAGTGTATTTAAATACTTTACATACCTGTCTCCTAAGTTGAGCCTGACTGCTCGTTGCCAAGCTACCAAGGGTTGAGCCAGGGGCTACTTTGTGAGACCTTGACTGGACCTAACACTGCTTGGGGGTTTTACTGCTAGTGGTAGGTGTGTATCTGAGCGTGTCTGGCCTTGCTTGGTTTTATAATTCTATTTATAAGAGGATGTGCTAGAGGTCTGATGGACCTTTGGACTCTGTTAGGAGTGATTTACCATGAACACCAAACACTAACATAACCGCAATGAAGGAACACAATAATGTCATCAATTTATTTAATCAGTTAGGAATCAGAAAATGTTGACACTCCATGACCCATTTGGCCAATAATAATGACACAATTTAGTAAAGTTCAAATTTTTATTTCCCTAAATTAACAATGCTAGAATTGCGTTTATTACTCTCAAAATTAGTTAATAGGCATAAACAAATAACACAGGCTGACCAAACGAACTTAAAAATCTCAACTTAACCAAAGCATTTATCATTAAACATTCCAAAGCTACAGTGCAAACTAAAAGCAATAGTAACTGGACACTTTAAATGTTACGCGTTTAGACACCAAGATGATGAACTCACTTCTTTTTAATGGCATTGATTCGATCAGTGACATCATCCTAACTAACCCTCTAATTCCATAAGCATGTTTGGATTTCATGCAAAAGAAAAAAACATACAAAATCTAATGTGGACAAAAACATCTGACTAGAGGTCTAAGGAAACATTTTGCAGTTGGAACCTAAAAAGAAAGGGACAAAAATCCACAATAAAGACACATTCATTTTGATATACCTCTCCTAAATGGATCAGCAGCAGAGTCGTCTTCGTCAGTTGGACACTTCCAGGTCTTCATCCGATGGGGGACAGTGAGGAGAACTGGTTCAGCCACTGATGGGCATAAGCCAACCAAACCAATCAAGCAGGGACATAGGCTGAGGACAACAGCAACGGCATCCAGTCACACAAGCTCTGAGCTCTCCTTCGAAATGTCAGTCTTGATATATTCAACCCCTAAAAGCTACTTGTGAAATTTCCATTGGTCAGTCCTATAAGGTGATCATATCAGAGCCAACAGGTTCAAACTCTCCATCTGTGATAAAGTTCATCAGTCTTTTGCACATTTGTGATTGGGTCCTCTTTCCTTGTTCTCCACGCCAGTTCCATCCAGTGTCAAGTTTTTGCAAGCTATAGTACAATTCAGTAGGCCCATTGTCATGTCCCGTGAACGTCAACTCCTCATGGTCAGAAGATAATTGTAACAATGAGTAGAACACGGTACTACAGCACATGATTCTCACATGAAGCTCGAAGAATAAATCATTGCAAATTTTGTAAGTTATGCCAGCACTGTGTGAACAATGTAAAATTCTTCTGGGACAGAGGAAAAAACATTTACTAATATTTCTCTAATGCCCAAAGCTTGACATGAGGCCTTCTGGAGTAGGCCCTTATTTCACAGTCATTTAATCCTGTTAATAATTATAAGTAAAACATTTCATTAATCTTTAGTAACATGAATCAAAATGCATTCAGTTCTAAACGTGCATGTCAATTTCTATAAATGTTTATTTTCATTAGTGATTATACACGTGATGGCTACCACCTATGGTGGGCACCTTTTACCAGCTCTCAACTTTCACTCCATTTGCCTACTGCATGTTAATTCTTTTTTATTAATCACTGAAATACATTTTAGAACATTATTTAGGCTTTCACATACCTCGACCAGTAACCAGCCTCTAACAAAGTGGAATTTTCATTTGTTGGTTCGTGGCTTGGGCTCCAAACATTAGGCCACTGATTCACTAGTTTATCACAACAGTGGTTTTCATAGAAACAATGTGCAGGGAAGGGCTGGGGAATATTTAGAGGAACTAAATAGCACAGCAAACCCATCTGAAAACCAGAACATCATCCATCACAACACCACAAAGTGCTCATCCCTTCCCTCTGGCAATTCAGTGTTTTCAGGAATTGCAGAGGTGCCTACAGAGATGTGTTGAAATCCCACTATCTGCAATCTCACATTGACTCAGAACTCAGTCCGGTATTTTCGCAGCGCACAGCCTACTATTACCACACCCAAAAGTGCTACCGCGACAGGTTAAGGTAGTGCCAGAAGCTGATGTGATGCAATTGGAGTCCAAGTTGTGCATCTCATCTCCACCTTGAGAAAAGGGGAAATATTGTACAAACTTTTATTTATTTTTAAAATGGAAAATCCTCCTACATGATATTTGCTGCTCATATGTGAAGGAATGGGGAAGCGGTATGTTCTGAATCACCCTGGTCCAGGTCTCTACTCCAACATGCAGAGCTATTGGTTTTGCTGAAATGTGTTTGCAAACTCTTGCATGTGAGTGCTTGAAGACTCACATGCACACATTATATTTTGGATAGGGTTTTCTAATGAAGAAAACAATGAGCAGGCTGGGGAGTGGCTGAAGAAACCAACATGGAGAGTGAGGGGAGATGGGGAAGTGGAAGAGGGTTGCAGCACAAGGGAGAGAAAGCAAAAATTAAACTCCCTTCGAGTGCTTCCTTAAAAGCAGTCTTGGAATCAATTAAGGACCACCTTGGAAGGACAAAAGTCAACCAATCAAAACATTGTGAGACCAAAATGCTCTTGGGCGTGATACGTACATGAGCAGAGAAAAGGCTATCGAATCAGAAGGGGACTAGGGATCCAGACAAAGCCATCTAATCATAAGCAAGGTGCTGACCCAAAGCCCTCATATGCATATTAAAAGCAATAGGTCTAGCAAACAGACATCTAAAGCTGTCAGTAGCCCAGACCTAAAAAAGCCCAACCAACCATGTCTGTGGCTTGCTCTGTTAGTTTCATTGTGATGTTCTTAGACTTGTTCATATGCAAACTTTCCTTCTGTACTGCTTTGGTCAATTTCCATTGTTATTGACATCAGGTCCTTGGAAAGGTAGAAAAAGAGCCACCACAAATATCGACTTTGTTTGTTTGGTTTGTTTGGTCTGCTTGACAGCATAACTATATGTACGATCTACCTTCTTATGTGTGGAGTCCTTCCGCCGACTGTGGAGTCTCCGCAGTTGTAAAGTTACTATTAAATTGTAGCATTGTGAATACTGAAAAGAGTAAACTTATACACATATGTAAGTTTACCTTTGTAAATCAGGCCTGTAAGTGGTAGACCACTAGGACAAAGGCATACTTAAGTGGCGTGAGCAAAACTTTAATAGGGTCAATATTGGCAAAGGTGAATTTTTGCCAGGCAGAAGTGACACATCTGTCAGGAGCCAAAGGTAATGTGCACTTTTTAGCAGATTTATCTGTATCAGCGCAGATCTCTCAATATTACACCCTCTTATCTGCTTAAAAATCCAAACAAGGAGACCAAAAACGAGATTTAAATAGGTTTGTGAGAGCTGACTTTCGCATGTGACCCTAGTGTCCATGGCCAAGCGTATTTTGCCTAACTCTTTCAAAAGTTATACACTTCACATTTTTCAAAACTAAGTGAACTTTAAACACTAGTTCTGTTGCTACTTGTTTACAAGACCTCAAACTACTGTGTAGTGACCTGGGCAATGGCCAACCTTCAATAATATAATTTGTGGTCAGTTTGAAAGCCTCATACTTCAGACCCACAGCCTCCCAGTCTCTATCTGTAGCCCAAGGATGGCTGGTTTACTCTTTCTTATAAGGTGGATACTTCATCACTTTCAGAGTAATCCTTGCCAAAGGAGGAGAATAGTTCTAAACAAAGGCGTGAGAGGTATTCTTCAGTTACATTCTATTTGCCAAGTACAAAATGTACCTCAAAACAGTCCTCTTGTAACTTAGACCAGTGCCCTGCGGGCCTAACCAGAGACTTTCCCCCTCCAGGTGATAGAATATGAACTAGTGGCTTGGGGTCAGATCTAAGACTGAATCCGTTCCGCAACACATAGTACCAGAAGTGGTCATTAGCCCAGAGGCAAGTAAAAACTTCTCTCTTGATCACTGTGTACTTACATTCAGTGATATTGAGAATTCAATGAATACAAAGGGTACATTACACTTTGAGGTGTTAGAGCATTGGGAGAGTACCGTCCCCAGTCTGTACATAGCAGCATCCACAGGGATTGCATGTTTTAACATAATCTAAAGGCTTGGGAGAAATGCAGTCAAAATTGATGTTTTTACAACTTTAAATGTTTTCCATTGTTTTTCAGAAGGTGGTGATTCATACAATGACACCCTAAGAGGCTACATTATTTCATCAGACCTCATGGCAAATCTACTGTATTACTTCCATAATCCAGCAATGAGAGGAGGCTCTCCTTGATATCTAGGCAAGGACTTCCCTAATGGCTTCTATCAGGCTGACTTTGAGCACTATTCTCGCTTTCGAAATAAGATGCCCTAAGTAGTTTGCCTTGTCTTGCAATACAGAACATCCCTCAAAACTCCAAATAAGTCCATTATTAAGCACCTTGGAACACACCTCCTTCGAAATTCCAAAATGATGATCTTTGTTTTAGAACAAATTAGCAGGTCATCCTGGTAGATGCTAACTAAGGAATCAAAACCCTCGAAAATACTGACCATGGCCCCTGTAATGCAGAGGTTGCTGGAGCCAGCCCAAGTGGCATTCTTCTAAAACATAACAAACAAATGATGTTATGAAGGTGATGAGTAGTTTGCTTCAGGAGCCAACTCCAAGTGATCATGTGCGGCTTCAAGTGTAGATCACAGCAGCCCATGGAGCATAGAAATAATTCCTCTGATCTCAGGCAACGGGTTTCTGTCTACAACAATGAAATTATTCAAGGCTTTTGGATCCTCAACAATCACAACCTACCACCTCTTGAAACCTCTTCTGAGGACTGGGCTACCTCTATTACATCCGCCCGAGCATCCTCTCAAGTATCTCGTACAATTATTTCTTACACTAATTGGTACTCCCCTTAACCTCTGTTTGACTGGGAGGGTGTCACTTTCAAGAATAATCCTATATTGATGGCCAAGCAACTGTCCTAATACTGCTGAAAACATTTCACCAAACTTCACTTCGATGATCAGACTTAGATCTTCTTTGGGATCATGGTGTGGTGATATGTTATGTGCTGTTATGCTATGTGTTGTTATATGCTGTTGTGTGATGTTATGTTATGTTATGTTATGTTATGTTCTGTTATTTTGTGTTATGTGATGTTATGTTATGTTATGTTCTGTTATGTACCATTATGTTATGTGCTGTTATATGCTATTATGTGCTGTTATGTTCTGTTTTGTTATGCTATGTTATCCTGAGCTATGCTGTGCTATGCTATGTTATCCTATGCTATGCTGGGCTATGCTATGCTGGGCTATGCTATGCTATGCAGATTTGTGGAGCACACTATCACCCGGGAGTGTATCCTGGTGCAGGTCAATGGCCAACATTTGTTCTGGGTAACGTGGGTTGAGAAGCATCCCCAGCCTGCGTTGGTCTCTCCATCCAAGAATACGGACCCATTTTCCTCAACATATACTTTGATGATTGCTCTACTGAATATTGACACCAACAATATTGTGGCATACTAACATCGATGACAGACTATCGAGGGCCAAGATATTGAAAGGCGAGTGCATACAGTGAAGTACAGATTTACTATTCCTAACTCCACATCCACATACATTAGTGACATATGTACCAGGTAGGTACATACATGTGGATTGAGGTATAAAAAAATCAAAACTTATCTGTCGGTACTTTATGTTTGATTTATTGTCCTCAATATTGTGTACCATTGATGCTATTCAATGGATATTTGGGGACACACCATTTTTATCCCGGCCATTCTGTCCTTAAAACTTGCCTCATCAGCAAACTACCCTATCTAGTAGTTTGTTTTGGCATCAAATGTAACTGGCTTCACATCACTGGTTCCCCGTTCTTCTGACATCCTTGAAGCTTACAATCAAAAGAGTTTTTGGTGATGATAGTAAAGGAGGAACCCGGTTTGGCCATTACTTCCAAGTCCTTTTCTCTCATACCAGGTGGCATCGACTTCAAAAACTTGTAAAATTCCACAAAACCAGCCACAGAACACCACACTGCAGAACACAATTGCAAAAATGTGGTGAATCCTTTCTGTGAGCAAAATGTGTTAATGACTGAAATTCATGTTTCTTGTTCTACTGGAATGTTTCACCCACTGCCAGAAGATACAACCACAATATCTGCGAATCACTGTCGCCTGCCAGAGAACTCTCAGCTTGATGACACCTTGCTTAATTGACTCCTAAGGTGGTTCTCATTTTTGAGGTATTTGCGGTATATCACACAGATGACAGAGGCCGCTGATCCCCCAACAATCGTGTGCTTTGGAACAGCCTTTATGATTGTTTTGGGAAGAACCTAGAATCTTTGCTTTGATCACTGATGGCCTTATTTAGATCTTGGCGGAGGGGAATTATCCATCACAAATGTGACGAATATCCCATCCTTATTATTATGATTGCATGATATCCTATGGAGATCGTAATGTGGCGGACGGGATATCCGTCAAGTTTGTAAGTATTCGCTCCGCTGAGATCTAAATCAGACCCATAGTCTGTTGGATGCAAACCTGCCAATCATCAAAACATCTTCAGCTTGAGGGAGGGGGAAGAGAAGTTTGGGGTCTGGTGAGGGAGCAGGAAGCACGGCTCTGAGCTCATCACTGCCCTTCCACCCATAGAGGGTGGTAGTAAGTGGAATGGATGGGGTTTCAAGCGCAGGATGACTTGACAACGCTTTCCTATTCTTCCCGAAAAACTCTTACGAAAACTTCTGAGGCTGCCTTTGTAATCCTGGGGAGGTAGCAACACCCTAATGGACATCAACATTGCAACACCTCCCCAAGGAGCTATAAACCCATTCTGTGTGTAGTTTCCAGCTCACCTGCCTTCCACGGTGTGATGTTGGCTGTTTACCAGGAGACCAGGTTGGCAGAGCCGATATTATGTGGCACACTGTGGCATCATGTGAGATGGGGGGTCTGTTAGATGATACAACATAATGAGCCCGATTCAAAGATTCTGCTATGAGTAGGTGGTACCTTTGCAGTACTCCTGTATAACTACTGAATTTCATGTGACTTACTCCTGGAGTGTAATAATAAGGCAGGAGTAAATGTAAACAAATTCCAGGAGTCGGGCCAATGTTTGCAGCCCCTTCCCAACTGATATCTAACTCTACTCCTGGTCTAGAATTTACGGGATGTGTAATTGTCACGTGTTTATTTTGGGCAAGTAGGTGCTTCCTCCCCACCAGGAGCATTATGTATGTTAGAAGCAACAGAGGAGAATACTAAGTTCAGAATCAGAGGGCACAAGCCCACAAAGCACCAAGGTTATACACCTATAGGGATCGAGAGAGAGAGAAAGAGAGACAGACGGAGAAAGACATAGAGAGCAAGAGAGAGAGCGACAGAGAGAGAAAGAGATTGAGAGAGAGAGACAGAGTAAGAGAGAGAAAGAGAGACAGACAGAGAAAGACATAGAGAGAGAGAGAGAGAGAGAGACATAGAGAGAGACAGAGAGAAAGAGATTGAGACAGACAGAAAGAGAGACAGAGAAAGACATAGAGAGAGAGAAACAAAGAGAGAAAGACATAGAGAGAGAGAGACAGACAGACAGAGAAATATATATATATATATATATATAGAGAGAGAGACACACAGAGACATAGAGAGAGACAGAGGGAGAAAGACATAGAGAGAGACAGCCAGAAAGAGAGAGAAAGACAGAGAGAGACAGGGAGAGAGACAGAGAGAGGGAAAGAGAGACAGACAGAGACAGACATAGCGAGAGAGAGATAGAGAGAGAGATAGAGAGAGAGAGAGAGAGACATAGAGAGAGAGAGAGAGCGAGACAGAGATAGACATTGAGAGAGAGACAGAAAGAGAGACAGAGAGAGAAAGACATAGAGAGAGAGGCCAACAGAAAGAGAGACAGAAAAAGACCCAGAGAGAGAGACAGACAGACAGACAGACAGAAAGAGAGAGAAAGAAAGACTGACAGAGAGACTGAGAGAGAGAGACAGAGATAGATGGAAAAAGACATAGAGAGAGAGAGAGAGAGACAGACAGACAGACAGACAGACAGACAGACAGACAGAAAGATAAAGAGAGATAGACAGAGAAAGACCAATTGAAAGAGACAGAGAGAGAGAGAGATAGAGAGAGAGAGTGAGAGAGAGAGAGAGAGAGACAGACAGACTGACAGAAAGAGAGACAGAGAAAGACATATAGAGAGACAGAGAGACAGACAGAAAGAGAGAAGGAGAGATAGACAGAGAAAGACCAATAGAGAGAGACAGGGAGAGAGAGACATAGAGCGAGAGAGACAGACAGACAGACAGACAGACAGAGAAAGACATTGAGAGACAGAGAGAGAGAGACAAGGAGAGATAAAGAAAGGCAGAGAGACTGAGGGAGAGCGAGCTAAAGAGAGAGAGGCAGGCAGAGACAGACAGAAAGTGAGAGAGAGAGAGAGAGAGAGAGACAGAGACAGAAAGAAAGAGAGACAGACAGAGAGAGAAAGACAGAGAAAGAGAGAGAGATATGGAGAGAGAGAGGAAAGAGAGCAGGAGGGCTAGCTAAAGAGAAAGAGATGGAGAGAAAGAGAGACACAGTGACAGAGAGACAGAGAGAGAAAGAGAGAGGGTGAGAAAAAAGAGGAGAGAGAGAGGGAGTGAATGAGAGAGAGAGGAAGAGCTAAAGAGAGATAGGAAGGGGGAGAAAGAAAGCCAAAGAGAGAGAAAGAGAGACAGACAAATACAGACATTGAGAGAGAGATAGAGAGAGAGAGACAGGGAGGGACAGAGAGAGAAAGACATAGAGAGAGAGAGTGACAGAGATAGACCTTGAGAGAGAGACAGAAGGAGAGAGAAAGAGAGACAGACAGAGAAAGACATAGGGAGAGAGACAGGGAGCGAGAGACAGAGAGAGAAAGACATAGAGAGAGAGGCCAACAGAAAGAGAGACAGAAAAAGACCCGGAGAGAGAGAGACAGACAGACAGACAGAAAGAGAGAGAGAGACAGACAGAGAGAGTGAGTGAGACAGAGAGAGAGACAGAGTTGGAGGGAGAAAGACATAGATAGAGAGAGAGAGAGACAGACAGACAGACAGACAGACGGACAGACAGACAAAGAGAGATAGACAGAGAAAGACCAATAGAAAGAGACAGGGAGAGAGAGACAGACAGACAGAAAGAGAGACAGACAGTGAAAGACATAGAGAGAGACAGAGAGACAGACAGAAAGAGAGAGAAAGAGATGCAGACAAAGACATAGAGAGGGAGAGAGAGGGAGACATAGAGAATGAGACAAGGAGAAAGAAAGAAAGGCAGAACGAAAGAAAGAGAGACTGAGAGATAGAGAGAGGGAGGGCGAGCTAAAGAGAGAGAGGCAGACCAAGAAACAGACAGAACGAGAGAGAGAGAGAGAGACGGAGAGAGAAAGAGAGAGAGACAGAGAAAGACAGAGAAAGAGAGAGAGATATTGAGAGAGATAGGAGAGAGAGCAGGAAGGCTAGCTAAAGAGAGAGACGCAGAGAAAGAGAGACAGACAGTGACAGAGAGAGAGAGACACACACAGAAAGAGAGAGAGACACAGAGGGAGAAAGACATAGAGAGAGAGAGAGAGACAGACAGACAGACCGACAGAAAGAGAGACAGAGAAAGAGAGACAGAGAGAGTGAGACAGAGAGACAGAGCGAGAGAGACAGAGACAGAGGGAGAAAGACAAGACATACAGAGAGAGAGAGAGAGAGAAAGAGAGAGGGGGACAGACAGACAGACAGACAGACAGACAGACAGACACACAGACAGAAAGAGAGATAGACAGAGAAAGACCAATTGAAAGAGACAGGGAGAGAGAGAGAGAGACATAGAGAGAGAGACAGACAGAAAGAAAGAGAGACAGACAGAGAAAGACATAGAGAGAGACATAGAGACAGAAAGAGAGAGAAAGAGATGCAGACAAAGACATAGAGAGGGAGAGAGAGAGAGACATAGAGAATGAGACAAGGAGAGAGAAAGAAAGGCAGAGAGAACAAAAGAGAGACTGAGAGATAGAGAGAGGGAGGGCAAGCTAAAGAGAGAGAGGCAGACAGAGAGACAGACAGAAAGAGAGAGAGAGACGGAGAGAGAAAGAGAGACAGACAGAGAGAGAAAGACAGAGAAAGAGAGAGATATTGAGAGAGATAGGAGAGAGAGTGGGAAGGCTAGCTAAAGAGAGAGACGCAGAGAAAGAGAGACAGACAGCGACAGAGAGAGACAGAGAGAGAAAGAGAGAGAGAGGGGGGAAAAAAGAGGGTGAGGAGAGAGAGAGAGGGAGGGAATGAGAGAGAGAACTAAAGAGAGATAGACAGGGGAAGAAAGAAAGCCAAAGAGAGAGAAAGAGAGACAGACAGAGAAAGACAGAGAGAGAGAGAGAGAGAGAGAGAGAGAGAGAGAGAGAGAGAGACAGAAAGAGCGAGAAAGAGAGATAGACAGAGATAGACATATAGAGAGAGAGACAGAGGGAGAAAGACATAGAGAGAGAGAGAGACAGACAGAGAGACAGACAGAGAAAGACACAGAGACAGACAGACAGAAAAAGAGAGAAAAAGAGACAGACAGAGAAAGACATAGAGAGAGAGAGACAGAAAGAAAGAGAAAGAGTCAGACAGAGAAAGACATAGAGAGCGAGAGAGACACACACAGACAGAAAGACAAACAGAGAAAGACATATAGAGAGAGAGAGAGACAGATAGACAGAAAGAGAGAGAGAGACAGAGAGACAGGCAGACAGACAGACAGAAAGAGAGAGAGAGAGACAGAGAGAGGCAGACAGAAAGTGAGAGAAAGAGAGACATACAGAGAAAGACAGAGAGAGAGAGAGAGAGAGAGAGAGAGAGAGAGAGAGAGAGGGAGAGACATAGCAAGAGAGAGAGAGAAAGAGACAGAGAGAGAAAGACATTCAGAGAGAGAGACAGGGGGAGAGAGAGAGAAAGAAAGGCAGAGAGAAAGAAAGAGAGACAGATAGAGAGAGGGCGGACAAGCTAAAGAGAGAGAGGAAGACAGAGAGACAGATAGAAGAGAGAGAGAGACAGACAGAGAGAGACAGAGAGAGAAAGACTGAGAATATGAGACAGGGAGAGAGAAAGAAAGGCAGATAGAAAGAAAGAGAGACAGAGAAAGAGAGAGGGAGGGCGAGCTAAAGAGAGAAAGGCAGACAGAGAGACAGACAGAGAGAGGCAGACTGAGAGAGAGGAGAGAGAGAGGAAGTGCAAGCTAAAGAGAGAGGGTGAGACACAGAGAAAAAGAGAGAGAGACAGTGGTAGAGAGAGAGAGAGAGACGGAGAGAGAAAGAGTGAGAGAATCTGAGAGAGAGAGAGGAGAGAGTGCATGGGCGAGTTAAAAGGAGAGAGACGCAGAGAAAGAAAGAGACAGGCAGCGACAGAGAGACAGAGAGAGAAAGAGAGAGGGTGAGAAAAAAGATGGGAAAGGGGCAGAGAGAGAGGGAGAGCTAAAAAGAGATAGGGAGAGAAAGAAAGCTAAAGAGAGAGAAAGAAACAGAGAGAGAGGGAGAAAGAGAGCACGTGCACACACACACACACAACAAAACACTCTCTTTGTGAAGATCGTCCCCACAGTTTTTTCATGTAATGTTTGTGCACGCAGAGAAGCTCCCATGGTGGAGAACAGATTATGGGAACATATACCGACGCGTGAGCGGGCAAGTGTATGGGAACATATAACGACACGTGAGCGGGCAGCTGGGTGAGAACATATAACGACACGTGAGCGGACAGGTGTATGGGAACATATAACGACACACAAGCGGGCAGGTGTATGGGAAAATATAACGACGCGTGAACGGGTAGGTGTATGGGAACATATAACGACGCACGAGTGGGCAGGTGTATGGGAACATATTACGACGCATGAGTGGGAGGTGTATGGGAACATATACCGACGCATGAGTGGGCAGGTGTATGGGAACATATAACGACGCATGAGCAGGCAGGTGTAAAGGGAACATATAACAAGGCATGAGGGGGCAGGTGTATGGTAACATATAACGACGCATGAGTGACCAGGTGTATGGGAACATATAACAACACGTGAGCAGGCAAGTGTATGGGAACATATAACGACACGTGAGCGGACTGGTGTATGGGAACATATAACGACGCACGAGTGGGCAGGTGTATGGGAACATATAACAACACATGAGCAGGCAGGTGTATGGGAACATATACCAGGCCATGAGCGGGCAGGTGTATGGGAACATATAATGATGCACGAGTGGGCAGGTGCATGGGGACATATACCGACGCACGAGTGGGCAGGTGTATGGGAACATATAACGACGCATGAGCAGGCAGGTGTATAGGATCATATAACAAGGCATGAGTGGGCAGGTGTATGGGAACATATAACAATGCACAAGTGGGCAGGTGTATGGGGACATATAACGAAGCACGAGTGGGCAGGTGTATGGGTACATATACCAACACATGAGTGGCAGGTGCATGGGAACATATAACGACGCACGAGTGGGCCGGTGTATGGGAACATATAACAACACGTGAGCAGGCAAGTGTATGGGAACATATAACGACACGTGAGCGGACCGGTGTATGGGAACATATAACGACGCATGAGTGGGCAGGTGTATGGTAACATATTATGATGTGTGAGCGGGAAGGTGTATGGGAACATATAACGACACTTGAGCAGACAGGTGTATGGGAACATATAACGACGCATGAGTGGGCAGGTGTATGAGAACATCTAACGACACGTGAGTGAGCAGGTGTATGGGAACATGTAACAACTCATGAGTAGGCAGGTGTATGGGAACATGTAACAACGCATGAGTGGGCAGGTGTATGGGAACATATATCAACGCGTGAGTGGGCAGGTGTGTGGGGACATATAACGACGCATGAGTGAGCAGATGTATGGGAACATGTAACGACGTGTGAGTGGGCAGGTGTATGAGAACATATAACAACGCATGAGCGGGCAGGTGTATGGGAACATATGACGCATGAGGGGGCAGGTGTATGGGAACATATAACGACGTGTGAGCAGGCAGGTGTATGGGAACATATAATGAGGCATGAGCGAGCAGATGTATGGGAACATATAACGAGACGCGAGTGGGAGGTGTATGGGTACATATAACGACGCATGAGTGGCAGGTGCATGGGAACATGTAAGGACACACGAGTGGGCAGATGTATGAGAACATATAACAACGCATGAGTGACCAGGTGTATGGGAACATATAACAACACGTAAGCAGGCAGGTGTATGGAAACATATACCAACACGTGAGCAGGCCGGTGTATGGTAACATATAACGACGCAAGAGTGGGCAGGTGTATGGGAACATCTAACGACGCGTGAGTGAGCAGGTGTATGGGAACATGTAACAACTCATGAGTAGGCAGGTGTTTGGGAACATGTAACAACGCATGAGTGGGCAGGTGTATGGGAACATATATCAACGCGTGAGTGGGCAGGTGTGTGGGGACATATAACGACGCATGAGTGAGCAGATGTATGGGAACATGTAACGACGTGTGAGTGGGCAGGTGTATGGGAACATATGACGCATGAGGGGGCAGGTGTATGGGAACATATAACAACGTGTGAGCAGGCAGGTGTATGGGAACATATAATGAGGCATGAGCGAGCAGATGTATGGGAACATATAACGAGACGCGAGTGGGAGGTGTATGGGAACATATAACGACGCATGAGTGGGCAGGTGTATGAGAACATGTAACGACGCGTGAGTGAGCAGGTGTATGGGAACATGTAACAACTCATGAGTAGGCAGGTGTATGGGAACATGTAACAACGCATGAGTGGGCAGGTGTATGGGAACATATATCAACGCGTGAGTGGGCAGGTGTGTGGGGACATATAACGACGCATGAGTGAGCAGATGTATGGGAACATGTAACGACGTGTGAGTGGGCAGGTGTATGAGAACATATAACGACGCATGAGCGGGCAGGTGTATGGGAACATATGACGCATGAGGGGGCAGGTGTATGGGAACATATAACGACGTGTGAGCAGGCAGGTGTATGGGAACATATAATGAGGCATGAGCGAGCAGATGTATGGGAACATATAACGAGACGCGAGTGGGAGGTGTATGGGTACATATAACGACGCATGAGTGGCAGGTGCATGGGAACATGTAAGGACACACGAGTGGGCAGATGTATGAGAACATATAACAACGCATGAGTGACCAGGTGTATGGGAACATATAACAACACGTAAGCAGGCAGGTGTATGGGAACATATACCAACACGTGAGCAGGCCGGTGTATGGTAACATATAACGACGCAAGAGTGGGCAGGTGTATGGGAACATATAACGACACATGAGTGGGCAGGTGTATGGGAACATATAACGGTGCATGAGTGGGCAGGTGTATGGGAACATATAACGACGCACGAGTGGGCATGTGTATGAGAACACATTATGACGCGTGAGTGGGGAGGTGTATGGGAACATATAACGACAAGTGAGCGGGCAGGTGTATGGAAACATATGACGCATGAGGGGGCAGATGTATGGGAGCATATAATGACGCTTGAGTGGGCGGGTGTATGGGAGCAGGTGTATGGGAACATATATAATGACGCATGAGTGGGCAGGTGCCTACAGCGCTGCTCATGACGGACATGTTGGCTCGGGAGGCATCTCAGCACTGGCTGGGCGAGGGGCCAGGGAATCCACGGGAATGGTGGCTTCAGTCGGAAGAATGGTGCCAGTGTACTGGAGAGGCAGCTGGGGTGGGCACTGGCTTTAAACTCTCAGGTCAGGGGTGAAGAGGCCTCTTCCGCCTCGTTGGTCTGCAGCCACTTCTAGCCAGGCCACGCCTTATGAGGGGATTGGCTTGCCTTTTTACCACCTACCAACCCTAAAAGTCCCATGGTGTTTACCTGTCATGCTTTGAGTAACAGTCATTCTCGTCGGAGAGTTTTATTGGTGGCGTATTATGAGGGTGGTTGGCAGGGAAGACACATTCTTGGCCTGGACTCAGGCCTTCTGCGTCAAATTAAGTTCAGAAATGGCTCTCACTGCCCCAGATTTGAGCTTTGGAGCTGCTCTAGTGCCGGGGGCCTGGCCGGGTGTCCAAGCCGTTCCTGGCTGCGTCATCTCATGTCCATGGGCGTTGGAAGACGGGCTTTTGCCAGGATCTTGCCTAGTTGCCCACGCGCATCTCTCAGAAGAGTGTCAGGAGGTCCCAACAGGGCCACCTCTGGAAGGTCATTCAGGTGGCATCTGAGCCAATCTTGCCCCTCCGAAGAGGAGCTGAGTCCCGACCTCCTCGGCTTCAACCAGTGCGCTGGAGGATGCGCAGCAGGGAGACCTGTGTGAAAGGTCAGTCATGATTCTAGTTACTGCACCTGTATATAAAGTAACATGTCTGCACATTGGGTTTTAACAATGCGTTTTTCGAATGAATAACAGGAATGAGATATTGTTAGTTTTTTCTTGGAATAATGTGCGTCCTGAGATGTAATCTCAAACCACAAAAGGGACAGACTTGGGTGTTCTGAGTGGGACCCTCGCTTTGAGGCCCTCGCACAGCGGCTCCCTCCTATGGCCTTTGTCAGGGCATGCATGCATACACTGGTGGCCCTAGACTCAGCACCTATGTCTGTGTCAGTTCTCTCTCGGCTTGTCAAGCCTTGGCCCTTAAGGACTGTGTGACTGCAGGGGCATGCGCCCCCGTCCCCTGAGTGGTAAGGCCAATATCCCAATAGGGAAACTACGATCCTGCCAAAAGGCGAGGGGTTTTACTCTCCTTGCATGCAGAGCTAGTATTACATGCCTCACGTTTGTTTGACTAGGTGTGAATGCACTTTACACAGAGCAACCAGTTTCATTACGTCCTGAAGAAGGCCCAGGACCAGGGAGGCCATAAGATAAGGGCTGAAACATGTTGGCGGTTAGTCTAGGCTCGTAGGACCATTGTATTCTAGAGACCCCCACTGAGTTGATTCCTAATCCATACCCACATAGAAAACTAATAAAGGGACACCTTGGTCTGTCTGAGATATTTTTATTCTTGTAGTCTCTCTGGTAGCAACAGTATCAAGAGAGCTTCCCGGAATAGGGTTGAGCCCATCCTGGCTTTTAGGGGTCAGTGTGGACCCACTGATGAAACATGCCACAAGTGGGCAAGGGTCATAATGAAAATAGAAAGAGATTTCTTTTTATCCATTGAAAACTGACCAGGTGTGCACATAGTAAAGGAGCTACACTTGACAGGCAAGGGATACCCTAAGTTGTGCATGTATGTTACGGTATTAGGGAGAGTGTATCCCTTGGGCTACTTTATTGAAAGGTCTCCCTCTCCCTCCCCATAGGCAGGGCTTTCGCTGGCTCCTATCTATTTTTTATAAAAGCAAAGTAATTGCCCAAGATCACACAATTTGGAGAAGCTGAGTAGATGTGTGTAGTAAAGTTTCTTCTTCATGATGTAATGTGGAATGTAGGAGTGGGGAGAAGTCTTGTGGCTGACAGATAAGCTGTGGGCTAGCTGGGGGTCCTGCTTCAGAAGAAATAAAGACGACTCTAATTACAAGTTACTTGTGTGAAGGTTACTACATATTTTGGCGGCGAGAGGCGGAGCAGGGGACGGACACCTTCCCCAGTGACCTCCACCCCCGGAAAACACATATGAGGAACTGGAGCCTAAGTGAACTGAAGTAAACTGTAAGTGGTTTATTTTTCACTTAGAAAAGGCTGCAGGGAGGGACCGAAGCCGCCGCGTGTACGCTCCGAACTTGTAGTAATTTAATTAACTTTGGGCACAATTTGGAATTGGTTCTTTTGCTGTAGGGTGCGAAACAGTTGTTATTGACCGTTTAAGTGGCATAAATAAGGTTAATGAGGCTTTATGACTTTGACTGTATGCGCTCTTAGTATATACTTAAAACCCCAAATCTAATTAAACAAAAAAATAATAACTTACGAGGTTGTGAGGCAGTGGCGTAAGCAAACTTGACACCCCCCTAATGTATCTGGAGGGCACCCCCTCCTCCCTGGACTCCACCAGGGGCCTGTCTCCCCTGCACAGCGTCCCCTGCAGCTCGGGGACCCCCCACCTCCCCACAGCACCGCAGGGGTTGCGGGGGCCTTTGTTAGGCCACTGTTGTGAGGCTGAAGATACGGCTCGAGCAGGAAGGTTCGAATCCAAAGCTCGAGATATGAGACTTGCACAGAAACTGTTTACATTAATTAACGAGCTTACCAATAGGTGTGATGCAGTGAACTCTTTTCGTGGGTTCCTTCAGGATAAAAAAGGAAAGCTAAACACTAAAGAAGGAATCTCAGCAGCTGGATAAAGAAACAATGGACGTCCCTCATGAATACTTTGTGGTGTTTTCGGACACATGTGGGGCCTCGTTCACATTTACTGCGCACGCGGAGGCATGATAAGACTCGGACACAGGGCGTGGCAAACTACTGGTCCCAGCTGATGGACATACCTGACCACGCCCATCGGCCGCGCCCAATTTATTAGCAAATTACAATCAAATCATTAACATTTATAAAGCGCGCTACTCACCCGTGCGGGTCTCAAGGCGCTAGGGGAAAGGGGGGGTTACTGCTGCTCGAATAGCCAGGTTTTTAGGAGTCTCCGGAAAGCGGAGTGGTCCTGGGTGGTCCTGAGGCTGGTGGGGAGGGAGTTCTAGGTCTTGGCCGCCAGGAAGGAGAAAGATCTCCCACCCGCCGTGGAGCGGCGGATGCGAGGGACGGCAGCGAGCGCGAGGCCAGAGGAACGGAGGAGGCGGGTGGGGACGTAAAAGCTGAGGCGTCGGTTGAGGTATTCCGGTCCCTTGTTGTGGAGGGCTTTGTGTGCGTGGGTGAGAAGTCAGAAGGTGATCCTTTTGCTGACTGGGAGCCAATGCAGGTGTCTCAGGTGTGCGGAAATGTGGCTGTTGCGGGGTACGTCGAGGATGAGGCGGGCCGAGGCGTTTTGAATGCGTTGCAGGCGATTTTGGAGTTTGGCTGTGGTCCCGGCGTAGAGGGTGTTGCCGTAGTCCAGGCGGCTCGTGACGAGGGCGTGGGTCACGGTTTTTCTGGTGTCGGCGGGGATCCAGCGGAAGATCTTGCGGAGCATGCGGAGGGTGAGGAAGCAGGCGGAGGACACGGCGTTGACTTGCTTGGTCATGGTGAGAAGAGGGTCCAAGATGAGGCCGAGGTTGCGGGCGTGGTCTGTGGGGGTCGGTGCGGTGCCGAGGGCCTTGGGCCACCAGGAGTCGTCCCAGGCGGACGGGGTGTTGCCGAGGATGAGGACTTCCGTTTTTTCAGAGTTCAGCTTTAGGCGGCTGAGCCTCATCCAATCTGCGACGTCCTTCATACCCTCTTGTAGGTTGGTCTTGGTGCTGGCGGGGTCCTTGGTGAGGGAGAGTATAAGTTGGGTGTCGTCGGCGTAGGAGGTGATGATGATGTCGTGCTTGTGTACGATGTTGGCGAGGGGGCTCATGTAGACATTGAAGAGTGTCGGGCTGAGCGATGAGCCTTGAGATACGCCGCAGATGATCTCGGTGGGTTCTGAGCGAAACGGAGGGAGGTAAACTCTTTGGGAACGATTTGAAAGGAAGGCGGCGATCCAGTCCAGGGCCTGGCCTTGGATCCCGGTGGAGCGGAGGCAGGTGATTAGGGTGCGGTGACAGACGGTGTTGAAGGCAGCCGAGAGGTCGAGGAGAATGAGGGCGACTGTTTCACCGTTGTCCATCAGGGTTCTGATGTCGTCTGTGACTGAGATGAGGGCGGTTTCTGTGCTGTGGTTGGTTCGGAATCCGGTTTGTGAAGGGTCGAGCAGGTTGTTGTTTTCCAGGAAGGTGGTCAGCTGTTTGTTGACGGTCTTCTCTATTACCTTAGCTGGGAAAGGCAGAAGAGAGATGGGGCAGACGTTTTTCAGGTCGCTCGGGTCAGCCGTAGGTTTCTTTAGTAGGGCGTTGACTTCGGCGTGTTTCCAGCATTCGGGGAAGGTAGCAGAAGAAAAAGAAGAGTTGATGACGGTCTGGAGGTGCGGGGCGATGATGTCGTCGGCTTTGTTAAAGATGAAGTGAGGGCAGGGGTCCGAAGGGGCGCCGGAGTGGATAGAGTTCATGATGGATTTGGTTTCTTCAGTGTTGATGTGGGTCCAGTTGTTGAGGGTGATGGCCGGGGGTGCGGGTTCGGTGCTGTTTAGTTGGGTCTGGTGTCCGAAGCTGTCGTGGAGGTCGCTGATCTTGCGATGGAAGAAAGTGGCGAGGGATTCGCACAAATCCTGTGAGGGCGTGACGGCGTTGGCGTTGGGGTTGGAGAACTCCTTGACGATGCTGAAGAGTTCTCTGCTGTTGTGGCTGTTTTTGTCCAGTCTGTCGGTGAGAAAGTTCCTTTTGGCAGCGCGGATCAGGTGGTGGTGTTCGCGGTGTGGTCCTTGCGCCAGGCCTTCTGAAGGGCGCAACAAGTTTTCTTTGATTCTTTGAGGGTGTCAGAGAACCAGAGAGGTTTTTTGGTGGTGGTCTGTCGATGCGTGCGTTTGAGGGGAGCAAGGTTGTCTGCACAGTTGGAGATCCAGTTTGTGAGGTTGAGGGCTGCGTCGTTGGGGTCGGTGGTGAGGGTGGGTTGGTTGGCGGCGAGTGCGGAGAAGAGTTGCTCTTCGGGGATCTTGTTCCACTGTCGACGAGGGATGGGTTAAGTGCGGAGGTGGCGGGTCTCGCGTCGGAATGTGAAGTGGACACAGCTGTGGTCGGTCCAGTGTAGAGCGGAGGTGTGGCTGAAGAAGACGTGTTTGCTGGCGGAGAAGATAGGGTCGAGCGTGTGTCCGGCGATGTGGGTGGCGGTGTTCACCAGTTGTTTGAGGCCGAGGTTGGCGAGGTTGTCGAGCAGGGTGGTGGTGTTGGGGTCATTGTTTTGTTCCAGATGGAAGTTGAGGTCGCCTAGGACAATGTAGTCCGGTGAGGCGAGGGCGTGCAGGGAGATGAAGTCGGCGATGGCGTCGCTGAAAGGGGGGCGCGGTCCGGGAGGACGGTAGACGAAGGATCCTCTGAGGGTGGTCCTCGGGTCGGTGCGAATCTGAAAATGCAGGTGTTCAGCGGCGAGAGGGGTGTCTTCGGTGGAGGTGGTGACGCTGATGGAGTCTTTAAAGACAATGGCGATACCTCCTCCTACTTGGTTGGTGCGGTCTTTTCTGGAGATCTTGTAGCCTTCGGGGATGGCGGTGGCGATGTCTGGAGCAGAGGAGGCATTCATCCAGGTCTCCGTGATGAAGGCGACGTCCGGTGCTGTGGAGTCCAGGAGGTCCCAGAGTTCAACGGTGTGTTTGTGGACGGAGCGAGCGTTGACCAGGATGCACTTGAGGTGGTTGATGGCGCGTGGGCTTGTGGTCGTGGTAGTTGCGTGGTGGAAGATGCGTTTGCAGGAGTTGCAGGCGAAGGGTCCATGGGTGCGTTTGGGGTGAGCTTGGAAGCAGGTGTTGGAGCGCCCTGGGTTGAGGGCGTGGAGGGTGGTGGGGTCGTAGCGGGTCAGTGGGGCTTGGTAGAGATGGGGACCAGGGGTCGTGGCGCTGGGTGCGGGCCAGGCGCGGACGGGCACAGACGGGCTTGCCTCTGGCGCGCCTCCGGCGGGACAATGTGACCCATGGGTCACCACAATGAGACAAACATCATGGGTAGACTGTGAAAACACCCCTCTTGTCCTGAACTTACATGGTAGTGGTCGTGACACCATTATGTCACAGGCGCGACACTACATCCCTCACAAATTATATTTATTTATTTATTATTAAAACTCCCCCACACCCATCCTGTATGTTTCCCCTACACACTCATCCCGTACCCTCGCTACCTGCCCCACTACTTTTAAATTGTGTCTGCCGCCACTGTTAATACAGGCATAGTTAACTAGTTACAGTTTAAAAATTGGATTTAAAAACCCTTTTCTCCGGCAAAAGTTTTCAGAGTGCATGAATGCAGCAAACTTAGGACAAAGGACCTGGATAATATATTTTTTTTCTTTGCTCAAAATTGAATTAAAATTAGCATTAGCAAATGAAGAAATGCAATAAATCCGTAACAAATAGGGAAATTGGAAAGTTCAGCTAAAATATTGTCTAGAGTGATATTAGCATGATCTTGAAGAATTTCTTCTATTTGTGTACCGACTAAAACTGTTGGACTTATTAAAGCAGCATTCAACTATAACTCTTTCATCTCTGGCACTGTGAACACATTTTGGTTGTTATCAATCCTCCAGCAATACAATATGCATGAACCACCTAACCTTGCTCCAAATGTCCCTGTTCCCTCTTGCCTGAAATTTTGAGTCTCCTGTTCTGTCCAAAAACCTGTCTATTACAAAGTTTTAGTTCACTCCTACCACCCAAGTAATTTCATGGCAATCCGAAGTTTGATAATTTCAGATAAAACTTTGTTCAATTTTGTAAAGAAAGGCCTTGTGGCTTAAGATCACAGGTACAAACAGTTTATTATCTGAGTATTCACCTTTATAACAATCCCTTCTCTTTCATTCCACAGTTCAGTGACATATACTGTCACAGCTTTCTCTAAGAGAAATATAAGAACCATAACTGCAGAAGACTTCTCTTTGTCCTCCACATATTGTTGTTCCTTTAGTATGAAGCCATTGGCATTTATAGAAATAATATACAGCTCTCCTGTGAGCAGAGCTGGGAGTATGCTCTGTGATGGCCACATTAATAAATTGTCCTGTATGGAGCACTGGATATGTAAAATTGGTACCTCGTGCATACAGTTTGCATAAATCCCACTCTTCCTGCATGTCCATATATCTTGCACCATAGACATTACATTTGCATGTGTGTCCCAATTTCCTAGCTTTCTCCCCCTGCCTTATGGTCTTTAATGCCCAACCTCATCAACTGAGGCTCCTCCCTTGTAGCTAATAAATGCCCATTGCCTACAGGCACCACCCCTCCATCTTTATCACCCCAACAATTCCACTTCCCAGCCCTACTTCCCTTATTTCCTTTACATTCACATCCACATTTCACTCCACCACACATATTACCTCTTCCGGTCATCACAACTAATACTTACTTCCCTGACACACATCCATCACCTCTTACACACCTCATACATTCATCTCCAATACACATCAACACCCCATCTAACACTCAAATTCCACTTAGCAGCACTAACTCACATACAAATCCCTCACCAAAAACAACTACACCAATATCCCCTCTCACTATCCCACAAAAACAATACAGACCACAAACATCAGCACATCAAAGCAACACAAACTTACATTTCACTCATCGTCAATCCCACTCCCACCCCCAGGACTACACAAAGGATACAAATTCCATCCTATCTCCACCCCTACCCCCCCCACTCTTCACAAACACCTACCTCAAGCACCCCAACCCAGCAACTTTTATTCACTTGCCTCTCCTCCATTGCACAATTTAGAGCCTTACATCATGATCCACATGTTCCCCCACCACCCCTAACCCATACTCCATCCACACTAAACAATCGCAAACAAAATAATAAACATGCCACTCATAGCAACCTCGCATCCCCTTGTCTGTTACATAATAAAACTACCCTACAAAAAACACTACACTCCTCATGGCTCTCTCAGCCACCAAGTCCACCACCCACACACACAGACCCAACAAAATGCCTCCTTAACCTGCTGGAAGAGGAACACTACATTGAAAAGCAAGACTATTGTGAGCCTCAAACAGTTATCACAACTAGCAACACTCCTGCTTCAAGCTCACATTACACTACTTGCACTTCTACTAAACAAAACAACATTACCACTAACACATCTTATCTAAACTGCCAGCTCATAAATGCTCGATCACTCTAAAAACACAAGCACCACATCTACGACCTGCTCACAGACACACAACCTGACTTACTATTCATTACGGAATCCTGGTTGGGAGATGACATGGCACCAGTGTTGCACAAAGCCCTTCTTCCGGGCTATCAAGCCATCACACAAAACCGTATAGGCAAGAGAGGAGGTGGACTAGCTATTATATTCAAACAGGCAATAAACCTCAGTAAAACAGACAACATCTCCATACAAGGTTGTGAAGCCCTCCTTACCAGATGCCACCCTACTCCAACTTCCTCCTGTAACTATCTCCTCCTTTACAGACCTCCACTTAACAACTCCACTTTCCCTGATACTTTTCTTGACACAGTCTCAAACCTTATTACACTATACTCCAATCTATGCATTCTTCGGGATCTAAACATTTGGTTTGACAAACCCAATATGCCCCATCCAACAGCTATCACCACTGGCCTACTCGCATTCAACCTACATCAGATTGTACACAATCCCACACACATCGCTGGTCACATCCTAGATGTAATTTTTGCTAAGCCTGAACTTGTTACTATTCATAGCATCACACCAACCACCTGGTCAGACCACCATATGATAACTTTCCGACATACAACTCCACAAATCAACACACCCCACAACTATTTACATACATACACCTATCGACCATGGAGCAAACTCAATTTGGATCACTTAGAAACACAACTAACAGCAAACACAGATCTAGATACAATTAATTCTGTACCAAAACTTTATGAGTGGCTACAGGAAGCTTTTGATGTCCTAATACCACTCAGAAAAGCTAAACACGACAAAAGAAAACCAACACCTTGGAGAAACACAGAACTTAAAAAGATAAAGCAACAAATCAGAAAGTTGCAGCGGACATGGCTCAAAACAAACAACAGTCAAGACAAACTGCAGCTACACAAACTTAACAGGATATACAAATCATCAATCAAAAAAGCTAAAAAAAGATACTACTCAGACAGAATTCAAAATGCTCAATCTACAACCAAGGAATTTTATAAAATTCTCAATGAATTTCGAAAACCTACATGCATGGAAGGAAGTCATCCCACCACTCAAGATTTCAGAAACAAATTGGCAACTCACTACACAACCAAGGCAGACACATTGGACTCCTATTTAAAACAGAAGAAAACCATCAGCACCAACCCCTTTACTAAAATACCCTTTAAGAATAAACCATCCCAACCTCTACAGTCCTTCAAACAAATATCCCAGGATGAATTTATGGATTTGGTCAAAGCAAGCAGACCTTCTGGTTGCCCTTCTGACCCTTGCCCACCACAAATCTTCAAGAACATCCTGCTATCTACTTCTGCTGCCACACCTGTAAGAAGAATCATCAACAACTCCTTAACTTCAGGAACTTTTCCTGCAGACCTGAAAAAGGCATACATACAACCATTATTAAAGAAAACAAACCTAGACCCGCAAGACCCCAACAACTACAGACCAATCACAAATGGACCTTTCCTGGGCAAATTGATAGAAAGAGCAGCATTCACCCAGTTGTCACAATTCATTGAAGACAATTCTATACTTTCAGACTTCCAAACTGGATTCCGCCCAGGAAGAAGCACTGAATCGGCACTCATGGCAATCTGGGACGATCTTAAAAACACAGTCTACCGAAATGGAGTTGCTGCACTGCTTCTCTTGGACCTCTCAGCTGCCTTTAATACGGTTGACCATGACACCCTAACTCAAAGACTCCACGAAGCCAGCATACAAGGGATTGCTCTCGACTGGATTACTTCCTATCTCCACAAAAGAGCGAATATCATCCACTCGCCCCCCTTCTCGTCCAAACCCTACCTCACTAAAGCAGGGGTCCCCCAAGGGTCAATCATCTCACCTTTGCTTTTCAACATCTACATGATATCTTCACCAGAACTGATCAATGATTTCCATCTCACATTCTACAATTATGCAGATGACACACAAATACTACTTAAATTAGAAGACCCCAAAAACATTGAAAACTCCCAAATCTTCAGTTGCCTCAGAGCCGCTGATCAGTGGATGACCTGGAGCCATCTCAAACTAAATACCTCCAAAACAGAAATACTCATATGTGGTGACTGGAAAAATTATGACCCTCTGTGCGTCTGGCCTGACGATCTCGGACCACCTCCTCAATTATCCAAGGAAGTTAAAAACCTAGGAATCACCATGGCTTCCAAGTTAACTATGAATGCCCAAGTAGACAAATTAGCACGCACAAGCTTCATCACCTTAAAGACTTTACCACGCATCTTCCCCCACCTCCGATTTCCACACAAGGTGCAAGCTACTATCTCGCTTGTACTATCCAAACTGAATTATGCCAATAGCCTCTACCATGGATCATCTCTATCTGTTATGAAAAAACTACAACGTATCCAGAATTCCGCATCCAGGCTACTACTACATGTAAAGCCGCAAGCCACATCTCCCCTGCCTTGAGAGCACTACACTGGTTACCCGTTGCCAGAAGATGCACTTTCAAGCTGCTTTGTATCACCCACAACGCTATACATGGAACAGGACCGCTTTTTATCAGAAAGAAAATTACCAAATACATCCAACAAAGAACCCTCCGCTCAAGACTGGCACCCCGCCTTAGAACACCACCATACAAGAAAAAGACTATAGGTGGTACATCCTTCTCCGTCCAAGCAGCCAAACTATGGAATTCATTACCCCCAACTATAAGAGCCACAGATAACTTTCTTGTCTTCAGAAAACTACTCAAGAGTTGGCTCTTTCCTTCATAACCACCTTTTTTCAAACAACTATGAACTGCATATGCCTATGTGGATAAATATTTTTTTCAGATTATATGTATATTTCGATTTATTTATAGTTTCTTTGGAAAATATGTATTGCTACTGTCATAACAATAAAATACACACACACTCTTTAAACCTGTCTGACTAAGTATTTTTTACCTATGATTCTAATTATGTATTGTATGTGCATATGTGTGTGTATTCATGTGTGTGTATATATATATATTTATATGTGTATGTATGTGTATATGTTGTTTCTGTGCTTGGCATGTTCGTGGATTATTGCATGGCTCCTGGTTTTGGGTTGTTATACTATATATCTATGAATTCCTGCTCTCATCTTATCACACTTATCTACTCATCACTCTTATGTCATGTCTCTATCAAACTATCCTCCATTCTCACTCTGACTCATCCCAAATACCTTCTACCACTTTCACCTCCTAAATATCTCTGTCTAAGCTCTTCCCTCCACCTCCACATCTAACTCCCCAAACCTCACTCTACCTCTGTGACCTCCCACACAACCCTACTAAATTCTCCTGCATTCATCTCACCCTGCTACTATGCTCTCCCTAACCATTCCACATACTCTTCCCCCTCCGCCCCCCTTTATTCATCCCAAGCCTTTGGGTTGAGTAAATGAAGGATATACTCCCAATTAACACTTCTGGATTTCTTTCCTCCTCCACCCCTCCATTACTCCAGTCAATCTAACTAACAAACTCTCGGCTCAAATTAACTCATAATAATACTAAAACTGTACTCATTATTAAACGATACTAATCCATCACTAATTCTTGTTGGGTTCCGGAGTAGCGTGCTACTCATCGAAAAGCGCTTTGACGCCTCGTCAGGGGTAGTAAGCGCTATATAAATACGATTACAATACAATTACAATACAATACAAAACACAAAACAAATATCACTGAACGCAACGCCGTTATTAACCTTACTCATAGTGTTCATGGGTTGGTTACCACTCAGTCATACCAGGTGGTATGCAATCGAGTGGAGGATGCTGGGTTACTCCGTAACTCGTACCGACAGCTGGCGGCTCGTCTGACAGGAAACCTGGGCTTACCAGGGCAGGCACCGGGACTGCTCCCAGGAGCGGGTGGCCCCGGATCACCATCAGCAGTGCTACCTCTCAGCAAGGGTTCTTCCAACCGGCCATCATCCAATGCATCGTCATCATCCACCTGGAGGGAGTTATCTGAGGAGACCACGTCGGGCGCGGATGCTGGGAGATGGAACCTTTTGAACCATGAGATGTTGCGGGAAACTTGTTCTGAGCCTCTCTGTGTGACTACCAGGGATCATTGGCGTCGAGCTATGACCCAGGGGCGACCCTCAAATGGTAATCGGAACTTGCTCCCTGTTAACCTATTTTTGAGGAGGACACGATCCCCCACCTGCAAGTCCGAAGGGCGTGAACGCCGGTGAGCACTCATTCTGTCATTGGATCGCTTTCTTTTGAAGTATTCTTCATTTTCATTCACGAGCGCAGGAGTCCAGGATTCATGATGCGGAATAACATCTTTGACGACTCGACCCATGGAGAGGTGACTTGGGGCAACTCCCATCGCGGAGTGCGGGGTCTGACGGTAATCTCAAAGGAACTAATACACCGCCAACTCGGGCATGTCCTTTCTCGCAGAGGCAATTCAAACTACTTTATTTATCCGCATAAATCGTTCTACCTCTCCATTGGCTTGCGCCCATTGTGGTGTGATCTTTCGGTGTCTTATGCCAAGAGAGTTTATGTATTCTGCAAACTCCCTTCCTTGAAAAGGGGGACCGTTGTCCGTTTTAATCTCTGTGAGCATTCTATGGGTGGCAAATATTTTTTCCAGCTTCAGTATTACTTCTGTCGCTGTTAGAGACTGGACGATTTCCACTTCTGGATAGCGTGAAAAATCATCAATCAGTTCCATCATATGTGTGACACCGGACAGGCTCCCAAAATCAAGGCTGGCTGAAATCCAGGGTTTTGGAGGCCGTTTTTCAGTTTCTATGATGACTGGCATGCTTGGATCTGCAGTCACTTGACACCAATGGCAGGAGCCTACTAGCTCCTCTACTTTTGTATCCATCATTGGGAACCATACTTTGGTCCTCAGTCTACTCTTGGTTTTCACCATGCCATGGTGGCCAGCATGAGCTAATTGGACAGCTCTGCCGGTGAGGGTGGCTGGGATCACTAGTCGGTGTCCTCGGAGGAGGCATCCGTCGCCACTGATGATCAATTCTTGACAGACTCGGTTCAGCCCTTCCATGGTCCTCTGTGCCTCTGGGGTGAGATGATGCCACTGCTTCTACATTGTGTGCCATGTCTGGGTCTCCATCGCTCACATGACCCATGTAGGTTTTCATCCTCGGTGGTTGCTTGTCGGATAGCTTCTAGAGAGATAGGCAGAGGTCGGGATCTCTCTATCACACACCTCACATACTCCTCTGTTTTTTGAGTCTCATCTTCTTCGGTGGGGGTGGCAGGCTTTGGATGTCTGGAGCGCTTCCTCCATGTGGGAGGCTCTCGTGTTTGAGAGCTCCTTTGTTCTTCCCATTGTGAGAATGTCCGCTAGGGACCGTCCCGACTCTTCCAGGATGCGTTCCCGTAGCTTGGATGAGGCACACCCTTGAATAATCTTCCTCCTGATTTTGTTGTTTTCATTGTGGAAATGGCATGTGTTAGCTAATTCTTTAAGCTTCATATAGACCATGTCAATGGACTCTTCAGGGTTTGCCAGGCTTGCCTGAATATGAACCGCTCATAGTCAACGTTGACCATGGGTTCAAAATGGGTTTTGAGGGCTGCAATGAGAGTTAAGAGTGTCCTTGGATCTGCCTCGATTATCGTTTTAGATATACGATGTATGTCTTTCCCTCCTAGGTGCAGTAACATGGCCCTCTTCTGTGCATCTTCGATTTTCATGGCTTCAAAGAATAACATCACTCTCTCTGTCCAGTCCTTCCACCTGGAGGCTTGTGCAGACGGGGCGTCCTCCACTATAAACAGCTCCATCGGGGGTATGGTGTTTATTTTGCAGGTGCAAGATGTCTTGTGGATGACCCCACTCTATCTATTGCGTTCTGAGGTACATGTCTAATGTCCTCACACTCTATGTAAATGTCTCTTTATTTACATTTCCCTCTCTCTTTTTGATTTTTTTTTTAGATCCTGGGTGGACTGGTGACACCTTGCTTCGCTGCAGGGGACCATAGTGGAGTACGAAGGCAGCACCTGTTTTTCTGGATGCTGTAGCTTTAAGAAGCTCTAGGGACAGAGGGCATGGCCTGTTCCAACTCACCGGCCCTTTCTGTTGAACACGTTGCTCTCTGGAGGCCAGGTTGATTCCCCTGTGCAGCAGAAGCAATGGGGACGCCAGTACTGGCAGTGAGCTATACAGGGCGGCCTGCAGTCAGCTGGTCGGCTTCAGGGACGGGAACGAGCACCGTGAGCCACGAGGTGAGGCAAACGGCCGCCGCATCGTGGAAGCACACGTTGACCCACTCTCATCACCAGTGTGGTGTCTTCGGACACATGGGGGGCCTTGTTCACATTCACTGCGCACGCGGGCGCATGATAAAAGGCTCAGACACCGGGCATGGCAAACTACGGGTCCCAGCTGATCGGGCATGCTCCTGTATCGCCGTGCAGAGCCATTCCTGACCACGCCCGTCGGCCGCGCCCAGCTTATTAACGAATTACCACATTGAGACAAACAGCGTGGGTAGACTGTGAAAACACCCCTCATGTCCTGAACTTACATGGTAGTGGTTGTGACGCGGTTACGTCACAGGCGCAACACTACATACTCAATTCAAAGACAAAAGAAACAAAGATTTAGTCCTCTTCGAGAGCCTTCCTATTTTAGAATATTATGTTAGTTAATTATTTTGACTTATTGTGTTAAATACTTATTTTAGCTAATTATTTTAGTTTTTGTATTAATATTATTTAACGAGATGGCTGAGCAAAGTATGATGGCACCACCCACCTTTTTTCCAAAACCTGGTGAACCTGCAATTACATGGAAAAGGTGGAAAAATATGTTCATTACTTATATGTTGGCAACTGGAGGTGACACGTACGGACCAATAAGAAAGCAGGAGATTCTTCTTCATCGCTTGGGGGCAGTAGGAAAAAGAATGTATGATGATCTTCCTGAAGTGCCATTGGGTTTCAGAGATGGCCAATCTGCAAATGTGTATGACATGTCACTACTAGTGCTTGGTAAATGTGTTATTCCCATTGTGAACATTGTTTTTGAAAGGCACAAGTTATTTTCTTGAGTTGAAAGAGAGGATGAGGATTTGTTGACTTATGTAGCTGCATTAAGAGCATTGGCCCCTTCTTGTCAATTTCAGGATTTAACAGATAGTCAGATTACAGACCAAATCGTAGGCTGTACAAACAATAAACAGGTCAAAGACAAGTTACTAGCAAGAGATTCGAATTTGGAAGAGGCAATCCAAATTGCAAGTAGTAGGGAGGATGCCGCAATGTGGCTAAAAGGGATGGATGCAAGTAGTCATAGAGTAAAGGAAGTCAGAGAGGAAGATGTGATTGAGGTGAAGGGAATGGGACAAGAGAATCAGACTAAGGTTGAAACAAAAGGCGGAGTAAATGCAGGAGCAAGCAAAGTCTGGGGAATGAACAAAGAGCCAATATTTGTTATAGGTGTGGAAGTCCAGGACATATTAGTTCAAGCACAATGTGCTGGGCTAAAAATATAATTTATAGAATTTGTGGCAAGAGAGGTCATGTAGCCAAAGTGTGTAGAATGAAGGGTAAGAGTAAGTCACAATGAATTAAGCTGGTGGATGATGTGTGTGAAGATATCAAGGAAGTGGTGTTGACAGTGGAACATACAGGGGAGGTAGTGCATGGAAGGAGTGTTACTGAGAAGATAAAAGATGATGGGGTGAAATGGAAAGTACAGGCAAGTTGGAGAGGCTGCATTGTGAAGTGACTATGGATGGAGTGATGATATGAGTCTTAGTTATTCAGGAAGTTTATTCACCCTCATTGGGAAGAACACTTATGAAAAACAGTTCAGAAGAAAACTAGAAGAGTTGTAAATGTCTGACATGAGAGCAGTAGGCTACGGTGGTAAGAGGATATAGATCATAGAAAAGAAGTTGATTAATATTGTATTCAAACAGAGTGAAGTACAAGGAAGAGTGCATATTACTAAGGAGGGTTCAGATGTTTTAGGATGGTGTCATCAGAAGTATATGAACATTGCCCTGGACCCAAACGCTAATGAGCATGTAATGATAATAAATGCAGTCAATAGACAGGAGGGTGTTGGAACTGAAGATTATAATGTACATGAGGAAGTAGTGAAAAGGTTTTCTCAAGTTTTTTTCTGAGAAACTAGGGCTGCTGAAAGGTTTCACCCATAAAATAATCATGAACGAAAACGCTGTATGGTTGTGCATAAATTAAGACCTGAGCCACACTTAATGAGAAAACCACTACAAAAAGAGGCATATAAGTTACTTGCAGAGGGAATTATAGAACCAATTGAGTCATCTGAGTGGCTCTCTCCCTCGACGGTGGCTCCAAAGGATGGTGGCAAGATTTGCTTATACAATGATTTGTGGGAGCTGAATAAAAATATATGGGTGGACATTACCTAATATCTCTGAAATGCCAAATATGATGTGTGGAGGAAAGTGGTTCTGTGTACCTGATATGTTGGCAGCATATCACCAGGTAAATCTACATGAAGGCTTAAGGTCATGGACCTCATTTGTTACATCTTTGGGTACCTTTCTATATCAGAGGATGTCATTTGGTCTTGCATCCACCTCAGCTGTTTTTCAAAGAAAAATGCTGAGTATTTTTAATGGTATGAAGAAGGTCCTATGTTTTAAAGATGATGTTTTGGTGGTGGGTGAATCTGGCAAGGAGTATGATAAGGTGTTGATGGACGTTTTATCAAGAACTGAGAAACGTGGACTGACTATAAAACAAAAGAAAAGTGTCAGCTGAGAAAAAATTAAGTGGGTTATCTAGGCCATGAAATTTCAGCAACAGGAAAGAAGACAAAGAAGGATATTATCAAACCATTGGCTGATGTGCCTAGACATCAGAATAGGGAACAGTTGAAATATTTTCTTGGACTAGCAGAATACTGTACCAAATATATATGCAATTTTACAGAAAATGTTGAACCCCATGAGAGTTTTAATGAAGAATAACTGCTTGCTTGATTGGGGGAGTGGAATGTGAAAATACATGCTTTGAAATTAAAGTCTATCATTAAATCTCCATCACTGTGTCATTTCAAAGTGAATAACAAGACTACGGTTACAGCTGATGCTAGCAAAATTGGTTTAGGAGCTATGTTATCTCAAAGGGTGGATGGGTAAGAGAGAATTATAGATTTTGTATTCCGAAGATTGCAAGGAGCAGAAAGATCCTATTCCACTGTAGAGGAGGAAGCGTTGGCATGTTGTTGGGGGATAAACCATTTCAGATTTTACTTGTGGGGTTTACCCCTTACTGTCCGAACTGACCACAAGCCGTTGCTGCATATATGTAACTGTGGCAAGGGATTTGAAGGGAGTGTAACTCCAAGAATAACACAATGGTTATTAACAGTGACGGACTTCAATTTTGTAATGGAATGCATGAAAGGTAGAAGAAATGTTGTGGCTGATTGCTTGTCATGACTGCCACTGGATGACAACACATATGCTGAGGAAAAAGCAGAAAGGAGGAATGTCAACATTTGTGATGTGAGTGAAGTTGAGTTAACAGAGGAAGAGTGGAAAGATGCGATGGAGCAGGATGAGACATATAAGGAATAAAGTGTCTTACAACTGGTGGTTGGAGTCAGGACAGTGGAGAAAGTGAAAGGATGAGGAGGAGAAGGATGAGTTGAGGATTCATGTATTTAAGGTTCTGAGATGCGATTAAGTGATTCCACCAAGTAATTTGAGAGTGGCGTTGATTAAGATGGGACATGAAGGACATTTAGGCAGAAGCTGTTGTTCTAGTGGCCAGGATTGGACCGAGAGGTGGAGGAGAACGTGAGGAACTGTAGTGCATGTGTAATTAGTAATAAGAGCAAAGGTAGGAGAGAACCATGTTTAAGTTGAAGAGAATTGCCAGAAAAACCCTGGGAACGACTGACAATGGTTTTTATTGGTCCAGTTAAAAGACTTTGCAGGCGAGATAGGTTTTTGGTTGTCATTGTGGATTATCACAGTAAGTGGTTTGTTGTAAAAGGTATGGAACAAATAAGCACAGAATGTGTGGTGAAATTCTTAAAAGAGGTGTTCATGAAGGAAGGAATTTCTAAAGTGATTACTATGGACCATGGAGTACAGTTTATCTCATCTATGATGTTGGATTTTTTAAGACAACTGGGTATTAAGCATGAAGGAGTACCATTGTTCAGACTGCAGGCGAATGGTCTGGTGGAAAGGGTAAAGCGAATTATAGTGGAGAACATCCAGCTCTCGATAGCAAATGGATTACGTTGGAGAGAAGAGTTGAATAAGATGGAATGACCCTACAGAATTACACCAAATTCAATGACAGGAGTATTGCCTTGGTCTTAGGGGGAGAGAACCGGTCACTAAAGAATCTCTGATGTGGTTACAAGGTAGAAGACAAGTATGGGTGGAGTGGGAAGCCATGAAAAAAGAGTGGGTGAAAGACAGAAAGTGAATGAACAGGCTTATAATAACAAGAAAGGTGTAAAACGAATAGAATGGCATTGTGGAGACTAGGTGGAGACAAAAAAGCTTACCTGCTAAGAAAGGGAGAGAGCAAATATTCTCTCCCTCTGAGAATAATCAGAGTAAAAAAAAGGTGTTTGTGCTGGATGATGGAAAGGATAGAAATTTTGGGAGCTTAAGTAGGGTGGTTGGGCCAGATGAGTAATGAGAAATGTATAAGAGATGGTCAGTGCTTAATTTGTAAATAAAAATGTGTCGGTACCCAAAGCCCTCCTCGTAAACATGTGGCTGCTGCAACTAAATGTGCAAACACTGAATACTGAGGCAGCGTTATCCTGAAGCCATCTCGGGCCTCTTCAATTCATTTACAGCCACTCCCTGCCCCTTCAGCTCAATCTTGCAGCTTTCTGCTTTCTCCCTTTGTGATGCTTTTTTGTTTTTCTCTTCCTCCGTCTTTCCCATGCATGTCTTTTGCTCGCAGTAAATGCTTGAGACAGAAAAATAAGTGCTGGTGCTGGTGCTCCGCGCTCCGCGCTGAAAACAACAAGCGCAAATTAAGCACTGGAGATGTTATGTCATGAAGCACATATAACTCCAGTTAAAATTAGGAAGAGATGTAGCATATTTTATTGTTGACAATTATTAACCATATGATGTATAATATCTTAGAAAAATTTAATGTGCTTCCTTAGCTGTAGAATGTATTATATCTTAGACATTTTTATTGATGTCCTTTTAATGTTTGAATGAGGGGAAGATAAGTAGGAAAGTTTTGTTTCCTCTTCATGACGTAATGTGGAATGTAGGAGTGTGGAGCATCCTGGTGGCTGGAAGTTAGCAAAGCTGTGGGCTATCTGGGGGTTGCTGCTCCAGTAGAAATAAAGACGATTGTAATTAGCAATTACTTGTGTGAAGATTACTACACTGTGATTGGAACCAGAGTGGATCAGGGCTCAGCACCTAGTGTTTCACTGGATCCAACCGAAGCTTCAGGCCGCCCTGGGCACGCTATGCAAGTGCATTCAAAATTCAAAATATCCTTTCTATTTTTAAAGGACAGAGCAGCAGCATTGGGAACATCCTTCTTCATAGAACAGGTGCACCCTGGGGAGAAACAGTGCAAGCTTCCTAACTTCAGGGGGCAAGTACAGCCGGGGTAGCATCGGCACAAACCGTCCCCCTCACAGAATGGTTACAATTCAGGCAGCGGCAGTCCAAGCTTTACCGCCTCACAGAGCAGGGACAGTATGGCAGTAACAATGCAAGCTTCCCTCTCTCACAAAACATATACAGATAAGGCATGAGTGTCACATAGGTCACAGACAGCTGTGGAGTGGGTGCTTAGGTCACTGAGATGAATGAATTGGTGGATGAATTACTGAATATGTAAGCTCTGATGCCATTCCTTTGCAGGTGCTATTCCGGAGCAGCGCCCTGAAAGTGCTGCGCTGTCAGTTAAAGACCTGCTTGTTTGTGTAGATTCTTTGGTGTTCCATGTATTGAGAAGCAGCTATTAAAGCATAGGTCAATGTTATTTGAAGCAGCCACAGCCTAAGTAACTATGGCCCTCATTACGACCCTGGCGGTATTTTTACCGTCTTTGTGGCAGCCTCACCGCAGATGGGCTAGTGGTGAAGACAGCCAAATTCTGAGATTGGCGGGTTGGCTGGGAAGTGAATCCCCAGCCCGGCGGCCAACATAGTACCGCCCCTGGCATTATGAGCCAGCCTACCACCATGGTTTCCGTGGCGTTAGCAATTCCATGACAATCATGGCAGTAGGCCATATCAGTGAAAGGGAATTCCTTCCCTGACACCGGTACACGGCTCCCCCAACACTCACCTGACACCCCCCCACCCTCCCTCCATCCAAACTCAGTCCCCCACCCAGCCCCCCATACACACACAACCCCCCACCCGACATTCAAATACACCCCCCACCCAGCCCCGATCTAAACACACACACTCCTACCCCCCTGAAATTCAGATACACCTCCCACCCACCCCATACATGCACACCCCCACCCCTGACATTCAAATACATCCCCACACCCACCCCTGATCCAAACACACACCCTCCACACCCCTGACATTCAGATACAACCCCCACCTGCCCCCCATACACACACCCCCCACCCCTCTGACATTCAAATAAATTCCCCCAACCCACTCCGATTCTTTCACACAGCCCCACCCCCTCCGATACAATCACACAGCCCCACACCCCCTTCGGTTCATTCACACAACCCCCCACCCCCTCCGATACAATCATACAGCCCTCACCCCCTCCGATTCATTCACACAGCCCCCCACCCCCTACACACACACAGACACCCACATGCACCATGCATACACCCATTCACTAACACTCATCCTTACACACATTCACACACACACTGGCATACATGCATTCATACATGCATACTTCCAGACATACACACTAATTCGTTCACACGTTCACACTGACATGCAGACACGCACTCACTTCCCCATTCTTACACGCATTCACTCACACGCATACAACCACGCAAACAACACAACACACAAAGATACATTTACAAACGCACTCACACAGAGACACCCCACACACATGCACAACACCCCTTCTCCCCTGTCGGACGATCACCTTACCTGCTCAGGGGAGGTCATCTGGCAGGGAAGGGGCGCTGCTACCGCCAGCAGCGTCCCTCAGGCAGGATACCGCCAGGCCATTTCATGGCCCAGAATATGGCGGGCTGTGTCCTACTGGCGGGGCGGTGCAGGTGGTGCCGGAAGTCCCACAGTACCCATAATATGGCGTACGGAAGACCGCCAGCACTGATGGTCTTCCGGTGCCCGCGGCATTGGTGGTCTTGGAAAAAGACCGCCAATGTCATAATGAGGGCCTATGTTCTAGACAGCTATCAACCTCTTAGAAAATACTTTGAATGCATGCTCTCTCCAGGCAGTGTGCTATCTCGGGCCCAGTGCAGCACCTGTCTGTAAAGATACAGGCCACCTGTGGTGCACACAGAGAGCGATGCTTTAGTTAGCACGAGTTCAGCACAATGTTGTGCTTTGGGCTGCATGATGTGCGCACGCATCTCGGCTCCTTTGGCCAAGGGCACAGGGATGCTTTAGAAAGATGCATTGGTATGTGCCCAGGGGGACACTTTGGGCAGGATGAGGTGTGGGCATGCCGAACGCTGCCCCCATACAGCATTCACACACACACACATATAGAGCTGCCTCTGGGTGGTGTCGCAGTGTGTCCCTCCTCCCCCCCAAATACACACACACTTAGGTCTGCCTCTGGATGGTGTTGCAATGTGTGTCCACACACACACTTAGGGTTGCCTTAGACCATGGGTACTCAAAGTACGGCCCGCGGGCCTCATGCGGCCCCTCTGTACCTTTACATGCGGTCCTTCGAGCAACAGGAGCATTGGGCAGCTGTTTGCTGACTCTGCGCTAACAATAAAAATATGGAATACACGCACAATCATTTCAAGCTCAATTGGTGTTAATGAAAGGAAGTAATTAAGGACTCCTGCACTTAACTTTAGAAACGCCTTCATTTTTAAAGACATCTTGCAACACAAGTGTGGAACTAAGACAGCCTCTTCAAAATTAAAAAAGTGTATTTAGTTAACATGCAAAACCTTTTCGCCTTAGTACAATTTATTTTATCAGTGCATTGAGATGTATCCATTTAAAAGTGATAGTTTTCAAACATAAATTTGGAAACATTAATTATTTCCCTTACCCTGAGAACACTACCAATAGTAAATTAAAGAGACAAGTCACTTGGTATGTGCGCTTTATGGGTGGCCTTGGTTCCTATCATACATGAACAACATTACACTTTAATAAATCAAACATAGAAGCAGGTTTTGAGCAGCACACACCATGAATCATGTATTTCGAGGTCATCTTAAATGTGATAATGCAGAAAAAGGAGGGAAAGTGAGACTAAACAATTGCCTAGGATCACACAATTTGGAAAAGTGGGTAAGCCGGGATTAGTTCCAGGTTTTCTGGTTTCCCATTGTTTATTTCAGCCACTAGATGCATGAATTTGCTTCTCCTACACCTACTTTGCCACCAATACCCCCAGCCAGCCCACCCGACCGCCACCGCCCTGGTATCAAAGGTCCCCCAGGCATGTCACAGCCCAAACTTTTTGGCCCCTGGGAAAATGTTTGCAAGTACTGATGCCTTAGACCGTGCTGTGTGCTCACCCTGGAGGTTTCTTTGGTTAGGAATGTGTGCACGCACATAGAGGGCGCAGCAGGCGACCCTTCGGTGTGCACGAGGAATGCTACAGCTGCTTCGAACAGGAGGTACGTGCAGACAAAGAAGGCCAACGGGGACTGAGTGGCGTGCACAGAGAAGGTTGTGTGTGCACATAAAGAACCCCCTTGGACAGGACGGTCTGTGTACAGACAGGGGGCTGCCTCGGGCACGGAGGAGGGCACACAGAGGGTTGGTTTGGGCAGAGAGGGGTCACACAGAAGGTTGCCTTGGACAGCACAGTCTGTGTACAGACAGGGGGCTGCCTCGGGCAGGGAGGAGCGCGCACACAGAGGGTTGGTTTGGGCAGAGATGTGGTGCACACAGAAGGTTGCCTTGGACAGGACAGTCTGTGTACAGACAGGGGGCTGCCTCGGGCAGGGAGGAGGGCACACAGAGGGTTGGTTTGGGCAGAGAGGGGTCACACAGAAGGTTGCCTTGGACAGCACAGTCTGTGTACAGACAGGGGGCTGCCTCCGGCAGGGAGGAGCGCGCACACAGAGGGTTGGTTTGGGCAGGGAGGAGTGCGCACACAGAGGATTGGTTTGGGCAGAGAGGGGGTGCACACAGAAGGTTGCCTTGGAGAGGGCAGTTTGTGTACAGACAGGGGGCTGCCTCGGGCAGAGAGGAGCGCGCACACAGAGGGTTGGTTTGGGCAGAGAGGGGGTGCACAGAAGGTTGCCTTGGACAGGACGGTCTGTGTCAGACAGAGGGTTGCCTCGGGCAGGGAGGAGCGCGCACACAGAGGGTTGGTTTGGGCAGAGAGGGGGTGCACACAGAAGGTTGCCTTGGACAGGACAGTCTGTGTACAGACAGGGGGCTGCCTCGGGCAGGGAGGAGCGCGCACACAGAGGGTTGGTTTGGCCAGAGAGGGGGTGCACACAGAAGGTTGCCTTGGACAGCACGGTCTGTGTACAGACAGGGGGCTGCCTCGGGCAGGGAGGAGTGTGCGCACACAGAGGGTTGTTTTGGGCAGAGAGAGGGGGTGCACACAGAAGGATGCCTTGGAGAGGACGGTCTGTGTACAGACAGGGGGCTGCCTCGGGCAGGGAGGAGCGCGCACACAGAGGGTTGGTTTGGGCAGAGAGGGGGTACACACAGAAGGTTGCCTTGGACAGGACGGTCTGTGTACAGTCAGGGGGCTGCCTCGGGCAGGGCTGTGTGCAGGCGGAAGTGTGTTGCTGTGTTGCATACACCTGCCCCTGTTACAGGCAGACTCGAGATACCTGCTTCTTCGCATTTCCGCAAAGCCTGGGTGACTCGGCAGCTGGGGTGAGCTCAACGCTAGGGGAACTCCCTGTTGGCACAAGTGCCAGCTTGTGTGCACACGCTGTGGTGGTTTATGAGCAGTTCCAGTCTGCCCAGCCCATCACTTCCTCCTCCACCCCCTCCCAGTCACTTCTGAGCCTATAAGAGGAGCGAAGGCGCCTGAAACATCAGCAGACATCAGCCGGAGCTCGCCTCACCGGAGCCTGCCTGTCCCTGCCTGGAGCCCTTGTGCGCCCTGTGCCTGACTCTGCCTGCACACCTCTCTGTGCCTGCTGTGTGTCTGCCTGCACCCCTCTCTGTGCCTGCTCTGCACCCCTCTCTGTGCCAGCTGTGTGTCTGCCTGCACCCCTCTGTGCCTGCTGTGTGTCTGCCTGCACCCCTCTCTGTGCCTGCTGTGTGTCTGCCTGCACCCCTCTCTGCCAGCTGTGTGTCTGCCTGCACCCCTCTCTGTGCCTGCCTGCACCCCTCTCTGTGTCTGCCTGTCTCCCTCTCTGTGCCAGCTGTGTGTCTGCCTGCACCCCTCTCTGTGCCTGCTCTGCACCCCTCTCTGTGCCAGCTGTGAGTCTTCCTTCACCCCTCTCTGTGCCAGCTGCGTGTCTGCCTGCACCCCTCTCTGTGCCTGCTCTGCACCCCCCCTCTCTGCCTGCACTCGGACCATGGGGAAGAAGGTGGCCGTCATCCTGGCCGGCTGCGGCGTGTACGACGGCAGTGAGGTCCACGAGGCATCGGCGGTGCTGGTCCATCTCAGCAGAGCCGGGGCTCAGGTAAGGCGTGTGCTGTGTACACAGTGGTCCGGTTCCTAGTGCTTCATTTGAGCTGGTGGTTTCCGTTGGGGGGCACTGACACTTATTTTTCTGCCTCAAGCATTTACTGAGAGCAAAAGACACATATGGGAAAGACGGAGGAAGAGAAAAGCAAAAAAGCGCCACAAAAGGAGAAAGCAGAAAGCTGCAAGAGTGAGCTGAATGGGCAGAAAGTGGCTGTAAAAAGATTAAAGAGGCCGAGGATGGCTTCAGGGTTACGCTGCCCCAGTATTCGGTGCTCGCACATTTAATTGCTGGAGAGCTTTGGGAACCTGCACGTCTTTATTTACAAATTAAGCCCTGCCGGTCCCCACTCTGTACCGCTGGGTTTATCTTCGGAGTCATCCTGAATCTGTCCTCCACCCTTGCTACTTCTTCTCACTGGCTAATGGTAGCTGTGGATTCTTTGAGTTGCTAATATACAGTTAGGACAACTTTTATTTAGGGAGGCTCTGACTAACATATCAGAACCCGGGATGTCACATGACTGTCTGGTAAGAACGTATGGGCCTAGGGCAGTAACATCACTAGCAGGTGCTATATTGCCACTGTTAAGTACCGTGACGTCACTTCCGCGTTCTGTGACAGCTGCTGACGCTTTGAAATCACAACTAGGTACTCTGCTGTCATTACATAAGACTGTGAGGTCACTCCCAGGAGCTGTGGCATCACTGGCAGGGACTGTGACGTCAGCACCAGGTACTGTGTCATTACTCCCGTAGACTAGTATGAGTACCAGAGCCTGTGATGTCATTCTTAATACTATCACGGCTTTGCAAAGGCCTGTGAGGTCACTGTAATGGTCTCCAAGGTCACTCCCAGGGTATCACCAGTGCCAGGGGCCGTGATATTAGTGCCAGGCTCTGCAAGGTCGCTGCCCTGTCTGTGGCATCGGTGCCAGAGACACTAACATCATTGTCGGGGTATGTAGCGCCCATCAAGAACTGTTTCATCCCCACCATCGACGGTGCGTGTCTCGCACTGAGAAGTGACACGCTCAGGCGGCATATTGTGGCACGCTCTCTGTGGCACTGAGACCAGACTCCAGAGTGGCATCGCTGTCAGGGACGGGGACCGCGCCCGTCGACTGTCAGATCAATCACTCAATCAAACATTTATAGAGCGCGTCAAGTCACCCGTGAGGGTCTCGAGGCGCCCTTGAGGCGAGTTCACTGCCATGTTGTGTGCACACACACTACGTATACGCAATAGTCCGCGCCCTTTCAGGTCTAAAGCAGGTCTGTTGCATGTGTTAGGACGAACTTCTTGAGAACACGACTCGTTATGTGTTCCTCGGCGAGACCATTGCTGAATCTGTCAATCTGTTTAGGATCCAGGCGCATACCTACTATGGTGCAGCAGGTGCAGTACACCGGGACACATAGCCGCGAGGGCCCACTGAACCCTGACAACTGGTGCATTTCACAACCACACCAGCACTCAAAGGTGGCATTTTCCTGGCTTGCACCGCGGCCCCGACATCTTTGGTGCCCGCTGTTCAGATAAGGATGTTTAACAATTATTCACTAAGGGGGGTGCAACCTAGAATCACAAGTCCGCCCCCGTTAATGGGCCAGGATTACATACATGAAGGAGGTTATGTGTTATGTGTCCTGAGGTTGCCCTTGTCATGCAATGTTTGTGCCGAAACGTCAGCAGTATCACAGGGGCGGCCCTACTCGAATTATTGGAATATCCAAGACGTATATCGGGCTTGACCTGCTGTGTGGGGGGGGGGGGGGGGGCACCAATGACCGTGTATCATGTTGTACACTTATGAGCACTTTCACGTTCGTGCACTGCGCTGTCTGCGCCATTGTTGATTGTCGCGTGACCCGAAATGTCGTGGTATGTACTTGTCACCTTCCTTGGGCAGGCGTAAATCCGTAAACATGCAGCGCAAAGCCCCTTACCATCCTCGTGGTCATGATCGCATTCTAAAAGGTATATATATATATATATATATATCATGTACATACGTATGTAAATAAATACATTTAATGAATTAATATATATAGATAGACAAAAGCGTGCGTGGCCGCTAATCTTCCCGCTTCTCTGTGACCCCTGCTCCCCAGGCAGAACTATACGCCCCCAACATTGAACAGATGCATGTGGTGGACCACGTGACGGGGCAGCCCACGTCAGAGACGCGTAATGTGCTGGTGGAGAGCGGACGCATCGCCAGAGGCAACGTCAAAGACCTCGCCCTGCTGAGGGTCAGCGACCTGGATGCGCTGATTGTGCCAGGTGAGGGGTCGCCCAGGGGACGGTGGTGTGTGTGAAGGGATGTCTTGATCCTGATGGGTGAGGGGTCGCCCAGGGGTCGGTGGTGTGTGTGAAGGGATGCCTTGATCTTCATAGGTGAGGGGTGTCCCAGGGGGTGGTGGTGTGTGTGAAGGGATGCCTTGATCCTGATGAGTGAGGGGTGTCCTAGGGGGTGGTGGTATGAGTAAAGGGATGCGTTGATCCTGATGGGTGAGGGATCACCCGGGGATGGTGGTATGAGTAAAGGGATGCCTTGATCCTGATAGGGGAAGGATCACACAGGAGATGGTGGTATGTGTAAAGGGATGCGTTGATCCTGATGGGTGTGGGATCACCCAGGAGATGGTGGTATGTGTAAAGGGATGCCTTGATCCTGATGAGTGAGGGATCACACAGGAGATGGTGGTATGTGTAAAGGGATGCCTTGACCATGATAGGGGAAGGATCACACAGGAGATAGTGGTATGTGTAAAGGGATGCGTTGATCCTGATGGGTGAGGGATCACACAGGAGATGGTGGTATGTGTAAAGGGATGCCTTGATCCTGACAGTAGAAAGGAATTCTGGGATATGTGGTCTACCTTAAGGGCTGTGGAAAGGGTTGCTTGATTCAGCCAGCTCAGGAATGCGTAAAGAGTTCAGGGCAGATGGCCAGTGTGGAAACTGTCTGGTGTGTGTCATCTGTGGTTTTAGCAGTCTGCGTGAAGGGCCGGGTGAAAGGTCACCTTAGAGTGTGGGGGCATTTTTAGGATGATCTGAGAGTTGGTTCTGCAAGGGGGGAATCCAGAGGAAGGAGGGTCTTTTCATCTCCCAGTCAGTATCCTTCTCACACTGGAGGTCTCAGACTCAGTTATGGGATGCTGGGCGCTGATGCTGATGAGAGTTGATGTATTTCCTGTTTCCCAGTCCATCCAGTCCCAGCCACCAGGTCATTCTAACAGAGCTTGTGCTTGCAGGTGGCTTCGGGGTGGCGAAGAACCTGTGCTCGTGGGCCGTGAAGGGAAAGGACTGCACTGTCAACCAGGCGGTGGAGGACACCGTCAGGGCCTTCCACGCGGCCAAGAAGCCCATCGGCCTGTGCTGCATCTCCCCGGTGCTGGCAGCCAAGATCCTGCCGGGCTGCGAGGTCACCGTGGGCCAGGACACCGAGTGTGCGGAGTAAGTGATGGGCGTGGCCCTAGACTCACACGGATGTTGTAAGGCGCTATGTACCGGAACCATACATTATATGGCTGTTGGAAGTTCCATGGGAAGGACCAAGGTCCTTTAAGAGATCACAGAGCTACTTCCGGTATCCTAATGATGTACAGTACGGGGTGTGTTATTCCTTATAATACAGGGTCATACACCCACCCTGCTCTACCGTCTTTTAAATAATAACACATCACTTTGAAGTGGGCGGTGATAACAGGTGCAAACAGCCTCCAAGGATGGCGTTGCCGCTGTTGGCTGGGCGCTCCACATGATTGAAAACATGGGGAATAATGTGAATGAGGGGGTTGCCACTTATTTTGAGGTTGTTATTCTCCCTACTGCACACTTTTTGCAGGCAGTTTCCTCCAGGTAGGACCAATGGCCTCTTAATGACTGTCTCGGAGCAGAGGAAAGCCTCTGTTGTTTGCACGCGCGCCGCCTATAGCGCCTACATTAAACTCGGAGAGTCTCCGCGTTAGTGCGTGAGCTGCAGCCAGCGTAGCTTGGTAACTGCAAGCAGTGGCTGCCTCTCCCTGATTCCAGCCTCTGTTGCCTGCAGCTCATGCAATAATTCTGAAAAATTGCAAGTTAAATGTATGCGCTTTAGATAGTGGAATCGCATTAAACCGAGGCCCGGCTGTGACTTTCCCCAGCACACATTCATGATATGGCCCCAGCTGGTAACTCCCTCCATAAGACACAGATATGAAATATTTCCCGCCTCCTCCTGTGTTGTTACCTTTATTTCTGGGTGTGTCTAACTTCTACAGAAAGATCTGATTAGAGCCAGTGACCTGTTAGCCCGAGCCTGCACCTTTCCACACTTGGCAGTGGTCACTGACTGGTGTCTCTTCTCTTCCTCAGGTGGCCATTTGCCCAGACGGCGCAAGGCATTAAGAGCATGGGCTGCAAGCACGTGAACAAACATGTGCACGAGGCGCACGTGGACGCCAAGAACAAGCTGGTGACGACCAGCGCCTTCATGTGCAACGCCCCCTTCCATAAGGTCTTCGACGGCGTTGGTGCAATGGTGCATGAGGTTCTGAAGCTGGCCTGAGGATGACGTGCAACATTTCAAAGGCTCTTGGTGGCTGCCACATCCAATGGAGAGACCCCCCAGACCACCAGACCCATTGCACAAACCAGACTTACATCTGTTCCCAAATTCAACAGAGGAAAAACGTGCATGTGCCACCAAACCTGCATACAGACAGCAGCACCCCAGGAGTCTCTGCAGCTGCACCCAACATGGAGCCCCAAGTCCCAATGAATCGTGAACTGTCAAACACTAGAACGGAGACTGATATCACAGTGCCACACCCAATATGGAGGCCTTCTACCACCACACATGCAACATGAAGACCAGGGCCTCCACAGCAACATAGAACATGGACAACAGAGTTCCTTCTTCCGTCACACCCAGGACTCAGGACTAGAACTATAAAATACTAATTTCATTGGTGTAGACCAAAACACTGC